>NW_003852458.1:549749-554594 GCF_000181295.1 Otolemur garnettii
AAATAAGATTAGAAACCTATTTTCAGTATCCCAGTCAAAGTATAAAAGTTTAAACTAGTTATTTGTACCAGGGAGTTTTGAGAAAGAGAGACAGAACTAAAACACACACAAAGTAGAGTAAATAGGACGTGGTGATTCATTAGATGTGGAAGGTCAGAAGAGGCGGCCCTGAGGCCATTCTGCACATTTCTCCTTCAGAGATTAGGAAACGTGGCCACCTCCCAACAGAAATGGTGGTAAAGGAAGGAGAGGTTTGATGAGAATGCCCGTAGTTTTATCTTTAAACTTGTTGAACTTGATGTTCTCATAGATACTAGCATAGAAACTCCCGGAGATCTAGAATTCTGAGAGGGGTCTATGAAATTCCTTTCAATGACAAGCGTTGCCTTCAAACACTCCCATTTTGGTGAGCTTTTTATGACTGTCCTATAAATGTATGTGAATGGGTTATCAAAAAGCACTGGGACAGGTAAATGTACCTTAGTCACCCTAAAATTCCAAGATGCTAAAAAGAGTAAAAGCAAGCACTAGAAATACATGTTTACTATCACTAAAAAATGACATTGTCTAAATTTTCAGGTCACGTTTCAAAGACGAAATTGGGTGAAAAGTCCTCACATAAATGCCTGTCCACTCTTACAGTCTTCAATTCTAATCCTACCTTTGGAGAAGACTATGGGAATCTGCCCATATTTGTCTTCTTCAGATAAGACCAGAACCAGTTTTGAGATAATAGTTTCCCGGGTTGCTGTTCAAAACCAGAAAGTAGGGCAGTAGAGATCCAAGAGGGACTTTTTTTAAAGTATGCTTATTATAGCCCACCAGGGATGTTATCTGGAATGGCAGCAAAAAGTCTTTAGAGAGCAGAGAAACGTTCATTGCTGATTTTATAAATCTCTCCAAAGTTCCTGAAGGCTAATTCTATTCTCACCCGGAGTTCAAAGTCTGACCACCAGACAGTGTGGTTTGAAGTAGAAAAGGAGGCTGGAATAATTTTTATACTTTGAAGTCCAAAGAAAGGAGGATCATTTCAGGGGCTTGAAGTGCACACACCAAACCCTCTTTCTTTCCCAATACCACTGCAATCAAAGGGTAAGGTTGAATGGAACTTAAAAAACCGGAGAGGAAAATTATCTTGCTGATTTCCTATCTACATTCGCTTCCTCTCAAATTATCATTCTTTCTCCACATGGAAGGCCCCAAAGCAGATTGAAGTCCTAGAAAAGAGTAAGTGCAAAACATGGTCATGCCATATATCCAGGGTGATGGAAATATTTTGCAGTTGTTCTGTTTCCAAAGGAAAAAATAAATTTGTATATTTTAAGCCCAAGAGGTCTAGAAAGTTACAAGTAATGTGATAAAAGACCAAGATAGAATCAATCCGCACTTTTTCTTTCCCCCAGCACCCAGTGCATTAGGTTATACGCTTCTCATCCACTATGTTGTATGAGATTATTACATAAATCTTCCTGTTTCTCCTCCTGGACTCTCCAGCCCATCTTTCAAAGGCAGGCTAGGATTATTTAAATTGTACATCTTTATAATAAATACAGTGAAACCTGCATAGCTGACCACCTCCCTACATTAACCACCTCCTTAAATTGACCTAATTTTCCCAGACCAGACAGCACCATCAGTACCGCAGGCCTCGCTCCTGATGTCAACAAACTCCATATGTTGACCAGTTTGTTACAGTCCCTTGAGCGGCAACTTTCAGAGATTCTACCATAATCATAAATTGACCCTCAAGTCATTTGGCTTTCTAGAAAGTGTGCAACTGTGGTAGAGTTTCAAAAGTACAAAATTTATTTGATTCACAGGCCTAGTGGTTTTAACGTAAGTTGTTGACGGCAGGAATTTGATTGCCATGTCTTGGATCCATGATGTCCTGAAGCAAAGTGCCTCGCACATAATGGACATGCTTTCTTTCTCTTAGCGAGAGTGGCTATTGCCATTCAAAACACGCCCGTTCAGTGCTAATTAGCCATTCTGCACCTTCATGTGGACTCTGCTTATTATTTCAAAGAAGGGGAAAAAAGCCAGTGAGAAATGTTACTTCTGGCTTTAGCATTGATGGTTCCCAGAACCAGAAAATAAAGGCTGGTGCTAACTGAGATGACAGCCGGGTTAGGAGCAATGTAAAGCTGAGAGAGCTGTGAGATCAAGTGGACATTAGCACAAAAGTTTTAAGCAGCATGCAAGTGAGTGGTGAGTCTCTCTCGTGATGTGTCTCCAGAAGCCCCACTGATCTCAGCGTGACTGGTATTTATGAGAATGACCTGAAGGTAGGTGTGACGCTGCTGGGGTTTTGTCACTTGCTTGCTGCTTCCATGACACACAGGAAAGTATTTGAGGTGTCAGTCGCTGCCCCACTAATCTTCTCTAGGCCAGCATGAACTGAAGGCTAAGCCGGAATTCCTACCTGTCTCTGACAGATTACTGAAATAGCCGGCTGCCCTCGGAACGCTGGTGCTTTCGGGTGTAACTTACTCATTTGCTGAGTCCACATTCCTCCCTGGATCTGCCACTTTTCTCATCAGGGTTACCGCCAGAATGTTAGCATCAGATCTGCTTAATGTCACTCTCCTGTAAATGGACCACAGTAAACATATTGGGCAGTCTACAAGAAACGCTGGAGATGAGCAATTTAGCCTTAATATCTGTCAGTGAGAGCAGGGACCATCTGGACAAGCCAGTTAATGATCAGCATTAGAGCAGCATGCATTGCTGGGCTTAGCTGTAATCTCTGGGCCTCAGTTTAACAAATGGAGGGGAACTGAGAAGGGATTTGAGCAATGCGGCAAAAGATCCCCTGAGGTCCTGAAAGAATGAGATGAGATTGAGTCTCACCTGGCAGTAACCGAAACATCCACACACTGTCACTCTCAAACGACAACCACAGTTCAGTTTAGGGCAAACATGGGAGAGAATTAACTGGAAACTAAAATACTCCTCTTTTCCCCCAACCCTGCTCAGTCCCCCCAACCCCAAAAAGGAAGCTTTTACCCCAGTTACCAGAAATCTGATAGTGACCGTAGAGAATCAATATGTTTTTACAGGGGGTCCTGTGGAGTAGACTGACAATAAAAACCCTGTTTACTTAGTAGCTTCAGTCTTTGGATTAGCTCCAGGAAGAACTCGAGAAGGAGAGATGCTTTTATGCAGACAGAGGGGAAAGATGAAGATTCATTGCAAATAGTCCTACAGGTCAGAGGCAAGTGGCCTCAGATCATGAAAATACATCTCTAAAAAGCCATTTAATGCTTCTAAAAACTAACACTACAGTGGTGTTTAGTGATAGGTCATTTTATTTATTATGTTGCAGTTGAGTTTCTAAAAGCATCATCCATTTGGCTTTTCAGACCAAGTAGCTGAAGTAGAGAAAGGAGGGCTATGTATATTTTGACAGAGTTCATCTTGTCATACACTGCCATGGCTTAGATGTGGGTGGTTTGGCCCTGCAGAGTCTCATGGTGGAGTCTGATCCCAGGTAGGGCCTGGTGGGAGGTGTTTGGATCATGGATAAGATTCGATCCCTCATGAATGGCTTAATGCTGTCCTTGTGGTGGTGAGTGAGCTCTCACTTTGTCACCTCCCAAGAGAATTGATTGTTAAAAAGAGACTGTCCCTCCCCCCACCCCGCTCCCTCTGTCACCACCTGACACACCTGCTCTCCTACCCTGTCCCCCATGAGCGGAAGCAGCCTGAGGCCCTCACCAGGTGCAAACACCGGCACCATGCTTCTTGTACAGCCTTCAGAGCTGTGAGCCAAACAAACTTCTTTTCTTTATAAATTGCCCAGCCTCAGGTGTTCCTAGCAACACAAACAAAGACATAGTGATAACAATCCAATATGGGCTTAATATTTTGATGACTTTGTTTGCTTTGTCCTTCAAGACAAAATCACTAGTCCAAACAACAAGAGAAATGCAACTTCATATACACAGTCTAACCCCATGATTTGGGTAAGCCTTCCCGGGTATAAGATTAGACTGTGCGCTCTTATCTATGTATTTAACTGAGCGCTGCAGCTGAGCCATTTCAGGAACATTTGCACAAAGTGAACAGCCACATGTCATCTACATACATTGAGGATGGGAAACACATTGCCTGCCTGCTGTCACTGTCCCCTTGGCATTTCCATGACAAACTTTATTAATTGGCCATAACAGTCTTTCCCAATGAGCTCAGACAGAGCATCACAGTCCTTCTTAACATAGCCAGTCGCAATCATTGTCTTGGGAGGTGAGCTGACCTGTCTGACATTCTATATAGCACTGTTATCAGAGCTATTATAAATGCCAGGGAGAAATATTTGGGATGGGAAAATGGAAGGAAAAAAGAAATCATTTAGCGTTTATGCATAGAAGGTATACCATATATACATTACTTTATGTGGCTCTCACAATAACCTTTATGTCCCCAATTTGCTGATAGAGCAAAGGTCTAGGCCAACAACAACTCAAAGTCCTCAAGCCAGGTCTCCCCACCCTCCTTCCAATGACATGCACATCTAAGCCCTTTTTCACTCTGAAGCCATATGATCACAACATAAATTAGTTTTACTATTGTATAAAGAGTAGAGAAGATGCTTTGAAAAAATGATTTTAAAGGATATCATATACCCTAGCATTCCTATCAGATATCAAAACACTGGCAAGATGAGAGAAGGCTTTAGAAAAAAAGATATTTGCAGCCTTTATTCAACAAAGATGGAACAGCAACATCCTCTGGGGTTCCCCTGAGGATAAGGCCATCCTTGGTCCATGTGCCCAGGGTGCAGAGTCAAGATGAGAAGAAAGGAAGAAAATCACCCAATCTACGTCTCCACCTCATAGAGGACAT
>NW_003852458.1:554996-602535 GCF_000181295.1 Otolemur garnettii
TCAGGATACCAAGGAGACCGAGGTTCAATTCCATTTCTTACAGGAATCAACATGCTTTTCCTTTAAATTTCCTATAAATTTGCCATCAAAAAGAATGATACTTTTTGACATTGGTGCCTTTCGTAGTGACCTCTTGTAAATCTTTAGCAGTAAATGATTTTTACAGATAAGGAATGAGGCTCCTGGAGGTAAAGTAACTTAACTCTGTGCTACATGGTTAATGGAGGATAGCTCAGAGTTTAAACCCATGTTTGCCTATCTCCAAAATCTACTCATTTGTACTTATATAATGGTGACAATTAGACCTCTATGAACTTACAGACACATACACCTTATCAATTCAAAGACTCTTTAGGCTAACTCTCGGCCAAGGTGTTTATTGTGTCTGCATCTACTCCTGGCCAGTTCAACCAACAGTTATGATACCAAAATATCTGTGCTATTGAACCTTTAGGCATACCCTTAGTCTCATAAACTCCTTCTCGTTCATCAAATACCAACAAAGCCCATTACAGCACTACATAATTTATCATAATAAGGATATCTACATGCATTGTCCCTGAGAAGTAAGTACTAGTACCCACTTCTCAATGATTGAGAAGGAATTAAATCTTCTGCTGCCCCAGATCACAGATAAAGAAAATCCCAACACTTGAGCCTGAACTTGTGATGACAATTTTAAGCTTTCTTCTATTTAATTTATGCTGTAAATTAGACTTGATATGCAACAGAAGAAAGAAAGAGATAAAAGGTAATGAGAGTTGAAAGGGCCAAATAAGGAATGAGTCATTGATGGGATGGCATTTGAACTGTCTGAAATTAGAGACAGCATTTTAACATGTAGATATCAGTGAAAAGGAATTTCAAATGAAAGCGAAGAAAAACAAAAAGGCTTACCCGAGAACAGTGCCTTTAGGAAAGGGCTAACGATTTCTATGTGTCTACAGCAAAAATAGTTTATTGTCAGATTATGGAGGAGGACATTATTCATGCCCAAAAATCTGGATACTTTTCTTTGGGCAAAGGATGTTTGAAAGGATACTGTAATGAACAGATTTATATTTAGGGATGATGTTTTATTTGAAGCATTGCAGAGACTATGTCAGAGATAGCAGGAGAAACATGTGAGGTGTCTGCAGCGATAATTGGGTGAGAAATTAGGTGAGTCTGAAACGAACCCAAGGCTCTGAGGGGATGGTCACCCTGGAGAGGAGAGAAGACCCGAGTCAAAGGGATGGGCTCATGGGGGAGCTTCCCGATTTTCCTGGTTTGAGCATCCAGATGATTTTGTAAGGTTATTAGCTGAAGGAGGTGATTTAAACAACTTAAGGAGGAACACAAGTCAGCTGGGCTTTGAACTTACTGAATGTAGGTGTCTTCATCCCAATGGGTTGTTGGAAATATAGACGTGAAAGGCCATAGGATCAAATGAGAGTAGATAAGTCCTGGAGTTGTTACTCAGTGGGGGTTGTGCACAGGCAACAAGGAATAGTGTAGTTTGCTCAGAAAATGGTATTCAAAGGAGGAGTTCTGGAAATCTTGTTGAAAACTTGATGTGAGCATGAAGGGCTGTGTTGGTTTAAAAAGCTTGGATTTGTACTAGCGGAAGCCACTGAGGGTTGTATTTGGCCGTGCAGGTTGGAGGTCTAACAAGCCAATACCAGGAGCTGGAGGAAGGTGGGCTTGGGAGTATTCTGTGAGCACACATCCTAAAAACAAGTACAGAAGGTGCCATGGCTGCTGGCCTCCTGCACAGCCTGTGAATTCTCCTTCTCAGTTATAACAACAGCCCTCAGCCGTGTGGCACATTTTCACTCTTGGAAAGAAGTTGATTTCCAAAATTAGGTTTTTCGTCTAAAAGGTTTTTGAGTCCTACGAGATAATTAGGAAGCCATGCCTCAAAACAGAATCTGACGTAACCCACTTTGTTTTCGCTTTCAAAGGGTGGTTTTTCAGAGCTTGTCATACTTTCAAGCTCTGCAGCAAACCAAAAAAATAGTTTTTTTTTTTTTTTTTAATTTCAGGGTAGGGACCTTCATGGGTAGAACATTTTATTTCTCATGGAACCTCACTCAAAACTGTTCATAAATAAATTAAAAGGCCAAGTCCATGTCTATTTTGATAATATCAAACGTATACCTTATTGGCAGGGTGTGATGAGGGCTGGGGGACCTGGGATGCTAGATTTTAACAGGGAAGCTCTACGCTTAAGGACTAGCTCTAACACAGGTTTTGTTGATGCTGCAAAACTCCCAATTGCTGGGACGTCTTTTTTTTTTTTTTTCCATCTATTTGAAGCAAATGCTAAGTGAAAAGTGACAGGATGCTACGCCTTCGAGATAAGTCTGGGCCTAGTGGAGAAGAGTCTGCTATTACCACTAAAACAGCCCTTCAGCAGCTGAGGCTGGCGCAACAGAGGAAAAACCGTGCTCCACCTGGGAACGGAGAGTGGGTTTCTCTTTAGAATCCCAGAGAAAAGAAAACTACTGCAGCGGCCTGCCCTCCAATTACATTACAAATGCATATTTTTAAAAGCACAAAACAGGACTCTTCTCAATCTTGGAAACATGATGTGCTCACAATGCTGCTGCTGTCACCTGGGGTCCTGTCTCCTTTCTCCCCATCATCTTCCTCAGTGCTCTGGGTACTTCCAAATCTAACGCAACCCCAGCTCATCTGGGAAGACTCGTTTCAATTTCTCATCTATGCAGCCCACTCTCTTCTCTCACGCCTTTAACTTTGCATCATTCACTGGGTACAAGACCACATGGCATCTGTGCTTTATGGACTAGCCTTTCCAAGCACTGACATTTCGCCTCCCCGGGGAGGTTTCAAGTTGCTTGAAGGACAGGACAGCAGCCTCTCTGTGCATAACACCAACAGCCCAGACAGGATGGAGCACTCGATTTCTTCATCTCTTTCCTGAGAATGTTACCAGTTTATGTATAATCATATGTTAAGTTTGTAAATCCAGCACCATTGTAAAATTAAATTATTTTTCTCTTGGGCAATGAATCTCACACATAGTTTCCAAAGCAACTATTTTCTAAAGTCAGGTGGGAAAGGGGGAAAAAAAATCAAACCCACTGTGGCCAGCAGAAGGGAAGACCGCACACAAACGACAGCATGATTTGAAATCTGCATTTTAAACTTGGCAACTGCCTGTGTTTTAGAACAGGTATTCCTTCCGGGCTTAATAAAAACTGGGGCCAGTTAGGAGTAACGGGTACAATAAAACCACAGGAATTGCACGTTTATTCTTCAAAGAGCCCGGACGATGCATGGCAACAGTGTGGGGGGTTGTGGGTCCCGCCACCAAGTGATTGAACGTTTTTTGAGGTTTAATATTAAAAGTCCTAGAAAATTCTAGGACTATTGTACCTTTAAAAGTCCTTTGCATCTTGGCCATGGCCAAGTCTAAAAAAAAATACATTATACAATGGAGTTTTATTCTTCCTTTTAACACCAGAGTTCACAGACAGCTTAGTAAAGAGAAAGGGAGGGAGGCTTCTATTTTTTTTTTTTCCTGTCCTCTCTTCCAATTAATTTGTAAGGAAGCCTTTTCTTTGCCTTGTTGTGTTTTGGCCTCTGGCCCCACCTCAGGCCATGCAGGTGATAGGCTAGAGAGAAAAAAATGGGGACACTTTCTGTACCTAATTGGAAGCAAGTCCACACGCCTACTCTTTCTTCAAGCAGGGCCAGCTTCCCACTTCCCCACAGTGTTCCTTAAGTTTCATAGAAAGCAAGAAGAAAATACAAGATTATCAGAACAAACCACAGAGCAAGCAGCACAAATGAAAGGCTGGGCTAAAAGGAGCAGCATTTCTAAGAATTCACAACTATCCCAAAGGGGAGAAGAGAAGAGAAAATGACAAATAATCCAAAACAAATGATGTGGTACTAAAAACGTGTGTTCTGGCATTCGAGAATCAGAAGTTTGTCACTCCTCTGACATGTTTCACTGTGAAAGGCAGACTTGCTTGTGTTCCTGGATAATCCAAGGGGGTACCTTTAATAGCTTCTCATTGATGCTGTAAACGATTGCCACAAATTTAGCGGTAATTTATTCTGTTCTAATTTGGAAGGTCAGAAATCTAAAATCAAGGCATTGACAGGGCTGCCCCTGGAGGCTGTCGGGAAGAATAGGCTTCTTTACCTCTTCCAGCTCCTGGGGGCTGACTCCCCTCCTCGGCCCGGGTCCCTCCCTCCAGGCAGAGCACATCACTCCAACCTCTGGGTCCAGGGCCACGTCTGCTTTTCTCTCTGACTCTGACTCCACTGCTTTTCTCTTATAAAGACCCTTTCAATCACATTGGATCTTCTTGAATAACTCTTAATTTAACCACATCTGCAAATTCCCTTTTGCCATAAAGTAACATTAATAAGACCCAGGGATTAAAACATGGACTTCTTTGATAGGTAATTATTCACACATATAGAGATCTTGCCATCAAAATTTGGCCAAAATTAATAATCTAGGTATATTAGTCAGCTTGGACTGTTTTAGCAACGTACCTTAGCCTGGGTAGTTTATAAACAACAGAAATTTATTTCTCACAGTTCTAGAATCTGGGAGTCTGAAAGCAGAGTGCCAGTGTGGTCGGGTGTGGTGAGGCCCTTGTCCCTTGTGTGCAGATTGCAGACGTCTCCCAACTTCATGTTAGACAGACGGCAGCCGAGCTCTCTGGGGTCCTTTTCACAAGGGCACTAATCCCATTTGTGATGGTTCCCTCATGACTCAGTTTCCTCCCAAGCCAGCCCTCTCCCCGGTACTATCACATTGAGGGTTAGGAGGTCAATGCATGAATTTAGTGGAGGACACAAACATTCAGTCCACAGCAGGGTCTTCAAGCCACTAAATCAAGTGTCAATTTCAGTTGTAAAATAACACACAGATGAATTGCAGAGATTTTCAGACTATTTCTTTCTAGACCCAAGTGTTGTTTTTTTTCCTCTCCTCCTATGTTATTTGAGTATGGAAAAGCCCAGGATAAAATAGAAGAAAAAATGGCCACCTAAGTGGCTGATAGGTGGAAAACTTCTCTTCGTAATAACCAAAGCCAAAAAGCAAAAGAAAAGAAAACCTTTTTTTTATAAAAGACTTTGATAAAATGCTTCAAACTGCAAAAGTGAAGTCTACTCTTTTTTAGAGAATTGAATTTTCATATCTTTATGTCCTGGGTACTTCTTTGTCCAAACACACTGTGGTAGTGGAGATAGAAGCTCAGGAAACACTAAGCAAATTTCAACAGATTAACAAAGGTGATTTAGATATATTATGTTGATTTAGATATCAATGTGCTAGGAGAGATTACTTCCACTGATCACAGCAGTGGAGAAGACTGAGTATTAATCAGCTAATGTTTGCAGCTCTTGGGTGGGGAGGGGGAGGTGGAGATAGAAACTAAGAATTATAAAGAGAACAAAAGGAGCATTAGTCAGATAGGTAGGAATAAGTAAACATCATAAATTAGGTTAATAGCAAGACTCTACATCTTCCTTTCCCTTCTACCTTGCAAACAACTTTAACCCGAAGCCTCATACATTTGGTGCATATCCACGTATATTCATTTAACACGTGCTTTATTCAATATTAACTAAAATCAGTTTCTACAGTCTTTAAATAAAGTCCAGGATAAAGTCCAAATAAAGTCTTTAAATTTTAAACCTGGCCTAATCCTTCTAAACTTGTTCTATTCATTTAGAATTCAATGTACAATAATGGAAATAAAATGAGAATATGTGGACGCCAGAAGACTGAGGTTAGAGGACTAGCTGTTCTGAAAACTGCCTCCATGACTTCAAAAAATCTCTGCTCTCAATGTTGACCTTACCTGTTAAGGTAAAATAAAATATTTAAATTAGTTAAAAATCATATGATTTAACAAAGCATAAATTGTATGTTCATCCTTTTTTTTTTTTTTGGAGACAGAGCCTCAAGCTATTGCCCTGGGTAGAGTGCTGTGGCATCACAGCTCACAGCAACCTCCAACTCCTAAGCTTAGGCAATTCTCTTGCCTCAGCCTCCCAAGTAGCTGGGACTACAGACACCCACCACTATGCCCAGCTATTTTTTTTGTTGCAGTTGCCATTGTTTTTTTAGCTGGCCCAGGCCAAGTTCGAGCTCTCCAGCCTCAGTATATGTGGCCTGCGCCCTGCCCACTGAGCTACGGATGCTGCCACAGTCATCCTTCTTACTGTGCAGTAAATATAACTCCTCCATTAATAATAATTATGCTGCCAATACCACAAAACTGGTTAGAAGGTGCTAAAAAAGAAAATGCAATTCACTTTAAAAAAAATACATTTGCTTGAGTCAAATAAGAAAATACAAGAGATTCAAGATTATTAGGTCTAATGATATTAGGTCTCATAAACCAGTCGTCTAATAACAGAGGTTGGCAAACTATAGTCATCAGGCCAAATCAGACCTACCACCTGTTTTTGAAAATAAAGGTTTATTAGAACACAACCATGCCCATTTGGTTCATATATTGCCTGTGGCTTATTTCAGGTGACATGGACAGAGCTGAATTGTGATAGGCACTGTGTTACCCAGTAATCCTAATTTATGATCTGTACACATACAGCAAAAGTTTCCTGACCCCTATCTAACAAAATTAAGTGATGTAGGACCGGTGATAACTTCTATGTCACACATTAAAATCAAGGACAATTTTATAAAGCACAATTCCATTAATGTTCTCACCCTATGTATTTCTATGCATGCTATAGAAAAAGTAGTATCTCTCTAACACTTTGTGATATATTCCTTTAGTTGATTTTCTTTTCTGAGACAGTAGCTAATCTTCTATCACTTTTATTATTGTTAAATAAGAATAAAAAACATCATGCAACAGTCATAAACAATCTCCCAATCACTCTCTGTGATGTAAAAGCAAAGGCTTATTTCTAACTTCCACCCAGTCAGCGGGAGTTCCACGGGCTGGCTCTCCAGTAACCATGCTGACAGTAACTCTTTTGTGGAGAGGTCCTCATCACTGTGGCAGAGGGAAACAGAGCACAGCAAATGGCACAACGTCTGTGAAAGCTTCCTCCCACAGTGATACATCACCTCCAGTCACATTTCATTGTTCAAAGTCACAGGGTCACGCCTGTGAATTTTATGGAATGGGGCACTGTAGTTCTATCACGCGTCCAGAAGGAGGAGAGCCAGAATATCAGAGACGGCTATAATGACAGTCATTGTAACCCTGCCAAAAACAATCTGAAAGAGAGATGTAATTAAATGCCTGTTGCTTGTGGAGACTGTACCAAAGATGGTACCACTCTACAGCATGGCACTGTAATTCCACTGCAGTTTACCAAAGTTTAGATTCTCTGACCCTAAGTTCCTTGCAAATCCTGTGGCTAACATTTTTTTAGCAGTGTAAGGAGGTATTCCTTCAACTACAATGTTATTTTTTGTTTTCTGAACTCTTGGGCATTTCCATGTATTTGAAGTACCCAAAATAATTTCTGGGTACTTTCCAAAATTTAAAAATAGCCATTGAAATTTAGCTCTGAGTTGTCTTGTGGTCACAGAGATTTACTTGCCACACAGAGTGAAATGTACTTTTCTCAAATCATTTTTTCACTATTAAAGATGATATTTAAATCATGGTCTATTTTAATTTCTAAGATTACTTTCCTGTGTTTTTGAAAGAAAAAAATCATCAAATTAGAACTCACAAATGATGTTGCACAATCTTTTCATTGAAAAATCTAATACAAAGGAATGAATTGTCTTTACCTATTAGTTATCTAACATAATTTCACCATATTGGAATGGTCGGACATAATTAAGGAATTTTTGCCGAGATTCCCTCTTAAAGTTATATCTTTAAATCATATTGACTAATAAAACTTCCAAAGCTACCCATCAGAAAAAGGTTACTAAAAAAAAGGGATACCAAAATTATAACCATTTTCAAATAGAAAAAAATGAAGATCAGCCAGGTACGGAACTCAGAAAATTCATAGGAGATGCCTTATATTTAGTGAATGCTCATCAACTCTTATTACAATACAATTAATGCCTGACATGTAGGCATAAACTATTCCATACCACCAGGATACCGAATTTTCTGTAACAAGGTCTTAAGAAAAAATATATATCAATAAAATATATATTGCTTTTTGGTCAGATACAGGTTGATCCTATTTAATGCAAGATTATTTTCAGTCTGAGTATCTTTGCTATTGATAAAATAGGCTGTGGATGGGCTCCTGTAGCTAGAAGGACCATATGCATAAGAAACTGCTTGCAGTGAAGATGACATATGTCATACCATGTGCCAAATACCATCCGAGATCTGGAAGTGACAATTTTCTCATGTATACTGGCACTTGGAGCTCTGTAGCTATAGCTTTATTCTTCTCCATAAAACCTCAAATGATAGTGTGTTTCTGCAAAGCTTGGTAGGAGCTCTTCTGGCAATTAGTTACATTACATTTTATATTCCTCATCTGATATCTTTTCATTAATATGCTTTGTGAACTATTTCTATTGTACCTTTCAAAGGTTAGACATGAGCTTGAATCATCTACTCTATAATCTTCAGGTTTCTAAGGAGCATGTACACACAACACAGATAGAAACTCTGCTCCTTTGTCTATGAAACCATTAGTTTCTCTGGAAAATAGAGCTCGTTCTGCTGTCTTTGTGTACCTTCCTATTCTAGTAAATTTGCCAACAAGAAAATGCTGTATGGCCAATTGGAATATTTACTAATGTCTCCATTATATTTGTCTCAAAAAGACAACTACTTGTAAAGCTTCCAGCTATTTATACAGGATGAGATGGCTTCTGACATTTTGAGGATTTCCACAAAGTCTTAGTTGACTGATTTTTATTTCAGAATTTTAGATGAAAAATTTTCAGGTTAGGCTGATGTCTCTTCAATTCTCTTCTATGTCATTTCTGCTTTTCAAAAATTTTGCGATTCATTTACCAATTTTTCAAGGAGTATATCAGTATTAGTATGTAATGTCTAGCAATTAATGCCTCCAATTGAACACGTAACATGATTATTCCTGCCTCTGCCTCCTTCAAACTTTCTCCATCTTCTTAGCATGTTTGAGGTTTTGAGAGTTCTAAGATTTAACCAAATTTATGCTTTTTTGTTTTTTCACTTACGCTTATTATTTCCCCCACTGTCATCATAAGTAGAGGTGACACCTTCCATGCATTCTCAGTGCCTTTCCATTACTTTGAAAACTGCGCAGGTTTGGTTGAATCTTTTTTGCTAAGAACTGCCAGGTCAAGACATCTCCCTTTTTAGAAATGAAAAGTTTTTGTGTGGCTTAATTATTTTGGCCACTCCTGGTTTCATTCACGCATGTTTCTATTTTAAAAAAAAAATCGATGTGTTATGTATTTCTGTGCCAATTCCTTCAATTGACGCACGAGCCCTAATTTGTAATTACCATTAAAGGTTTAAATTTCAATGTGATGTGATTATTTTTGCCCACTTTGGAATATCCAAAGTTTTTGGTAAATAGATGGGATTGGAGAAATTGGAAAACTGGCTATCTGAAGAATTAGCCATTCAGTTACTTGATCATTCATTGGATTGGCTTTGGGTAAATTGGCCAGCTTCCTGAGAGACTAAATATTTGTGTGGATGAGTAAGATGGAAGATGTGAGCATTCTATGTGCACACACACCACAGGTTAGCATATTTTATTGCCTGTGCAAATCAAACATCATTTTTCTCTAGTACATGCAGGGAAAGCAAACTTCCTGTCTCATTTTCCTCTAGTCCACCACGAAGAAACACCATTTCCTCACCATTTCCAGCTTCACCCAGACCGTGGCCCTCCTGGATGCCCGTCACAGTGAGGAATCCTAAGCATAAGATAGTCTAGTATGAGGTTTTTTCTTTTCTGAGAGCAACAGAGATGTGTGGGTCAGGTGACACCTCCCTACAAGTCCAGTCCTTCAGCAGTTACAAGGAATTACAGTGTAGCAGTGGAAATACAAAGCTGAGCAACAGGGTGATTATTCTTGGGTTCTGGGGGTAGGAGATGAAGTTGTTAAGCCCATCAGAGGGCGTGTTCTCTGGGCTTTGCTGGGTCCCAGCCTGACCCCTCATCTTCTTACCTCCATCAAGCCACAGAACTTTACCCCATCTCTTTTCCACGTAATTCTCCTGCTCACAATCTACCTCTATAATCCTTTTCCTCTAGTCTGAATTTCGGGCAGAGCCAGTGGTACCACAGACATTCAAATCACCCAGGAATGCAATGCCCCGAGCTATCCCCAAGTTATCTTTTAATTGTTTGTGGGTCCTAGGAGTGTGTGTGTGTGTGTGTGTGTTTTAATTTAAAACTCACTTAGCGAAGAGAAGGAGCAAAGTAAATAAATACAGTAGAACCTCTGTAAGTTGACCACTAAAGGAACTGTAACAAACTGGTCAATGTATGGGGGTGGACAAAATAAAGAACTTCCAATGGGAACATGTGGCGCATGCCCAGTCTGGGAATAGTAGGTCAGCTTAAGAAGGTGGTCAGTGTAGGGAGGTCAACCATGGAGGTTCTATTGTAAATAAATTCAAAGTGCCCCAGTTTATCTTGACGTACAGAGAGGCCCGAGAACACATCTAGAGAGTTTCCCAAACATTTCCACATCACTCACATCTGATAAGGGTGATGCTGCAGTAAGGCAGAAAGAGCGCTGGAGGTGTGGTGGTTTGGGGAGGCAGCGAGCAGCCAACAGTTCCTACCTGATCCCTCTACCCTTCCAGTCAACGAAGCTCTAGCCACATTAACTACTTGTAGCATTTCCATTTATTTGTGGGAAACAGTTTTGCTTGCTGTGATTCATTGTAATAATCAGCAGAATGTCTACACACTGATCAGGAATGACTGTCTACACCCCTAGTGCTGTGCCCCTGTGCTGCCCAGTTCATGGCAGTCCTGATCCTCACAGTGTGTTTCATGTAGAGACTGCTTACTGGTGTGAAGTACATGCACACACTTCCCCCATTGTCCATGGACTACCACTGAAGGACGTGCACGCACATTTAGAAGGCAAGAACTGTGTTAACTCTTCCTTCTGTTCCTCACCTAAAGTTAAACCCACAGGACATTTCTGATAAACACTGACTGGTTAAAGTCCGTACATCCTTATCAGTAACCACCAGGAAAAGCCCATTGTCAAACTCATCAAGTGGTAACATTGGAAGAATGGGGGAAAGACTAGAACCTAATAGATGACAAAGCATTAATTTTAGGAGTTTCTTCCTTACGTGAGCAGGCAGGTAATGCCCAGTCATTCCTCCCCACTCAGATCAGAACTAGATGGGAGGAGTAGAAGGCCCAATATTGTGAGCTCAGATGCCACCACATCACCCCAGAGCAGTAGGAAGCTGAACAGACAGCTCTGTTTAGGAAGAACCAGCAGCAGATTGTCCTGGATTTAAATAAATTGGCTGCATGGAGAGTGGGTACAGCACATGTTCGCACATGAGCATGCCAGCAGAACAAGCCGCAGAGCTGAAGGCAAGGAAGACAGCAGTAACACACAGACCCCAAAGTGTGCCTTTCTTTGGCTAAGATAGGAGAGCTGCCTTGTTTTCCTATACCGTATTAGGTCTTCATGCTGTGCATGGTTTAGACGCTAATAACTAAAGCCAACTGGATAAGTCAACTCAAAGCCTACCTATTTTTATTTTATGCTTTTCCCTTTGATATTTACTATTTACTTATTTTTGGTCTAGACCATTTTTTTCAACTATGAGAATTAGAGTAAATAAAAGATTTCCTATTTCTATAGAGATTTATGATGTCCTTTTTTTTTCAATAATGATGGCACCTGCCTATAGGTAAAAGCAAGAAACAAAAGACAGGGATTGCAAAGGATAATCCTTTCTGCAAGGAGAATTTGATAATGTATGTAAGTTAATCCTTCTTTCTGTGATAAGTTTAGAATTTGGTGTCCAGGTGGCATTGTCCGTGCATGCCATCCTTAGTCCTGAGTGGTGGAATAATCAGAGTTGGGCTTGGCTGGTGAAAGCTCAGATGAAGAATATAATTTACTTGGAGCAGGTAACGTCTTCTTTCATTTTCCTGGTTTCAGATTTTACATAGTTTATTAAAAGTTGAGAGGTCATGAGTCCTGTTCAGTCAGAGTATTGATCTAAAGAATTGATCCTCTCTGTTGTCAATGTTGGGCCTTGTCCTGTTTTCTCTAATGGAACAAACATGGCTCAGGTTGAAATTATTGGAGGCCTATATGATAGAAGTAGACAAACATTGGTGATTCAGCTGCAAAACTATGGCTTTCCATATGGGACAGAAGGTGACTACTCTGTAGGACATCCACAGACAAACACAGAGCTTTCTCTAACCAAACAAACGTTTGAGGTGAGTGGTGGTCCATGCAGCCTGGCTTAGTCTACTCCCTGGTACTCATCAGAACCCAAGAAAAGGACCATAAGATAGACTAGGTGCCCTTCCCAACTTGAAAAGGCTCAGGTTTCAGAAAAAAGCAAAATTATCTTATACCCTGCATCTCCTCAGACATAAGAGACCATCTTGGGAAGATGGGAGAAATCTCATAAAGCAAGAGCTGCCATGAGTGACTCAAACTTTCACCAATCTCACTTGAAAAATGCAGTATTACATTACCTTAAATTTTATGTTTACTCAATCATCACTCTTATTTGATGATGGTTTGTAGAAAAAATTCTCCTGCTGTTTTATAAAGAAATAAACCCATGATAGAGATTGAATAAGGTGCAGCTCAATTCTAAGCATAAGGGTTGAAAATCTGTGGTGGTGACTCCAGTTTCATTAGGAGGAAGAACAGCTTATTGTACAAAAAGTTGGAGTGATTAGGCTGAGCACAGTGGCTCGTGCCTATAATCCTCGCACTCTGGGAGGCCGAGGTGGGTGAATTGCTTGAGCTCAGGAGTTTAGGAGCAGCCTGAGCAAGAGCAAGACTCCATTGCTACTAAAAATTAGGATAACTAGCTGGGTATAGTGGTGCACACCTGTAGTTCCAGCTACTCAGAAGGCTGAGACAAGAGGATTGCTCAAGCCCAAGAGTTTGAGGTTGCTATAAGCTATGGTGACACCATGGCACTCTACCCAGGGTGACAGAGTGAGGCTCTGTCACAAAAAGAAAAAGGTTGGAATGGTGATCTTAAACGTCAAACCTCTGATCTCTCTAGGAGGATTTCAACGGTTATATGCATGTCTAAGAGAGCTCATGGTAGAGCATCTCATCCTAGAGGGAGGTATGGAAGAATTTCCTCTGAGTTCCAACTGGAAGACAAAATAGAAGGGACATTAGGTATATGGCATATCAGAAATTATCTACTGCAAGTGCAGTGCCCATTTCTAGTGGAGGAAGCCACTGAATCAGAATACACACGACAGGCTATTTTTATTCCATCCAGGTAGCTCAACCCCTCTTAATTGTCCTGGTCAGAACCTCACTATTGACACTTCCAAAGTGCACAAAAATGAAATAGGAACAAGGAAATTTGCCTTTTGGCCCCTTGGTAATAAGTGACAAAAAAGTCTAATTTTGGAAAAACTGTTACAGGAACTAACATTGCATTAAGGACACAGGAGAAACCAAGGCCATTTGCTCAAGGAAACAGGAAGAGAAACATTCATTGAAACATCATCTGTAATAACTCAAAAATGGAAACAGATTAAATGCCTATCACCTGGCTAAATGAATTGCACGCATAGTCAATAGAACATGATGTGAGAGATTAAAATAAATAAATTTGAGCCCTATGCCTTTAAATCATATTGAGCAAAAACAAGCAGTTTATAGTACTTCATAAAATGTTGCTTGAGTAAAATGCTACATTTTATTTATACATATATGTGTTAATAATGATACTCTGTATGCACAGAGATGATAAACCACAAATGTAAGATGGTGCTTATCTTGGAGGAGGCTTAGAGGCGAGTGGGAAAAGAGACTAAAGGGTACACAGGGGTCTCTAATTGTTTCTGCACTATTTTGTGCCTCCAGAATAGCTGAACCAGGTTTTTGAAAATGTCCAGATTTGGTTAAACTTGGTGAATGGGTATTCACTATTATTTTCTGCATAGTTCTGCATGTTTGAAATATGCCATTAAAAATATTCCAGGAAACACTGTGTAGGGGGGAGGGAGGATTGCAATAGAAGATAGTAACACACAAAAAGAGGGAGAATAAAGTTATTTGTGATGGTGAAAAAGCAGAATAAAGAAGCAGAATAAAGTTATTTATGATGGTCAAAGGACCCTGTTTCTGGGTTTAGCAATTAGGCCCGGCAAAGAGGATGTCACTTTGAGAAGAATAGGCTGGAAGGCATTATCATAATAAAAGGTCATACTATTCTTTTTTAATGTTGCATTGTAAAATTCATTATTAAATAAGAGAAAGCAAGGACCAATCAAAACATATGTCATAAATGGGATCTTTTTATAGAGCAATCAAATTAAGAAGACATAAAAGCTAGGAGGTCCTGCATTGGTTGAATATCAGAGAGAAAATTAGGATGAAGAGAGGGAACTGCATGAGAATTATTAGAAAAAGAGTGTGTAATGTTAATGAATTTAAAGAAAAGTATATAGGTCACCAGAATCTGTCAGGAAAACAAATATGTGTAGAGAAAGCAAACAGAAATGTAGAAGTTTTGCATTTTTGCAACCAAAAAAAAAAAAAAAACATTGAGAAGAGGTACAAAAGTAGAACAGTACTCTAAGGATTTAAACAGATCAGGCTGCAGGTTCCCTTAAAGGCTGGACTGAGCCTACACCCCTCCTGTTTGCTAGTCCCCTTTTTGATAACATTTTGCTAAGAAACTATCTGAAAGGCTGTAACTAGTTCTTCAAGGCACAGAAGACCCTGCTCAAGAGATGGCTTCATTTCAGAGGGAGACTGGAGAAACCAAACAGGAATGAGTGATGAAACAAGATTACAGGAAGAGACAGCAGGTGCCGGGGTCCTGGCCGTGAACCTAGCTCACCAGTTACACCCTCCGCATTGCTCCTGGGGAGACCCTTAGTCTGGCAAGACCCTTAGTCTGGCAGGCAGCCACAGCTCATCCTTCCTTCATAGGAAATCTACGCACTTGCATTTTTTTCAGTATCATGGAATTTGTTCATCAGAGCAAAAATATTCAAAATATACCGAAAGACTTTACCAGTCCCACAGGCAAGCAAACAAAACTGTAAACCTGCTTTGTTTAGCTTGTGTCCTGTGTAAACCAGCCAGCAACCAGAACCTAGAATCCAGAATGGAACTGGGAAGTTCCTGCCTTCACACAAGCACTCACACCAGCGCACACAAGCACACTCGCACACAGAGCTGGGGCAGGGGGCTGGTTCACAGAGAAAATTAAAAACCATCCTCATCTTCTACTGAAGGGCCAAGAATAAGTCCTCCATGCCTCCTTCTCTGCCCTCTTGGTCCTCTTTGTTCTTTTTCTAAGTATTAGAGCGCAGACTGTGAGACAGCAGTCACAGAAACTTGTCCCAGCTCCACTGCTAGGTGAGTTGGAGGCTCAGCAAGGGTGAAGGACCCCAGAGATAGGTCATGGTGGGTCTTCTTTAGCATTTCTGTTTATGTATCGCTACCTTTAATAATAACTGTGTGTTTTTTTCCTACCACAAAAAATTCCTTCACAGTTATTAACTGAGTATCTCCTCTTCGGTCAGTTTAACTAAACAAAACAGGTTGAAAGTCTGTGTGTGCTTGCTTGATTATTGGACTGGCAAAGAGTCTTTGGGTACAGTTTGCAAAAGCATTTTTTGGCTTTGATGAACAAATTCCATTGACACCGCAAAAAAAAAAAAAAAAATGTCAAGACTCTTCTGGAGCATAAATTTCCTACTTAGCATATTTGGCAAATTTAAAAAGACTTCCTAAAAATGGTTAAAATGTTTTCATTGCAGGTAACACGGGGCTTACTATGTAATTGAGTAGCAAAGGCCAAAGTAATGGGGAGTGAATGAAACAGGATGCTTGTCTATTCTTTTAACAAAAGACACACACATTGAGAATCTTTCAAAGAATGGAATGTTTGAGTTAGGGGGTCTGCAACAAAAAGCTGCTCTGTTTTAGCATTTATTTACTAGTGGTTCTCACTGCTGACTGTTCATGCAAATCACCTAGAGAGCTTTTAATGTATCCTGATGCCAGGGCACCACCCCTGACCAATTAAAGTTTTCTCTCTGGAAGTAGGGACTAGGCATCAGCAAATTTTAAAAACTCCCTAGGTGAATTCTAATATGCAGTCAGGGTTGAGAACAACTGATTTAGACATCGCTATCCCAATTAATATTTAAAGAGTCACAGCCCGTTGGCTCCACTAATCCAGTTGCGTTACCACCAGCATATAAAAGATTATTTTTAAATACTGTATGAAAAGGAAGATCAATGAGCCCATGAAGTACAAGTGACTCCATAATACTTCTTATGAACCGTCCATCCTGAGAGTCCTCTCGTGTTTTAACTCATGCCCTGGGCTTTGGTAGGGCTGAAGGTGTTAATCCTTTTTCACAGACTCTAGTACAAATCTTGATACTGAATAATCCACTGAGTTGTGTGTTTAAGATCTTTGCTTCATTAAGTCACCAGATATTCCTGGCAGCAGAAGAGTGGCAAGATGTCAACCTGAGCTTTGCTGAGCCAAAAGAATGAGCTTTTACCGTATTTCTAAAGATGAATGCACTCCCAGAGCACGTCCATTAGCCCCGATACTCTAATGAATGTATGGCTTGACAGACACAATAATTGGCATAGTTCAGAGTGTAAGAGAATCAATTTGATGAATCAGAATAAGGTCAACTGAAAGAAGAAACAAGGATTTAGTTTGCACATATTTCTCACCATAGCAACAAGAAAGATTAAGTAGTAAAAAACAAGATTAGGTAGTCTTTGATAATCCATCAATGCGGGGGCCCTCTCATCTCATTAACACTAATCAATAGGAAGGTGCTGCTCTATAAAACAGTGGCGCTGAGTTCCACAGGCGTCCCTGCGTATCCTAGCAATGTGGGTTTTTTCCCCCCTTTGGAAGTCTGGGAACCTTATCTATGGCAGCTAATCTCTGGAATTTCTGGCCTTATCTCCTCATCACTGCACTTAGGATAGTATAGGATTTTATTTCCCCATGAGTTGATCATCAACATTTTTCACTTAAAACATCTGCCCTGACCTTAAATGTATCAGGGCTTTATCTGTTGGCCACGGAAACATTTATAGCACTCAGGTCTAATTTTTCTGATTGAAATATGTTTTGCTTTCACTCTTCAGTGAAACAATAAAGGTAGATTGCAGAGCGAGCCCTTTTATTCCCCCTAAAAGGACCTGCTGTGAACTACAAAAGAGAAATACAAAAGTAAATGGCTTAAAACTAACAGGAGACCAGCTAGCTCACGCTGGGTCTCACTAAAAGAGACTTCCTTCTTTCCTGGCAGTAACGAAGGGGAGTCTAATTTTTAACCAAGCTTGACATGTGTCGCAGACAAGACTTTAGTCATAGTCGGCTTCATCTTCTCAGGAATCTCTTGTTTAATTTAACTCAATGACTTTGGATTGTAAAGAAAGAGCTGATCCTAAACCTGAGTTAGATGAAAGGAATCTAAACAGAAACCTAAGACCATTTCCACCTCCTCTGGGTTCTGCCTTTACCCTAATGAAGAAAAAATAAATCAGGTTAAGAGAAAGGGGTCGCTTTTCCTGATAGAATCCCCCTTTGAGGGTTAGAAAATGAAACGGATGGAGAGAAGCCATTTGGAATTCTTGAAAGGTGTTTTTGACGGTTGGGGACTATCTCATGGATTATTTTTAATAAATTCAAAACAGACTTGGCTTGAAAACACATGCAGATAGGAGACTGGTGTGGATGCTACTGACAGGCAGGGCTGAGTGGCAGAACTACGGGGATGTGATGCTGAGCCAGCTGAATGGTGCAGGCGAGGTTAGAGCTTCTTTAATTACCCACCTCTGTATTTTTTCAGTTGGTCATTTAGCAAAAATGTATGTGAGTCCTATGGTCTTAGTCCTACAAGACCTACAGGAGAATTATATGACCAGTTCTACTTCAAGGAGCTTAACTTTTGGTTGAAGAGATCAAAACACCATTAAATAAGTCATGAGTTAGTAATGGGCAAAGAATGTGGGACTGTGTTCAAAGGAATTAGGAATTATGGCGTCCACTACCTTTGCTTCTATGTTTCAGCAGTTTTCTACTTTACAGAATTCAGGAATAATTTGACTTGCTTCCATGTGGGGACTGGTCGTCCTACCCTTGGGAACTCTCATACCTCAGGTGAACCCAAACCCACCCATTCCAGTACTCTCTGGTAGCTTCCACAGATTTCTTTTTTTTTTCACCTCATTTATAGTGAGAAATGCCTCTTAAAACAGAGTACCATATCCACAAGAGAAAATTTCGATTGAAACTGTTGTAAGTTTCACCACACATAATGCTCTCCAATATGTTCTATTTGATTCAATTTTATTATATTCTTTTTTAAAAAAATGCTGATCATGACTCACCGAATTGATTTTATAACTCATTAATGGGTTATCCTACCACAGTTTTAAAACTATTTCTCCAGAGTCTAGATCTTTACTTTGAATGGGCCTGGTGAAATAGATCGTAAATTTAGGAATCGTGCACCCTTAAATAAATTACATCTGCTTTTCAAACAGGGGCTTTAAAAATATGAATTTGTCTTCATAAGCACCAGTAAATGGGCCAGAGATATATTTTTGAATCAGTCCTAAGTCCCACTGTGCCCTGTACTTTCAGCTTGAGCAAGTCAGAAATTGGTTTTTCCAACTTTGCAAGCTTCTGGGCATCACCTCCATCTTCTAATATTAAAACTGAAGCTTCATTAGATAAAATCTATTTTGATATCAGGCTACCACCATAGTCCTGGTGTTGCTATTTAAGGTCAATTAAAAAAAAAAGTGCCCCCGGCATGAACAATCCGTTGGCTTTCTTGTCAGGCACCACAAATTCAAGGGCAGACCTCTTTAGTATACGTCTCAGAAACATGAAGATGTTTAAAACATTTGGCCTTAGGACCCTAAAATTATGGCTATCTCTGACTGAAACTGAAATTAAAGAGAAAGAAGAGAAAGATAAAACAATCCATCATAATGCTGAAGATCGAATAGAATGCTCAAATTAAATGCATAAAATTAATTTAAAAATACCAAATTATTTTCAGTTCAAAGGCAGTAGAAATCCATTGTTAAAAAAAAATAGAAGCACATTAGAGATATTCTGTGTCATTGTGGGAAAGCTACATTTTTTTATCTTGCTCTTTACATGGAGGACACAATTAACCAATTGAATTAGTAACGGACCTACATTTTTGATAATTTGTTTGCAGCATACCAGGTGGAAAATGTAAAGAAAGTTATTATTCATTTAGTAAATAAATATTTGTTAAGCACCTGTTACATACCAAATGCTATCCAAGTGCCCTGCAGAAACAGATGACCAGGCCAGGCAAGGGCAGCCCTCAGCTGTAAAGGTTTGTATTTTGGGGGGTGAAAATACAACAAAGAATTAGTAAATGAAATGAGTATCAAAAAGTGAGAAGGGCATACGGAGAACTGGGAGGGCTGCTGCGATGGTCCTGTGTGGCTGCTGCAGTTGGGCCAGAGCCTCTCTGTGAATGTGACAATGAAAACAGCAGCTCTGGGACAGTAAAAGGAGGGCACGGAATGAATGAAGGAGCAAAGAGCAGGCCTGCTGGGTAAAGTGGTCCTGAGATCTGTTGAGCTAGAGAAGCAGCTGGGGGAGAGAGGTCAGGAGCAGGCCAGGATCAAACCATGCTTGGATTTTACTTTAAATATGACAAAAAGCCTTTGGAGGGCTTCAGGCCAATCCCACTCCTACTTTCAGACCACTCTGATTGCCGTGTGGATAGTGAGTCGCAGGGAAACAAGAGTAGAAGCAGGGAGGCCAGTTAGGAAGCTGCTTGGGTGGCCAGGAGGGAAATGACATTAGCTTAGAAGGGGGACAGGGGCAATAGCTTTGTTACTCCCTGAAGATGGATGATGCAGCTGGTCTGAGGGGGAAGGGAAAATGATGCCACATAAAAAAGTGACGAGCACGCTCACGACCTTGTGTACATGCCTCAGGAGTAAAGCAGAAAACAAACACGGGGGTAGAGACTGCACCTGTCTTTCCCATGTTCATTTTCAAGATGTGAACAATTGCAGTTCACTCTAAAATCTCAGAAACCACCATTGTTCTTGGGATCCTTGTCAGAACAGGGTAGCACACGTGATGTGACTCAAAAGCAATAACAAGATTGAGCATCTTTTATGAAAGAGACTTAGTTCCATAAAAACCTCACTCACAACAATAGAATCAGAGATTAAAATGCTGTAAGAAACTACAGGACTGAAGAGAGAAAAATGGCAATAAATAAACAACCAAAAAAGGTTTTTAGAAAGTCAAGAAAGAATGGGGAAACAGGAAGAAATTTTAAAATGTATCCAAATGCTTTGGTCAAAATTCTTCTTAACCAAGGAGGCAGGGGTACCAAACTAAGCCTTTTGCAACTCTGGACGGTAGCACAAAAGGCTCCCTAGAGATGCCTGGCCTTCAAAAATATTTGTGGGATTAAACTGAATTAAACTGAACTTTACGGAGAAGGAGTTTTTTCCCTTTATCTTTATTAAGAAAGCCTCATTGGTGATTTCAATTCCACACTAACCACAAAATTTGAAGTGTCAAAATAATAATCCAATTTCAAAAGTCCCTAGGAGTATCTGCCATGCGTCTCACTTCATGGTTTCATGATCCAGAAACTTCTTTGTTTGTGAATGTCTTCTGTTAGTGAATATGTGAGGATATACCTTCTTGTTATGAATTAAAATTCATTCAAAGTTAGATTTTCATAGGTGAAGGTTTTGTACCTTAGGTTACTTTAGAAAACCTTACTCAGATTACCTCTAAGTTTCGTGATTCAAACAAAGCATCCCAATTCCCTCCTCTTCTAGAAGCACGTTTTTATAGCCTGAACCCATTCTTCCTTAAGGCATAGACTTCATTTTGTCTCTGCTTTGGCTGGTTGCCTTTTTCCCTTCATAGTAACCAGAATTAATTTTAATAGAAATTTCTCCTCTACAGGTTTCCATAACATCAACATTGTAGTAACGTAGCCTTTTATTCCAAAAAGGAATGTATTACAGTCAAGGTCCCTTGGGCCACGATGTACATAATTTCCAGAAAATAAGCTTTGATAAAAGCCAAAATATTCTATGTGTCTTTCGCTTGATCAAATTTTATAAATACGTTCAGGTCTATGGCATTTATATGACCTCATATTTCTTGTCAACTTCAACCTGATTCACTGCTCTGGACTCGTTCTTAGGACTAACATCCAAAAAGGCTAAACCTATGGAAATTAGGAAACTGTTAGACTAGGGCTTCTCATTACACCAGGAGCCAAACTCTGATTCTTCTCAACTATACTCTGATTATCTCAGTTGGTATCTTGAGAACTAAACTCCTAATTTCAGCCCCCTAGCCCTCTCATCGTCCTTACAAAAAACGTTTCCCCACCAGTTCTTTGTGATTGGATATTTATAAGGTAAGATTAAGTAGGGTGGGATCATCTTATATGCTGCGTAATTTAAAATAAAGGTGATTTGAGACCTAAATTAGTCAATTAATTGCTTAATTGCTCCCTTTCAGTTAAGGGAGATTTTAAAGAAGAGGGAGAAGAAAAGAGAAGACTCCAATGAGTAAAATACAATTTTTTTTGAAAGCCTGGCAGAATAGTTTAAAAATAAACCCAAATTGTTTAATCGTCTCTACATTTTCCCATGATTATAACCCCAACCAAAAACCAGAGAAAAGGAACTCTGGCTATTCCATGAACCACTCCTCCCATTTTCATGGTCAATGGGATCTTATCATCTTTGCACAGTTGACAGTGACAGGGAGATAAAACAAAACAACTAAATCATACAAAACAAACAAAAATTAATGGATAAGATCTAAACTTCTTAGGTGCTATGGTTGCCAACGTCATAATGCAAAACAGAGATTAAGCTTTTTTTTTTTCCCCATACTCTGTGTGTCTGCCCTCTAGGGAAGGTTAATTAATTCATATCAGGGGAGAAATAACTCCTCTGGATTCTTCCTTTCTCTGACAGACAGTGGAGGAGGGAAGATTGGTATGAGCCTCCGGAGCAGACTGTCCATTGTCAAGCACAGAGTACCAGGAGTGTTTGCATATGCAGAGCTGGGCTTGGAAAGAAACAGACTGCTGTCCTTAATAAAACAGAAGAGAGTTACTGAGGGAGGTAGTGATTCCAGAGACAGAAGAAACTACAGAGCTTGGGCGAAAGCCAAACGCTGTGGAGTACAGAAGTCCAAGATTTACCAAAGGACTTTAGAGATTATAGGAATTTGTCTTACAGTCAATTATAAGCTGTTTATGTTTTCAATGCCCCCTGTATTTCTTCAAGCCATCAATAAAATCCACTATACATGTGGACTTTTCAATGGGGAAGTGGGGGGTGGGTCAAGGAAAAAACCATGTCACCTTTGGAACCCCCAGGCATACAGCGGGGCAGCACAATTGGGTGGGGGGGGGGGACCAGGCATAAAACCTGCAGCTGCAGCGGAACTCAGAAAAATCTAAAGGAACTTACAGAGGATGCCAGAGTCCAGTGACATATGGGCTGGGTTCATCAAGACGACGTCACTTGAATCAGAATATGAGAAAGGAAAAGGAAAAGGGCAGGAGAGAGAGGGAGTGAGAAAGGAAAGAAGAAAGGAGGGAGGGAGGGAGAAAGAGAGAGACAAGGACACTTGACCGAAATTTGGCTGTTTGTCCCTGAGATCTTTAGTGAAGTTAATCCCCTCTATAAAATATAAACTTTCTTGCACCATCTGACTAACACAGTAGTCCCCTTTTATTTGTGGGAATGACATTCCAAGACCCCCACTGGATGCCTGAAACCACAGACAGTACCAAACCCTATATAAATATTTTTTTCCTATACATATGCACCTATGATAAAGCTTAGTTTATGAATTAGGCACAGCAGGAGTTTAACAAGAATAACTGATAACAAAATAGAACACTTATAGCCAGGAGTCCTCCAACTACAGCCCATGGGCCACATGCGGCCCTCCGAGGACATTTATCCAGCCAGCCAGGTGTTTTTACCACCACTGCCTGTCCTGCTTAGCAGCTGACTCATCCAGGGCCCGCAGTCCAGCCCTTCAACGGTCTGAGGGACAGTGGACTAGCCCCCTGTTTAAAGTTTGAGGATCCCTGCATAGCAATAGACTGAGATGAATGTTCTGTGCTGTGATCTCTGTCTCTCTCTCTCTCTCTCTCTCTCTCTCCCTCAAGGTGCCTTATTGCTGTCTTCCTGCCTGTTCTCTGACCAGGCTGACCGTGGGAAACAGAAAAGGCAGGAAGCGAAACCGAGGATAAGGGGGGATGGGGGACAGTGTGGAGCCTGAGCCCACAGGTTGAGTGCAGCGGGCCTTTTTAAATTAGCCCCATTTTAGTAAAATTATTTAGGCAGATTAATGATAATACTTAAATTATTTTCCATACATCATTAACACCTATCTTTTCTTTGATAGATTCACAGGAATTTGGGTCCTCCCATTAGTTTTCCTCACTTTCCAGTAAACACTGTATTGTGCTTTAAAGGTCTGTTGGATACAAAATCGATCCCTTCATGCAGTCTATTTTTACAATAATACAGTTGAAATGACAAAAAAATAAAATTCAGAGATCTTATTGCAGGGTGATTTTAATTTTCTCAGCCTAGATAGGGTGATATATATATCATACATATACATGGGTGTGTGTGGGTGTGCCCACGTACCTGCACACATGTGTGTATTTTTTTAAGATCGCATAGTTTTTAATAGCTCTTGGGATTGAGGGGAAAAATGACTTGGCAAAATCTAGTATGCATGGTACGTAGCTGTGTGGTTTCCTACAGCAGAGACGTTGGCAAACGCCAAGATTTGGAAACAAACAAAAAAAATTATTAGACTTATTTATTTGCTCTACAGCTAGAGTGTTGAGTAGCTGGAACGCATACCACAGTCTAGTCCAAAGAGGCTAAAATATTTGCTATCTGGCTGTTCACAGAAGAACTTTGCTATACCTTCTAGTTATACCTGCTGTAGTAAATTATTACCAGAAGTTACCATCCTGCTCTGCAGAAGGTTCAATAACATTTAGTAAAATATCTAAATTACATAAAGTTATATTAAGGTCAAAACAGACCAGAGTGTTACCCTTTGACCCTCCAGATCCATTCTTCACCCTTACCCAGCTCTGGGCCCAGGAGCTCACCTGTATGGATGCAATGGCACCATACCTTTCCCCATGGCTTCCTGTCAGATCTGGGAGTCACCAAAGGGAAGTCAAAGGGTGGAAGGTGTGTGTGCCTTAAGATGGCCCCTTCCGCAGTGCCTTCTGGCTGGCAGCAGTTGAGTTAGCTATATCCCTCCTGTCTGGCAATCCTCTCAGAAGTTGATCCGGGCTATGGTCCCTAGTGCCTCCCACAAACCCCCCAGACCTAGCATGAGGTCTCCCTGAAGGGAGGGGGCCCTGCACCATTTCTTGCCAGTGTCCCCCTGTCATCATATATAAACATACCCTTTGGTAGAGTCCTTCAGGTTAACCCATGGAAGTGGGGCTTTTCCTTCAGGGACTATGGCGTAAAGTAAACCTCTGAACCCTGTGCCCAAGTAGATGTAGATTTAAATGCTATGTATTTCGGGAACAGCTGTGTGACTCTAAGCAAGTCATTCTACCTACCTACACCTTCTGAACAGGAGAATAGTCCCAACTGCAGAGAGCTGCTGCAGGAAGGAATTCAGTGGTGCCTTGAGAAAGTGCTCAACACAATGGTACCAGGAAATTCTAATAAATAGCAGAAACGGCAACTATTATTGTTTCCCATTTTAAGTATCTACCACATTCACAAATCAAGAAACAAATATTTCAAGAATTAAGTAAAGAATGCACGTTAGTATTATTTTAACTTTATAGTCAATTCCATCAACATTAATTTTTTCCAAGTATTTCGCTTCAGATGACTATATCTGAGCGGGGATTCTCAACCTGCGCCTATCCCCACTTCTGCTCCCACCCCGGGAGACATCGGCAATGTCTGGAGACATTTTTTACCTTCGTAATGGGGTGAGGACGTGCGATAGCCATCTAGAAGACAGATGCCAGGAATGTTAATAAACTTAGTGCAATTCACAGGACGGTCTCCCAAAACAAAAACATTTCTGGTCCAAAGCCCAGGATTAGGGGATGATTTCATGTTTTTAGTGACTTAGAAGAGTGAGAAATTCAGTCATCCTGTGTTCCAGAGGCTTTCCAACTTGCAATAGATACTCACGCTATGTAGGGAGGAGAGAAGATTTCTAACATGTGATTACTAACAGGAAAGATCTGTCATAAATAGACAAATCTCTAAAAAAGGTATTTAAATTTTTTACAGCAAAAAAGACTTTTAAGAGTTCCACTACCATTAAACATAAGAGTGAACAAGTGGTACTAACACCTCTTTGTTTTTTTTTTAGAGAGAGACAGAGTGTTACTTTGTCGCCCTCAGTAGAGTGCTGTAGCGTCACAGCTCACAGCAACGTCCAGCACTTGGCGCTTAGGCAATTCTCTTGCCTCAGCCTCCTGACACTAACGCCTCTTTTGATAATTTTTCAGTGGAGGCAGGAATTAAGCACTTTGTTCATTATAAGAAGCGTTAATTGTAATACAGGTGGTCTTGGTTACTCCTTTTATCCTCTTCTCCATTCTCCCCCCACGCCCGGTGGCCACTTCCTCCGAGTCCTGGAACACAGTGGTGCGTTTCTGCAGAGCCACATCCCATCCTGACTGGCCCCCCAGGTCTACACTGCAGATCTCCTGCCCTTTGAAGCCACAACAGCCATATTTTATTTGTTTGAATGTTTGATTGTTAGATTTGGGGGTTTTTATGGGGGGTGTTTTTGCCAAGGGTTGTTTATTTTTGTTTTGTTTGTTTGTAAAGCAGACAGATACTCTTCCCACTTTTTATGTTGTATCTATTGGTGTAAGTACCAAAACAGCGTGGGAGAGAACCCTGAGTCAGTCGGCTCTTCCAGTGTTTATTTAAAGTCACCCTTCCTCTCATAGCCACCCGAGCTTCTTACACACACACTCCACCGAACTCAGAATCCACAGGAAGGAGCCATGGGCCTCGTGCGGAAGACAAACCAGCTGTAGACAAGGCGGCTCCGTGCTGAACTCAAATTGCTGCTGCCTTCTGGAGATGATGTCCTCGTTACTGGGTCAAGCTTGACTGCCTCCCTCTTTCTCCAGAAAGCATCCTCTCCAGGAAGTTCCTGCCATCCTCTGTCCTTTCTGCAATGAGTAAGCGGGGCCTGCAAGGCTGCAGATATGGCCAGGCGTGTCTGTATCCAAGGCGTTTGACTGAGGTAAGACCCTTGCTATAACATTGTTTGTAGTTTTCTTACCTGTCATGGGATCCACACCATTAGCTTCAATCCTCCCTGACGTGACAAAATTGGTTTGTAAAGCAATTCTTTGCTGCCTGGACTCTTTATTAACTCCAATTTTTGTCAAATATTCAGTCTCCAAATATTTAACTTAATAAAAAAAACCCTAATACTAACACGGAAGTATCCCATGTGAAAATGTTTAACGGCCTCTGTGAGATACACTCAGAGAAACAAGTATTTGGAAGATTTCTAGGTAAGCGCGTTTATAAAGCTGATACTTATTATGCAACTTTAGGGAAAAAATACAATAAAACCTTATTATGAGTTGCCGTCCTATGCCACTAATCCAATTATACTTTGGGACAAAATTGTATTGCTGTGTTCAAATGAAATATACTTTATTTCTCCTTCTATGATATAGAAAGTATATCGAGTTATTTTCCTTGGTAAAAGTGACTTAATGGTGACGAATCATACTTGACTCCCTTAAAATTAACTCGTGATATATTGCATTATTTTCAAGTACGTGAAATAAGAGCAAAGTCCCATTTTTTGTATTAATAACTCTATTCCCTATTACTGCATTAATGTGCAAAGCCAGAGCAATACGTGTATTATAATTACATCTTTTTCTCTCTAGACTCAGCAGAGGATATGCTAAAATTTTAAAGCTCAAACAGAAAGAGTTTCTAAACCTTTGAATAGGTTTACAGCTGCAGAGATGAGATGCAGGAGTGAGTTTACAAAGAGGCAAAATGCGGGGTCACTCTTGGGTTTTGTCTCTGGAAAGTCACTTGCGATGGCACGGGAAAGGTTTGTAGAAGGCTGTCCTCTGCACACAACAGCAGGTGACTGGTCTCTGACGGTGGAAGCGTGGAGACAGTGTGCTGCCAAGTTCAAAGCACACAGAAATAGGACTGTACAATGGCTCAGGTCTGAGAAAGAAGGCTCTGCTACCTACAAACGTGCATGGAAGAGAAAATGGCACTTTAGCAATTTTACCCAAATGGAAAGTATTTAGTAAACTGAACCTATGTTCTTCTCAGGGTCAGCTAATGGGACTCCAAAAACCATTGTGCTCAGTAAAACATGCATGGAGAAGTTGTATCTTGTGGAAATGCACTTCACAATGTGATTCGAGCTCTTTCAAGGAGATACCTTATTGAATAGGTTTTTCAACTTCCCATGTTCACATTCTTGAAAGACTAATGGATCCTTCATTAAAGAGATCACAGCTTTTCGAGTGTCATGCTCGAAGACACACAATGAATTGGTCATTAAGGAAATTCAGTCACGCAGAAAGGACAGGAGAACAATTGGTTGACTCTTCTAATGACTCAGACAATGCTGGCAAAGCTGCTTTCACTCGCAGCCTGGTTTATAGTTGCGGAACAAGCATTAATTTTTCAGACATAGTAAATAGGTGAAAGAATCAACTGCTCCAGGAGTGAGTGTCCACCCTCCGGAAAGACAGTTTGTAACATGCTGGTGTTTTTCATTAAAACGGATCAGTTGGCATGGGGCTGCTGTCCCATCCTATTTATTTTGGCCATAAAATGCTATAGGTCTTAGACATAAGTCAAAGTAATCATATTTAGGTAACTGATAACTTTCTCATTAGGTCATATGCATTCAAGAGTGAACACACCTTTAAGGTTAGTGTGATATTTTGAAACAGAAATGCATGTTTCAGAGTCTTAATTGCCTCATGTGGATTTATTTACCAGAGGCTGAGTCAGTTTGGGTTTCTTTACTAGCACTAAGACACAATGTCTGCCCATTGTGCCCAGTTAATCAGCCCTTCCTATGAAACTCAGGAATGTGTCAACTTGTATTCCTTCACCTGAGACTGTCTAAATATTTGAACTCAAGATTTTTCTATGTCTGGCTAAAAGGTGGACAAGAATGAGGGAGGAAACCCAATAGCTGGCAGCGACTTCGCAATCCTCTGCCCCTTCGCCACTAGCATAAGGAAAAAAATTATGGTAAAGGCTGTTCTTTCAAGGGTAAACTGACAATTTGTCGAGCCTATATAAAAGCACTCTGCAACTTCTCGATTAATTCTGAGATTTTTTTTCACCTTGTGGTGCTTCAAGGCCAAATGAGTCTTCAAGGAGGTCATAGGAATATAAGAACATAAGAAATGCCACAATAGGTCAAATTAATGAGCCAGTTAGTCTGATATGCTGTCTCTGAGAGTGGCAACAGGGTACATTTTGTGCATATTGTCAGCTTCAAACTATTTGAGACTGAAGCAGGAGTGCTTCTTAGATCAGGTATCTATTTCAAATGTCCACGATTTTCTTTATTAATGTGTAACATGTCTTTACCCATAAATTCAAGCCCTCCTGATGATATTTTAAATCATTTTATATAATGAGTTTCATAAATGCATTGCCTCTAATTTTGCCTAACCTGCTTTTTTCACATTTTCAAGTTTTCTGGTTGGAGCCGATAGACCAGTAACCGTGGTGGTGTGCACTTTGCCTGACTGAGGTCTCCGGATTGAATTGATTAGCTGTCTAAAGCTTACTAAGCCAGGGGTCATACACTGTCCATCTCACAACTCCTCTCACTTTCTGCCAGCTTTTCCTTATTGCTCTAGGGTCAATAAGTTCTATCTTACACTCCACTTAAATATTTCCATTAGTTAGTTCTTAGTGTTTGGGATGCTATTACAAAATACTACAGGTTGAGGGGCTGAACTTATTTCTCGCAGTTCTAGAAGCTGGGCAGACCCAGACCAAGATCTGAGTCTACCAGGTTCCTGGAGAAGGCAGGCCCTCTTCCTGGTTTGCGAATATACACCCTCTCATTGTGTCCTTGCATGATAGAGAGAGAGAGAGAGAGAAAGAAAGAGAGAAAGTGAGAGGGGGCAAGAATGAGACAGGAGGGGAGAACACATTCTGGTCTTCTTCTTTTTGTAAGGATACTAATCTCATTACAGGGACCCCATCCTCATGACCTCATCTAAACCTAAGTACTTCTCAAAGGCCCCATCTCCAAATACCATCATGTTAGAGGTTAGAGCCTCAACATGTGAATTTACAGAACATACAAACATTTGATCCTTAACAGTTAACCAATTTTCTTCTTTTTACCAGAAAAAAAAAAACTGATCAGGATTCTTCTCACTAAATAAATAAATAAGCATTGTTTCTCAGGGCTTAACAACAGAAGCTTGGCTGCCAAGGACACAGGGTGTGCAGCCGACATGGGTCCATGAGCAGCTGGGCTGTGGAGATGTATTTTTAATTGACAACAAAGAAATTAGCAATTCAAAAACCCATTGGAAAGGCCAGAATAAGGAACAAATATTTGTATTATGTTATTTTATCCACAACAATAAAACTTTGGTAGGAGGTCTGTGTAGCATGTTCCCCATAAACAAAAACCTAATGAAACGAAATGGCATTTTATCAGCTGGAAAGGAAGTAAGTGTTTGCTATAAAAAGGGAGAGAAGGGACAGCCTTGTCTCAGGTTATAGAAGGTCCTCATGACGGGGTCTCTCAGCCCCTGCTAAACTCCTTTGTATCTTGTCCTATTGCGATAATAATTTTTGTTTAGTCGAGAAGAGAATGGCTAACCTTAGAGCCAGAAGGGACATGAGAAATTTTTTTTCTCGTTTTATAGATAAAGAAACTATAGCCCAGAGAATTTAAATGGCTTTCTTGAAGCTGCAAATCTGTTTTTGGTGAAGATAGGTCTCAGATGTTAGTGAGTCGGCCACCAGACAGGAACAGAGAGCAAGGCTGACCCTGCTCTGTGGTATGAACAAGATCTGCGCTTTCTGGGGAACACTTCAGTCACTACCGGGATGATGTCTTCCTTTCAATAAAACTCTGTTTTCTTTTAAACTCACACATCATATGCACTTATTTAATGAGTAATTAAAAAGAAAAAGCAAAACAAATATGTCCACATTCTACTTTCATTTTTCAATCGACTGAATAATCATATAAATTATTTACTTTGGGATAACTTGGGTTAAACAGCATTCCCTGCATACTGTATGAGATGTCTTTGATTTTGAGTTTGTTTTAAATAAATAGTTCTATCAAAATAGAATGGCCTTAACTTTCAGCCCTGGGAATAAACAAATAGTCTCAATCAATGATGCCGAGACAACCATTTAATATTTTTCAAGAGGCTAAGAAAATAAATATTTTCATGCCTGAAACATTAAGTCAGAAATAGCCTTTGGCACATATTTAGCTTGGTCTTTTCAAAGGTTGTGGGAAAATATGGGGGGAAAAAATATAAGCAAAATTAGCAAGGCTACCATGACAACAGTAAGTACTCAGAGGCAGAGCTCAAACTCTGGAATCTCAGAGGGAAGGAGAGGAGGGTCCTGAGGACAGTTGATCAGGGAAGAAGCAACAAGCATAAAGAGGATTATTGCAAAATGGACAGATACTCGAACAGATATTTATTGTAATGGATTTCCTGTGGTGTGAAATTTTATCAAAAGGGCACCGTTACAGAGGAGAGACTATTTGCTTAAAATTATAAGTGACGTTTTCTGTTGTATCGAACTCAATGTGGAGATGTATGTCTTACATTTTTTATTTCTGTAGGCTATCATTTATTTTTGTTTAATGGACACTAGAAGCTACATGTTTAAGAGTAAGGAAAAAACACACAGGGAGAAAATTTCTTTACTTGAGTTTGCCAGAGTGGCTGAATTAGGACTTGGGAGAGAACTTCAGGCTTCCCAGTGCTCTTTCTATCACAGAATGGTCTTATTTTTCTGTGTACCTTGTAAGCCTTAAATACACATACTTTTTCATTCAATCAACATATATTTGCAAGGAATTTCTGTATGTTGGTGTTTCCATAGCTGCTGGTAATACGGTGCTGAACAGGAAAGGGAACATATGTTACATCCTGGTTGAGGGAAGCAAGAAAAGAGACAATAAACAAGAGGAAAAAATGCATAAACAAGAACATGTCTAGACAGGAAGACACAAAAATGCAAAGGCCTTGAGTCAGGAAAGAGTTTGATGTGGTCAAGAACAAGAGGAGGCAAGCCTACCCAGAGCACAGTCTGCCAGAGAAAGTGGGGTATGTGATGAGCTTTCAGACATAGGTAGAGATCAGACCCTTGAAGGGTTACATTGGAAGTTTCCATTCCTGTCAGCCACCATCTATTTTTCATACATCTATCAGAATGACCTAAAACTATAACTAATCTCTCATCAGGATTGTTGCAGTAGAGACAGATTCTTTACTCACAAAGAATATTAAATATAAAACTGATAAGGAATGATAATTGATGGCTTGGATGTTGGGTAAGAAGAAAGAGGAGTAAAACAAAAAATTTCTTAGATTTTCTGGCCTAAAACAGTGAGGGAATGGTGGTGGCATTTGCCACATGAGCAAGAGAAGGAGAATGGATTCATGAAAAAAGCTGCCAGATGGATATTAACTTTGGAGCATCCACTGAGCCTCCAAACGATATAGTTGGTTGGATAGTCACAGACATAGCCCGTAGCTCAGGGGAAAGCAAAGAGATGAAGTTATAAATGTGGATGTCATCAGCCCAGAGTTTAGGCAAAGCAATGGGCCCAAATGAAAGTCATCCAATTGCAGAGAAGAAACAGTATCCATAGCCTAGCCCTAGGCCTCTTTGATGTAAGCAAGGACAGGGAATGAAGGATTCAACAAGAAGCCTGAGAAGATGTCACAAGAAGATAATGAAATAAGCTTGGTAAGTGTTAAAGAGTCCAAGAGGGAAAAGTATTTTCAAAAACTTAACCAGCTAAGTCAGAAGTTCTGAGGAGTCCAGCAAGAAGGATATGTTTGGATTTGGCCAGTGGAAGGTCACTGGTGATACTGACGACTAATTATCCTGCAGTGAAAGAGATGACTAAAGATTTGAAGAGATTGAATCATGAATGAGAAGTGCAGAAGGAAGAACAGTTGAGTGAATATTCAATGAGAAAACAATTTCATTCTATAAGAAAATAGAAAGTAACAAATGCCCCTAACGAATTACAGCATACCCTATCTTATTGCACTATATTGCATGTGTAGATACTGAGATTTTTACATATTGAAGATTTCGGGCAACCCCACGTCAAACGAATCTATCTGTGCCATTTTCCCAATAACATGTGTTCACTTTGTGCCTCTTTGTCACATTTTGGTAATTCTTGAAATATTGAAAACATTTTCATTGTTCCTATATCTGTTAGTGGAGATCTGTGATCAATGATCTTCGATGTTGCTACTGAAATTTGGTGGTGGAGATAGATCACAGCCATGCCATGTTAGGTGGCAAATATAACCAATAAATGTTACATGTGCTCTGACTTTGTTGACCGGCCTTTCCCTATCTCTCTCCCTCTTCTTGGGCTTCCCTATTTCCTGACAATATTGAAATTAGACTGGTTAATAACCCTACAATGGCTTCTAAGTGTTCAAGTGAAAGAAAAAGTCTCATGTCTCTCTTTTTAAATCAAAAGGTAGAAATGATTAATTGAGTGAGGAAGGCATGTCAAAAGCCAAGATAGGTCAAAAGCTACACCTCTGTGCCAAATGGTTAGCCAAGGGGTGAACGCAAAGGAAAAAGTCTTGAAGAAAATTTAAAGTGCTACCTCAGTGAACACAGATGTGACAAGAAAGTTAAACAGCCTTTTTGCTGATAGGGAGAAAGTTTGAATGGTCTGGATAAAAGATCATACCAACATTCCTTTAAGCCAAACCCTAATCCAGAGCAAGATGCTAACTCCTTTCAAGTCTAAGAAGTCTGAGAGAAGTGATGAAGTTTCAGAAGAAAAGTTTGAAGTTAGCAGATATTTGATTCATGAGATTTAAGGAAAGAAGCTGTCTCTGATACATAAAAGCGCAAGGTAAAGCAGTAAGTATGGATGTAGAAGCTGCTGCAAGTTATCCAGAAGACCTAGATAAGATCGTGGTGAAGGTGGCTACATTAAACAACAGATTTTCAATGTGAACAAAACAGCCTAATATTGGGAAAATATGCCCTCTAGGACTTAAAAAGCTAGAAAGAAGAAATCAATTCTTGACTTCAAACTTTGAAGGACAGGCTGGCTCTCCTGTTAGGGGCAAATGTAGCTGGTGACTTTTGACAATGTGCTTGATTATCCAAGAGCTCTGATGGAGATGTACTAGAAGGTCAATGATGTTTTTATGCCTGGTAATACAGTGCCCACTCTATAGCCTAGGGATTAAGGAGTACTTTTTACTGTCAAGTCTATTATTTAAGAAAGACATTTCCTAAAGCTATTGCTTCCATAGATAGTGTTTCTTCTGATGAAGGCAAAACAAATCAAAAGCCTTCCAGAAAGTGCTTACCATTCTATATATCATTGAGAACATTCATTAGTCATAGAGAGAGGTTGAAATAAAAACATTAACAGGAGTTTGGAAAAAGTTGAGTCCAGGGCAGCACCTGTGGCTCAAAGGAGTAGGGCACTAGCCCCATATACTGGAGGTGGTGGGTTCAAACCTGGCCCCAGTCAAAAACAGCAATAAAAAAGTTGAGTCCAGTCTTCATGGATGACTTTGGGGTTTAAGACTGCAATTAAGGAAATCACTGAAGATGTGGTAGAAATAGCAAGGGAACTAAAATTCAAAGTGAAGCCCAAAGAATTGCTGAATATCATGATAAGAATTGAATGGATGAGGAGCTCTTTCTCATAGACGAGCAAAGGTAGTGGTTTTTGAGATGGAATCTACTCACAGTGAAGATGCTGTGAACATTGTTGAAATGACAATAAAGGACTTAGAATATTCATAAACTTAGTTGAAGAGCTGTCAGGGTTAGAGAGATTAACTCCCAATTTTGAAATAATTTCTACTGTGTGCAAAATGCTATAAGACAGCATCAAATGCTACAGAGAAATCTTTATCTTTTGTGAAAGGAAGAATCAATTAATGATTGATTCTTATTTTAAGCTTATTCTTATTTGAATAAGCTTCATTCTTATTTTAAGAAATTACAAATAAGACCCCCAAAGACAACCACAACAACAACAAAAATTAACAAATGGGACGTGATGAAATTTAAAAACTTCTGTACAACCAAGGAAACAATCAATAGAGTAAATAGACAACCTGCAGAATAAGAGAAAATATTTGTATTTTTGAATATTTGTATATTCATCCAATGAAGAGTTGATAACCAGAATCTATAAAGAACTCAAACAAATCAACAAGAAACAAATCAAACAACCCCATTAAAAATGGGCAAATGACATGAATAGAAGCTTTTCAAAAGAAGATAGACTAATAGCCAATAAACATATGAAAAAATGCTCAATCAACATCTCTAACCATCAAGAAAATGCAAATCAAAACCACAATGAGATGTTATCTAACCCAACTGAGAATGGCTTTTATCAAAAAGTCCCAAAACAATAGATATTGGCACAGTTGTAGACAGAAATGAACACTTAGACACTGTTGGTGGAACAGCAAACTAATACAACCTGTATGGAAAATTATATGGAGATATCTCGATGAACTAAAAGCAGAATAGCAATTTGATCCAGCAATCCCACTATTGTATATTTACCCAAAGGAAAAAGTCACTTTATCAAAAGACACATGCACTCAAATGTTTATTGCAGCACAATTCACAATCACAAAGATGTATAATTAACCCAAATGCCCACCAATGCATGAATGGATTAATAAAATGTCATATATGTATACTATGGAATACTACTCAGCCATAAAAAATGGTGAACTAATACCTTTTATAACAAACAATTTGATGGAACTGGATACCATTTTTCTAAGAGAAGTATCACAAAAATGGAAAAGCAAACACCGTATTAATCACTACTAACTTAGAAATAATTGAACATATATGGCAGCAATATTCATAAAACCAAGCATGTGGGGGGAGGGAAGGCAGGATCAGGTAAATTCACACCTAATAGGTACAGTGAACACTATTTGAGTGATAGGCACTCTTACAACTTTGACTCAAACTACACAAAAGCATATCATGTAATCAAAACAATTGTACCCTGCCATATTCTGAAATTTAAAAACAAGAAATAAAGAAATTGCCACAGTCGCCCCAATTTTCAGCAACTACTACCCTGCTCACAACAGGCTAGACCCGAATCACAGCAGCCATCATCATTGAGGCAAAACCATATAAAACCCTTCACCAGCAAAAAAATTATGACTCATTGAAGGCTCAGAGGATTGTTAGCATCTTTTTTTTTTTTTTTTGGCCAAGGCTGGGTTTGAACCCACCACCTCCAGTATATAGGGCCAGTGCCCGATTCCTTTGAGCCACAAGCACCACCCCATTGTTAGGATCTTTTAGCAATAAAATATTTAACTTAGATATGTATATTTTTTAGAAATAATACTATTGCACCCTTAATAAACTACAACATAGGGTAACATAACTTTAATATGCCCTGGGAAACCAAAAAAAATTGTGTAATTTCCTTTATTAAAATATTTGTGTTACTGCGGTGGTCTGGATCCAAACACACAATACCTCTGAAGTATGCTTGTAAATAGAGAAGAAGGGAATAAAATCTGAAAGTGTTATGGTCCTCAAAAAAGACTTAGGGGTGGGAGGCACCTGTGGCTCAAAGGAGTATGGCGCCGGCCCCATATATCGGAGGTGGCAAGTTCAAACCCAGCCCCAGCCAAGAACTGCAAAAGAAAAACAAAACAAAACAAAACAAAAACACTTAAGGCCCTATCAATCATGATTACTCCTTGATCCAGGGACTGTTGTATTATCAGACATGAAAGCAACATTAACCTTCTTATACACCTCCATTAGAGTTCTTGGGTGATCAAGTACATTGTCAATGAGCTGTAATACTTTAAAGTGAATCTTTTTGCTGAATAGTGGATCTCAACAGTGAACTTAAAATATTCAGTAAGCCATTCTATAAATTTACATGCCGTCATCTGGATTTGTCTTCCATTTATATAGCACAGGCAGAGTATATTTAGCATGATTCTATAGGGCCCAAGGATTTTCTGGGTGGCAAATGAACACTGGCTTCCACTTAAAGTCACCAGCTGCTTTAGACCCTAATCAAACTTATTTTTGCCTCCCAGTCTTCTTTTAAACTATATTCAAGGATTGCTTGTCTCTCTTCTCTGGATGAAAACTTGGGCAATCTCATGACTTTTCTAAGAACTCTTAGCAATCTCTTACTCCTCCAGTAACTTTAAGTGACACAACATGACCTCAGCTTGATAATTATAATCACCAGGGCCACTTAAAAGTCAAAGCCTCTAATTTTATTCAAAAGAAAATCTTATACATAAGTAATAGTTTCATGGAAAATTTTGTATATTGAGGTCCAATCTTAAATCTAACAATGCCCATAGAAGCAACACCATAGAAATTCCCTGGGTGACATAAGAAAGGTTAGAAATTGGAGGGAGTCCACTCTCTTTATCACTCCCCAGCCCCCTCCATGAATGGCAGCTCTTTTTCATACTTTTCATGCATATGGGGTGAGAGAGAGAAGGAGAAAGGAATAGGCAGAAACAGGAATAAGGAATATAGGGAAGTGTTTACAGGGCTGGCGCTTTGTAAGCTGGCTCTGTGCTCTGTGGCTTGGGGGATGTTCAAAGTTATCTCTTTTATGAACATTTTGCACAAGCTCCTTGGGACTCTGGATCTCTTGCGGCCTCTCACTTGCATTCCCCTTGGCCACTCAATAGATGAGTGTGCTCTATTCTAGCAGTTCCTTAGTCTCTCCTCTGACTGTCTCCAGCCTCCTTTCTGCTAACGCCTTTTCAATCCTCTCAAAATGATCCTGTTGGGTTAATCAAGTGACTTCCAGAGCAGCCTTTTCTCACATATGGCCTTTAACACATCCACAAGAAATATTCATGCATTTTTTTTGCCCAAACAGATCCTAAGAATAAAGTTTGACCTTAGGCAGAATCAATATGTCTTTGGTTTTCTGAGCTATTCTCTCTGTCTTTTAAGTCTTTTCAGTACGGGGTCACACACCTGAGTTCACAAAGACCTCATCATGCTCTCAAGTGGTGTCTTGAAGGTCCTCTCAAACACCCGAGAAGAGAGGCAGGCGGGGGAAAAAAGACTCACTTCACATGGGCTGCTGTGTTCAAAAAAATCTTCTACAGACCCAACCTGCCTCTGCCCATGAAGTGCATGTAAAAGTCAAGGGTCATGTAGTGACTTTTCTAAAACTCCTTTGGAAATCTGGCCTGTGGTTTAGCATCTACTCTGCAACGCAGCATTTGATTATGGTACTTGGCAGAAATCTCAAATTTAAATCTTGTTGCAGATTTTTAAAAATATAGAATAATCTAGAGAAAACTCACAGGTTAATATGAATGAGCAAGAGGCAAAAAGAGATGTTCTGAGAAAGAAAGGGAGCAACTACTGAAGAAAAGTGCCTGGAATAGGAAAGAAGGGATGGAATGAAGAGAATGGAAAGGGGGGTATGATTGGGCCAATCTCAAGTATACCAGTTGTCAAAGTTTCTGATGAACATTTTCAAAACTTAAATATCTGGTTTGCTCACATTCTTTGAACTGCTATGCAAATATAGATGCTCCTGTCGACATAAATTAGTTATCAGCTATACATTATTGCCTTTATAACAATAATATTATAATAATGGAATGTTTTCAAATATTTTAAAATATAAACATGTAACTTAATGTTTTAAAATAATCTTACTATGCTCTTTTTTATTGAGAAGCACTTAAGTTTCACAAAGTCTCCCAAGTTACAGAAGAAAACATTGGCATATATTCATAATTCCTTGTTTGAAATCCCCAAATCCAAAAGCTCTGAGAAACGTCAAGGTTTTTCATAGATTTTGACAACAAAGCCTGACCGAAATTGAGAAAAGGGTACTTATCGTCTCTGTTCATCCTATTTACCGTGAATGTTGATACATTTCCTTGAAAAATACTAATCTGTTTGATCCTGCTTTTCCCGAACCTTGCTGATGGTATTGCATCATAGAAATATGTGCCCCATACTACCTTGCTAAAATTTAAGGGAGTGAAAATCTGAATTCCTAAAAGCATTTCTAGTCCCAAGAGTTTTGAATGATTGTAAGCCTTTTGTATAAACTAAAATGTAATATTTCTGTGAATTTAAGACCATGTGCTTTAGGAAGCCCCAATTTACAGAATTCAGCATAAAAGAGAAACTCTTCCCTGGAACAATAGCAGAAAGACCTTTTTGTAACCTTGTCTTCCCTATATCATCAGTAGCATGCAAAGACTCCAAGGAGCAAATTAAAGCAAGATATAGTACACCATCTCCAAAGAAAGTGGGCTGCTCTTCTAGCTTCCTTATTTCATCTGGCTTACAACATTAGGCATGTTAATAACCAGAGCAGTCTTGGAAGTCATTTGATCAAGTCGGCCTTCAGATCCCTAGAGTTCATGCAGAACTGCACAGTAAATCTGTTGTGGTAATTTGGAATATGCCTCACGAATACAAAGGGAACCTACGTTTAATCCATCTCTAAAAATCATATTTAAAAATCACTGGAAAGGAAGATAAAGTTTATGGGGCCTAATCCTATCCTTATGGAATTTTGGCTGACCATCAAAATTCCTTTTGATAACCACAAATCTGTTTTAATCTTTAAGAAGTTCTGCACTGGACCAAAAAGGGTTTTGAGAGCAATGGAGCTGAAACTTGTTGTGCAGTCAACCATTGTGTTTGGAGTCCTGCATCACTCACCAGGTTAACACCCCAGGAAAATGATGCATCAGACCGCCGGAGAATCACAACCCCACGATGTCTCATTCCTTGGGTGTTAATTCTGACTCACAGTTAAATTAGACAATAAACAAACATAGACATGTGTAAAGACTAGAAAATGTTTCTCAATCAGTGTTGTGGGGGACAAAAGTATTTTAAAACCTTATAGGGATAAATAACCTATTAAAAGTGCTAAAAATGTATATGTTGCAATTCAGCTTCCTCTGGAAGCTTGACTGTAGAGGAAAGAGGATATTTAAAAATAAGGGTCAATTTGATATAATTTCATAAGGTCAAATTGATGTAATTTCTAAATTTTATTAGCACTATGTCTAAGCATCAAGTGTACCGTGGTTGTGCTTCTAACATATTATAAGCTCAGAAAATAAACTATAAACTCAAGAGAAAACTATAACATAGGTGCTAATTATGTTCCAGAGAAAACGGTGTCACAGGGAGAGCTCCCCATAAGAATATTCCTTTGATTCCTGTATCTCTAGAGCAGTGTTTTTCAACTCTTTTTATCTCACAGCACACTTGAACCTATAGTTAAACTTCCACGGCACACATAAATTATGTTGATCAAAAAAAAAAAAGAGAGTAAAAAAAGGAATATACTTACTGTGCTTTGAACTTCTTTTGAAAATAATTTAATTAATGAGCCTTAAAATTCTTCATGGCACACCTAAGATCCTCTCACAGCACACCAGTTGAAAATCACTGCTCTGGATTATGAAAAATATATGTTATTTTCTGTTAAGGTGATTAATATTGGTTTAGATTTCTTATATCAAGTTTTTTTCTGCATGAATTTCCAGCAGTTATAGAGAAGAAGAAGGACAAGAAGAAGATGTAAATGAGGTAAGAAATTCTCCCACTTGCATACACGAGTCAAGTGATATAAACACTAAATGATACAGGACAGGGGGCCCCCAGCCAGCTCAGCCCAGCTAGGCTGAAGGACCAGCCGCCTCTGCCCTGGTGGTGTTGGTGCAGCGGCAGCCAGCACAGGAACCAGCGGGCTGGAGCGTAGGCAAGGTGGGGAGCCTCCCTCCCCCACTGGAGGCTCTAGTAGCCAAAGGGACCGGACAACTGCTGGGAAGACCGGCATTTTGGTGTCTCCTTCCCCTTTACACTTATGACTAAATATGGAACCCCCATTTCCTATGCCTAGGTCAATTTCATGTAAGTTTCCTAGGCCTCAGTTCTGTGAATGGACTGTGTCGGTTCATTAGTACATTCATTCACCTTGCCTAAGCAGAAGGAACTATGTCCATTCATTAGTACATTCATTCACCTTGCCCCAGGGGAAGAGACTGTGTCCATTCATTAGTACATTCATTCACCTTGCCCCAGCGGAAGGAACTGTGTCCATTCATTAGTACATTCATTCACCTTGCCCCAGTGAAGGAACTATGTGCATTCATTAGTACATTCATTCACCTTGCTCTAGGGGAAGAGACTGTGTCCATTCATTAGTACATTCATTCACCTTGCTCCAGCAGAAGAGACTGTGTCCATTTATTTCCTGGCCTCATATAGAAGGAACCCATGTACCTATATATACTGCTAAACAGAGAGAGCTTTTCTCTCCTGACTCGGGTTTTCTCTCCCTACCAGGAACTTCAGTGTTTTTGTATTCTTTTCTGTAAATAAATTCTGTCTTGCCACTGATCTGTGGTCTGTGGATTTATTCTTCAAATCACCGAGACCAAGCACCTGAAAGTCTGGTATCAGAATAACCGCTTTATCCTGAGTCAGTCTTTTTTGGTTCCCCTGAGCCCATATTCTGTTCATCTTTGTTGTGTTTTCTTTGGTCTATATTCTGATTTTATTATAAGCTCTACACCTTCCTGTGAATAGGCATTTAAACCCATTTCTTGAATTTCTGATATTCATAATAAATAAAAGTAAGTATCCAAAGAGGCTTAGCAAATCATTTTCTAAGCATCCTTACCAAGTATGGTTAAAAATAAACAGAAACTAAGAGTTCATCAAATGAGAGGATATGTAGTTGACACTGGGTTGTAAACTTTCAAAATCTAATTCATTCATGACAAAAGAAAAAAAAAATAAGTATAGGATGGCCAGTTAGGCTACGGCAACGTGAAGACCAGCTATGGCCGGGGGGCTCTGTGGAGGACGTGAATGTGCTTTCTAGCTGCCCCTCAATGTCTTGCCCAAATAGTATGATTTAAGAAAGTAAAGGCTGCAGCTTAATTGAAACAATCGGCGGCAGGCCCGATGTTCCGAACACCGCCCGGATTTGCCCTGTATGTGGTGAAGAACAGTGCCTTTGGGGTCAAGGCTAGTGTGACAGCTTGATGTGCCTATTCTAAGTGAGAGATACGTGTTTCAGTCAAGTTCAGTAATTTTCGTTTCTAATCTCCTGTACTTTCATAACTAAAAACATTTTGTAATATAAATTAGAAAGAGTTAGAACCAATGGAAATAATGAAACCCTCTGTACACTGGTCATCCCCCACTCAGGTTAGGAAGACTGAAGAGAAACCTCTGACCTCTAGCTGTGGAGAGCTCCCACACCTCCATAAATGTTTCCCAGGTCCCAGGTGGGAATGGTAAGCAACCGTTCTCAGCCACTTTCTCCATGGGCTCTGACTGGAATGCTTTCCGATTCTATTTAGGAGTGTATCTAATTGATTTTCCCAGTTTAGCAAGACTCGCCCCGAGTCATTTCCTATTTCCTCTCTTGCTGTGAACAGACACAGCTCTACAGAAGGCTGCTGGGTCCAGGGGCTGCCTGCCTTGCACAGAGCGCGCTCAGGTCCAGCTCTGTCCAGGCAGGAGGATGTCTGCTCCCGCTGGGAACCTGCCTTAATGGAATGGTCATAAACAAACAAGGCAAGGTATATAGTAGCCAAAGAGAGCGACTCCCCAGCTACAGATTCTAGCTTCAAATCCCTGAAAAATAAACGAAATTTTATGAGCCAGTCCTATTTAACACTTTTCAAAAGACTTTTTGATGACATTTTATAAAGTAAAAGCCTAGTTTCTCATCCTTTGTCTATTGTTTAAGAATCTTTACTGTTGAAATGAAAAGAAAGTAGCGAATACAGGTCTGATCTTTAGTAAGAAAATCATTTAGGGTACATCTACTTCCTGACCTCACTGCTCATTACATTTCTGTTAAGGGCATTACTTTCACTTACCATCGTAGTCACGTGAATGCTCGATTTATGCTCAAAAAAGCATAGACCCGCATTTTTTTCTTTAAATTCACACTCAATGAGACTTTTTTTTAAGACAAAGTCACACTCTGTCCCCTGCATAGAGTGCCATGGCGTCATAGCTCACCAACCTTGGTCTTAAGCGATTCTCTTGCCTCAGCCTCCCGAGTAGCTGGGACTACAGGCGCCAGCCACAATCCCCAGTTATTTTTGGAGACAGGGTCTCACTCTGGCTCAGGCTGGTCTCGAACTCTGCAAGCTCAGGCGATCCACCCACCTTGGTCTCCCAGAGAGCTGGGATTACAGGCGTGAGCCACCGTGCCCGGACGGAAAACTATTTTATGTTGGCTTTCATTTCCATAAACTGACTTTGAAAATGTCCTTTATGACTTGTACTCAGGCCAACAAAACCTACCAATCTCTTCCCTTAAAAATCACTCTCTTAATTGCTGCTATGACAGTGTTATGGTTTCCATTTTTCTTTTCTTCCCCCCACCCCCACTCTCCCTCTCCCTCTCTGTCTCACTTTTTTTTTTTTATAATCTGTCAGTAGATTAGCTGACACCAGTGGAAAAATATGAATATATCAAGTGATGTATCAAACACATTTAGAAGGATGGTATTTTTATTTGGGGCTTAATTTTTAATGTGTACTTGGTCCAGAGGGGAAAAAGTAAACACGTTTTTAAAATAGCAAAGAGAATAGTGCACATAGATGAGAGGAAACTGTATCTCACCTTTCTTAAGCAGGTTAAGGATTTTACTGTGAATATCGATTATCTGGAAAAAATTATCATTTAAACATTGTGAGCGTCATACGTACTAAGTCAACGTTTTGCCTACTTTTCACAGAAATCTCATTGCCCTTCATGCAATAATTTGCTTCGTGCTCAACCAAGTCCAGCATTAAATATAATATCTATTTCTGGAGATGAGTACAGGTGGGACAAAGGGTAGCTTGTAACAGCTAAAGTCTCTTTCCTAATAACTCCCATGAGTCTCTTCAACTAAAACCTGCTCACACCAATCTAAAATAAAGGTAAAAAGTTTGTTTTATAAATGCAACTTCAGCGAGCAGCCCCTAGTTCACCTTTCCAATTCCTTTTCCAGTTATCACACTGGTGAGTGACAGGCGTCGGGTCCATTCACAAAGATCCTGGCTCTCCCCTGGCCTTGTGAACGTGTACTTCCTGTCATGTCTTGTGACTTGCTGTGGCAAATGAGATTAGAGAACCAGGGAATTAGGTCATTTCCGGGAAGTTTTAGCAGCCCATTCTCTTGTCCTTGAGAAATTCACGTCCGCATAGACCCCTGAGTGACAACAATGAATGATGTCTTTCCTCTGCCGATCTGCAATGAACACACAGCCTCAGCAAAAAATAAACTTTCTTGTTGTGAGTCCACTGAGATTTCAAGATTTGTCTGTTTTACTGCAATCCAACTCAGCCTACCCTAACACACAATCTCAGCCAGAAACACCACAGACCCCACAGGACACAGTAAAAATTGGTAAACATCATAACAGGCTTACTCAAAATATCATAAATCAAATGCCTACAAAAATCTATAAAAGGTCACTTGTTCCTTAATTTTAAAATCTAAAACTCCATCGCTTTCTATTAAAAAAAAATAGGTTTTCAAATTATAGTGACATTTTCAGCAGTCATAATGGTTAAAATAGTACCACTAGTAAAAGCAATCACATTCAAATTTGCACAGCACCACAGAAACGTTTAAATCTATGTTTTGTGTTAATTTATTGTTTGAAGGAAGTCTGAGCAGAAGGTTCTCAGTTTTATCATTGTGTTCTCAATTTTATCAGTTTTCTCATCATAGGGAATGAGATGACAATTCCAATGTCACACTGATTGAAATGCACTTTGAGAAATAATAGCAGAGTAAGTAAAAATATTAGGATAAATGATTAAAAGGAAATTAAATAATATTTCTGTCGAAGAAAGAAAATGGTTTTATTTAAGAGGCTTCAATGCATTATCTGTAAAAAAAAAAAAAAAAAAAAAAAATCCACCAGCTCTGTGCTGGACTACTTGTTGCAACCCTAGAAATGTCTCACAGAAATCATGTGGAAATCAAAGAGCATTAGCTCAAAGCCTCAGTGTATACTCACAAGAAATGACAGGGCTGCAAATCCTTGATGAGCGGTGTGGCTTCCACAGGCCTCTCAGGATAGTAAAATCACAAAGGAAATCACCAAGTGCTATCACCTTCAAGCTACCAGAGATGACAATGTCATAAACTGACCGGATCATTCCACAAAACCCGACTAACACTACTGCTCAGATGGTTTCAGGCAATGTAATTAACAGAGAAATGTGTGAAGTTGAGGAAATACTATGACCCAGGGTAACCCCCACACTACTTAAAGACCCAATAAAAGAAACAATTATATATTCTTTTGGCAAATATTGGTACTATATAAACATTCATGTGTGTGTGTGTGTGTGTGTGTGTGTGTGTGTGTGTGTGTATTCTTCACAATAGACCATTATTTGACAAGGATCTGTTGAGAACTTGAATAAAATTTTCCGGACTTGGCAGAATGGACAGAACAAAAATGATTGAAAACATCCTGTGGTCTCTAAAAGTTGACAGGTTATTCCATGACAAGCACTGTAAGCCTGACAGACATGACACCTGTCCTCCGGAGCACTTTGGAACCCGACCCATGCTGTGATGATGGTAAAGACTCCATAAATACTTACCTGTGTGAATTAACAATGGCTGCGAATCAGCTTCCTCAATTTATTTCTGATACAGGTAATACATATATAAAAACCTTGGTTTCTAAAAGTGGGCTCTTCATTTGGGATAGTCAAAGCCCCGTGCAATATAGTTTCTCTCTACCCAACAGCCTAATGAATTTGTTACAGAAATATTGCAACCATTTTATAATAATCCTGATACTCAGAGTTAAAGCATATAACCAGAGGCTTCAATTAATATAACAGAAAGGTGAGTAGTTGAGCCACAAACGGCCAAGAGGGAAAATTGAGTTAAGGAGATAATGATTCTAAGCAAGAACATTGAAACAAAATGTCCTATAAGGTTTTAAATCAGCTTTTGCTCATTTTCTTGTAAATTAGAAACAGTGATGACAAATATTTGGTCATTTAGTCATTAACTTGTATAGTCTTTCTCTATCGGAAAAGACAAGAAGGAAAAGTTAACATTTATCAAGGTTCAGCCATGTAACAGATGGTGTGGACGTGTACACATACTTGTATATTTATACTTTTTCCCTTATTTATTTCTAACACCATTCTTAAGAAAAACAGACTAATGATCCGTAGGGGAGGAGAGAGATACTTTGCTGCTGAAGAGACACACCGGAAGGGACACCTCTTCTCTTTTGTTGCGGAAATATTTTGTGCCTATCTGGAATCAGAGAGATGATGAGAAAGCTGACGTGTTGAGTATGACTCAAAGGAAATTTGAACAAAACTGAAGTTTTTGAGGACATTGATGAACTAATGAAACAACTAATGAAGCCTCTGTGATATGCAAGATAAAGCATGTTTGAGCAGGTTTTAGTTGTTGGTTAATTACTTGCAGTCAAAACATTCAGACAGCATGTCAAATTGTCCCCCTAAGAAAATAGAAAACTGAACCTCAAAAAGATGTAAACTCTAGTCACCAAGACAAGATGGAAAAGAAACATAATTTAAAAAATAAATAGTCAAGTTTAGGAAAGAAAGGGGTGCAGAGTAGAGATAAAAAAAAAAAGTAGAGAGAATTGTTCAATTTCAAAATATTGCCGGCTACCAGCTAAGTCTGGACCATTTTCAGATTCTCATCTGAAAATTCTTAGCAAGAACCTAGTTCATAGCCTCTATTAATATTAGAACATTAAATTTTAATAAGTGTAAAAATGGAATTCATAAGGTGTCTCAGTGGCATCCAGTAGGGAGCTGACCAGTCGTTGTGATTTTACACATCTCTTGGTTGAAACAGAGTTACAGATTCAGATCTGAGCATAGGGATGCATTATGCAGATGTGTGATTCTCCCTGGAGGACTTTCTGTCCCTAAAGTAATGACTGAATTACAATCGAGTTTTTAATATAATAGTCCCACCTGTGGTCAACATTAAAATTTTCCTGATGTGGAATTTAAAGTAAACATATACTTAGCATCTCCAACATTCACCCCTCCCCCGCCAAAGTCTTCAGAACTGCATTTGAGTGCAGGCTAGTAGAATGAGAATCATGATTCTTAATTTTTACTATCATATCACATTTCAGTTGAGACATTTCAGCGTTCAAAATCTTTCTCCAATCCATATGGAATTACAGGACAGAAGTAAATAGAAGAGAGAGAGGATGTCCCTGCTAAAGGATGATGAACTTGAGTGTTGGCACATGTACAGTCTTTACAAGTATCAATGTCCAGTGCATCATCATTCCTACTTCTTATGACATATGAACAATTTTAATTATCTTATGAGAAGATTGTATAACACATCACGCTGTGCAGTATCACACTAATATATTGCCACACACAAGCCCTTGCAAATCACACACTTGAACCATGTACCATGTATTCCACAAAAGCTAAGCACAAACTGGGGTGACCCACTGCACAATAATCCTTTAAAGCAAACAGTCCTTGGACACTCTCAGTCAATCAGAGGACTCATAAAAGCCAATACCATCAATTAGAAAGGTAATCAGTGAAATTAGAAATAAGGAAATCATTTCAGTCTCTTCCAACTTTAAATCTTTCAGATTTAAAAAAAATACACAGTAAGCTTGTATTCAATTTGATTCTTCCTTTGTGCTGTTAACCGCTCTGCACAAGGTTTGTGCTGTGTCCCATGTTGGATTTTTTCAAGGTAAATGCTAGCTGCTATAATAAGGTAAGCCACTTTTCTGTGGTTTAATGCAATAAAAGCTTACTTCCTACAATAGAATCAGTGAGTATTGTTTTGGTTGGGTGGCTTCCACATAATCACTCAGGGCCCACACTTCTTTCAGCTAAGATCATGGGAGTACTCTTCATTCCGTTGGTGGACAGGGAAAGAGATTATGGTCAATACTCACCTGTTTCTTAATCACAGTGGTTGGAAATTCACTTCTCTTTGTATTCTATCAGTGGGAACTAGTCACATAGCCTCATCTCAGAGGAGC
>NW_003852458.1:602785-621281 GCF_000181295.1 Otolemur garnettii
TTGTTATAGGACAGAAATATCTTCCATAGATGCCTCTTCCATAACACTAAAGTAAACTTCAGTTGCATCTGGATCTTTATATAAAATAATGCTGCTGCTGCTGCTAAGAATAATCATCATTGAAAATTATGGAGGGAGCATGGGTGGAGGGAGGGTGACTGGTGGGATCACGCCTATGGTCCATCTTATAAGGGTACATGTGAATCTTTCTAAATGTAGAATATAAATGTCTTAACACAATAACCAAGAAAATACCATGAAGGCTATGTTAACCAGTTTGGTGAAAATATTTCAATTGTATATAAAACCAGTACACTGTACCCCATGATTGCATTAATGTAATGATTTAATAAAAAATATATATATATATAAATTGTGGAGGGAAAAATATTGAAAATTTCAGCATATACAAAGAATTTTCTTCCTTTCCCATCCTATTAGTCATTCCTCTTAAATGTTTTAAGTTTATGATGAAACACATTTCCTTATTTTCTAAACAGAAAAGCACACAAATGTTAGGTAATACATTAATGACAAGTCCTTAATCAGGGCCTCAGTTCGCATATTATAGGCTGAGGTCCAAAATGATAGTAATCTTATTTATTTACATTTTTCAGATCTTACTCCAGACTCCACTGATCAAGATGCCACTCTTTGCTGTGAATATGACTTTCAGCAGTTGTGGAATCTAAGACTTGCCTTTTTCCCTTAGTGCTAGAGAAATTAGTCATGAGCCAAGGATAGTAAGTGCTCATATAAATGGGACAGTAAATATAAGAAGACTTGTGTGAACCATAAGTATAAAAATTATCTAGAAATAATCCTAAAGATATTTTAAGTTAAAAAAGGAGGGGGATGATCCTATTTAAGATGAAACAGAGACCTCATGAAAACAGAGCAGAAAGAAAATAACATGCCTGTGACTCAAAAGAAGTTAAACTGAACTTCAGCAATAGGATCAGAAGAGAAGAAAATTATGCAAAAATATTGATAGTGACACTGCCATAGTTAAGAAAGAATGTTCTTGCTCTTGAGAGGTCATTTACTTGATCATAATAATTCTTACAAAAGCACGGTAATGATGCAATACAGTAAGGGGTGTTTCTTACGAGTACCTTCCAATTAGCACCTGCTAGATCACAACCAGTAAAAAAGATTCAAGAGCTGATGGATAAATAACATAACACAGAAGTAAAATAAAAGAAAATTATTTTCATCCCAGCATGGAGATTTATCTATAGTTCAATTGAAACAGATTTATCCAAAAAAAAAAAGAAAGAAAGAAAGAAACAGATTTATCAAAACACAGGAATCAACCTAGAACTATAATTTTGCCTCCTTCATGTTGTTCTGAAATTATTTCAAGCTTTAATTAGAAAATTTGAAAGAAAGAACTTTCTGGAGAAAAATGAGATCCTTTCTGTACAGTCTTCTCTTTTCAGGGGGGCTACGCTGAAAAGTATAAATCTCATATCATTCTTAGCTTATAGCTAACATGTATTGAATAGAATACTTTCAGATTAAAAATGACATTCAGTCGTTGTCAAGATAACCCCTTATTTAACAGCTCAGTTTGGCACGCATGTGTTTTCGATTTTAAACTGAATGAAAATTAACTTTGTCTTGAAATTTTCATGCCACTTTCTGGGACGCCTGGCGCTACCCTGGAGGGTGATGAAACTGGAGTTGGGGATCACAGCTTTAGTCTTTAGAGAGAAAGAAGCAATTTCCGTAATTTCAAAAGCATTTCATTAGTGGATATATATGGCCTGAATTTCCAACGTCCAATTTCCAACGTCCAACGCCCAATTTCCAACTGGGGAGCTGACCACGTTCCCTCTCTTCTGAAAGAAATAGTGGCAAATTGCCACCATTCAACACAGAAAGAATTGGAAATGTCTAGCAACAAGGAATTGTGAATGTAAATACAAGGGTACTACATCATCCACATTATTTAATATAAGTATGTGGTCTCTGTGTTAATTGCAAAGTTTTTCCTTCCCCAAAATTACAGAGTGCGATACCTTATCTTGCAATTACTAATAGGTCAGCCAGAAGCCAAGTGCAATTCAAGAGAGAGAGAAGGACTGGGAAAGAAAAACGCATTGCAAAATAAGGACTATAATCTACTGGAAATAGTCATTCCCCCATGTAGCAGCATTACCTGTAATTTCTATTTTGTGGATTGTTAATAGGACATCGGGTTCCAGTGGTGGCAACATTCACTGGGGACCAGATTCACTCCCTAGGTTCAAATTAACAGCACAGTCTTGCAGATTTCTTGAGAAAGATATATAAGGCTGTCAAAAACACAGCATATTGTTAAATCATGTGTTAAAAATAAGATCCAGAACTCACAGTAAAGGAAAAAAAATTAAACTGTAATTTTGCAATGGAAACATTATTTATAAAAAACACAATTGTTTTCCAAAACAAAATATGCTCTCTATTTAACATATTTGTATTAAAAGCATTCTTGCACAGGATTCATGGAATTTAAAACGACTTTCACAACTGATCTGAAAGCTGGCGACATCGCTGGGAGTCCAGGAAGGTAAAATTATATTTTTGTACGATTTTATAAAAGAAGGAAGAAGTGAGCAGATACATTATGTGGTTTAGACAACGTCACAAGGCAGGAAAAGTGGTAGACCCGGGAATCAAACCTCTAACGACCAATTTTGTACTCTCAGCTGTCAAGAGTACGCGTGACCTAACGTGCCCTCTCAACTTCCGACAAGTCCAAAGCATGCTTGGCCCAAGCAAACACGGCCCCAATTCATTCTTAAATTTGCAAGGTAATAAGCCTAAAATGAATTAAAAGGCATATCATGCCATGGCCTTGGGAAAAAACATCCTCTCTCATTGCTATTACAGAGAGAGACGAAATCATATCAAAGTAAGCTAGACAGTTAAAAGGGAATAGGAAATAAAAAGGAAGTGGCCAAGCAATGCTGGTGGCAGCTGTCTGAAAGGGAACATCAGCAGGATCAAATAGCAGAACTTTCTTAAGTTGATTCTTGAAAGCACAAACTAAAAAAAAAAAATCATACGCACTGTTATGCTGAATCTAAATACACATTCACACACACTCAGTTTAGTTTTAGAAGGTATAATGGCGAGCCTCTCACAGGCAGACCAGATTAAGCACCCAAACCAAATGTCTTTGAAGTCAGCCTAGACAGTCACTCACATGGCCTAGTTTGAGATGAGTTGAAAGCTTGCATCTCTTCATGCCTGGCATGGGGCCTGAAATCTCCTCCAGTAAAGTCATTTCTGAGGATTCGGGCTCAAATGCAAATATGTGCCAAGGGAAGGATAATTTTAATCAAGTGTTACCCATTATTACAACAGTTCATCAGGATATTTGGGAAAGAATTGGGCATTTAAAAAAATTAAAAAGCCGAGAGGGGGAAACCATAAGGAAAAGTCTAGAAGAATTTGCTGCACCTTCAAAAAGTAAGCCCTGCCATTAGGAAGCTCAGCCAATGGTTCTGTTTGGTTGAAAAACCATCAGTTTATGAATCCTGGCAACCAGCCTGCTAGGTGGTATGATAATAAATTAATTCTAAAAGTCTTGATAGGCTCTAGAGCAACACATTAAATAATTGGTCTAACCCTATGCAATTGATTACCTGTTTGAAGTATTTCAGAAAATGGTCCCTGCCCATTTACCCCTCAAGCACCATCACCAGCCCTCAAGTTCTTCCTCTGGGAAGCCATCGCCTCAGCTGGACAACACATCTGTTTTCATGTTCCAAGAACTTTCTGTAGAAGCAGATCCCAGCTGGAATCTTGTTGTACAGAATACTTCCGAAAGTTGGATAAAAACAACTGCAGAACGGTTATACTCTAAATCAGTTCACTGATTGATTGCCATAACTCAACATGTATAAAGTGAACCCAAGAAGTTTCTCCCCCAGAAAAAAAAAAAAAAATCCAACACAGCATCCTATAATTCAAATAATCAGTGTAGAGGAGTTTAGCCATAACAACAGAATCAAAACATTTGCAAAGGATCCATGTGCAAAGAAGACCCTTCTTTGCTCTTTGCCTATTTCCAGAACTTTCCTTGAGTTGTTAAAAACTATGGTTAAAGGTAAGAGGGCTTTTCACTTTTCACATACTAGCCTGATGACAATAGAAAGAAAAAAGCACAGATAGCTTACAGTTGGATAAAACACAAGGTTCTTCTACCCACAGGGCAAAAATTTTCTTTCTTAAGAAAGCATATTTAGCCCATGAGTTTCTCTAAAACTAGAAGAGCTAGAATGGAGGGGGTGGGGATTAATTTGACCTTTGAATTTAAAATATCAGCTTCAAACTGAGCCTCTACCTTGAAAATAAATAAACCGATAGAGTCAAGACCAACAGCAATTCAATTTGAAAGTAATTAACTGAAACATCTGGACGATTGAAGTGACCCTTTCATTGGGAGCAAGTCCTAGAAAATAGAAAATATTATAAATTGTTTAATTAGGCCTGTGCTTCTCTAAATAGATAAGTATATTTTTGACTTCCGTGTATTCTGCTTCCATGATGGTAGCCTATTTAGGAAAAGGTTATTTGGAAATCAGTGAATAGATAATAATATTCATTCATTATTATTAATTCAGATTATAGAGAGCAATGCCGAGAAGGAAAATGGAGATACAATGCCCTGACTTTCATTTCTATCAATAACTTTGGATTTGACCATACGCAATCTATTTCATTAAACTAGAATTCTAATTAGCCTGCTTTTGAAGTATAGAATGGATAGGTCATGAACTACAACAACCTCGGAAATAAAACTGTGTCAGGTAAAGATGTGTGAACATTCATTACTGATGACAGCAAATTTCAGACACTTGTATAAGCACTATGTCTATACCTGGGTCTATTTTTAAAGTATTAAAAGACTCTACTATGAAATAAAGTACTTTATTCCCTCTTGACTGATAGTAAAAGAAACTGCCAGTATATATATGAGAATTAAAACCTCCCAAAATTTTGTTATGAAGGCCATTGGGAAGAGTTAGCTCTAGGATGACCTTCACACATTAGGGACGACATATCTCTGCTTTTCACATAGTTCTCTGTGTTTACAGACACCATCCAAGTTGGGATTAAGAGACTGGACAGAGACATGATTTAATCAAAATGTCCTCAGTGCCTAGTCCAGCAGTTCAATTTAGAATTGAAATCCAATTTCTGCGTTTTAAAAATCAAATCTATTCTCTATGGAAAATTTTTACAAAACATCTTGGCACCTGCATTGCTGAAAATAGCAGCAATTTTATTTAAGAGAAAGTAACGGCAAATCAGGGATTTGTACAATGGCAATAAAATGCAGTTAAGTGTGGTAGTGCCAGGTTTTAGTCCAGAGACAGGGGTTTTTATAGCACATTATAAACTTCTGAAAGGGAGGTTATTAGAGGATCAGTTCTCTAACTGTGTGGTTCTAGCAGGCTTTGCTCTGTTGCACTCTTTGTTCTCCTGCTGGGAGTTCCGTCTTCTGAGGTGCAGAGCACATCCGTCAGCCTTTGTCAGCTGTTAAGACACTTCATTTATTCCAGTGTTCCCTTCATCTTATTCCCTTGCCCCTGCTCCCATGGACCTCAGAGATCTACAGTTCTCTTTGGCCTCTTTATAGGCATAATGGATCACCAGCTGAATGAGCCATCATCACATAGCCCTTCTTGCTAGGAAATTATTTCTCTCCTGCTTCAAATGTTCTTCCTTTTCACTTGGTACCTTTCACTGGGCTGCGGTTCTTGCTGTGTAGGTACCTGTATGCAAAGAGATAAAACTTGCGCAAAAACACTGGCTTGCTTTTTGAAGTGATCTCTTGAATATTGGTCTTTTGATCTTTGCCAACCAATTGCAGATACATAGATATATCTTCCATCTCCAATGTGAAAATACTTGCTCGGGAATAATAAGGGCTGTTATTGTTGCATCTCTGTTATTGGTGCCCCTCATTGATTATTATTTCATGATTGGGAAAATGAACTCTATTATTAGTGTTAGAATCCTCTCATGTTGAAAGGTACTTTTCTAAAAACAATATCCTGTTTCAGAGGGGAAAAGAAGCTACTAAATTGTAGAAGCAACCCGGGAAAATAGCAGGTGCCAAAATTCCCCAAAAGAGGCAATCCTGACCCCTGACATTGTTAGTTCCACACCGTTTTAATTAATTAATGATGATTTAGCTAATCTAGTACATTTAGGAAGAATTAAAACATGTGCTAGTGAAAACATTACCGGGTTGGTGGCTAGAACTAGATTCCCATCTCAGATCTACGCTGATTAATCAAATGGCTCTGGGCAAGTCACCTAAATTCTTGGGACCTCAGTTTCCTCATCTATATGAAGAGCCAGGTAGAGTAGATCATTAAATTCATCCTAAGTCTTGTGCTCTGTGAGGAAACTTAAACTAGTCTCTCCTTTGTCACTGCCCACCTCTGTCCTTTCCTTTCCCTGTACACTCTATTTTCTGTTCTGTACACATACTCTTTCCGTTCCCTTTCCTTTCCCTGAGCTATCACCTCCCTTTTCTCCATGAATAGCATCCTTCTGTATCAGTTCAGTTTCAGAACAGCCGAATAGAGAAAGCCCTCAGTTCTCAACTTTGAGGTCCACTTTGTTCCCTGCGATCCCAAAGTGAAGGTCCATTTGGTAGCAAGATTAACTTGGCCTACGGAGCAGGCCTGAGAACTAAGAAAGATCTCACGATAGAATAAAGATCCCAAGAATACCTTGGTCCTCCTCTAACCTTATCCCAGTCTGGTATGATATGATGGGAAAAAAATTCAATGTTAGTCAATTCTTATCACAAACTTGGAAGCAATGCAAGTAATCTTCAGGAAAGATTTCTTTCATTTAGGAAAACATCATGAGGGAATTTTTGGATATGAAAGGTGAGAAAGTTCTCTCTACTTCCTGTACTGAAAGACAGAGAACTCATTTCCTTTGGAAAGACATTCTAAATTTCTGCCCTTAAAATAGAAAGGTGAAGGTCCCAAAAATTAAAGAAGAGGCAATATGTCAGACAGTTTGAGAAACAAGAAGGATTCCTATACACCAATTAATTTTAAGAAATATTTAGAGCTCAGGTTGAATTTATCTTAACAATTTACCATCCTTGTGTCTTTTATCTCTGCACTTAAGAGCTGCTGTAAAAAGTCCACGGCCCATAGCAGGCTTGTGCCGCATGTTGCTGAGACTTCAGGAATAAAAAGGGGGAGAAATAGGAAAGCAGAGACTCAGGAGCCAAGGTAGACAGTTTGCAGGAATCAGGCTACAAGCACCCACCAAGGAGTGGAGTGGCGTCTCCCAGGATAACCACCCTGGCTGTGGTTGAGCAACTGGGAAGCTCCCAGGTACGTGTCAATGCATGGCCTGGAAGCTTGATTCACTTTATTTGAATATTAAAGTTCTAGAATGAACCTAGAAGCTTTTGAGGTGACAAGCACTGGTCCATCCCTGAATCCTCTCCTTTCCAGTCTTTTCTCAATGCCTCATTTTCTTCTATTTGCATCAAAGACTGTTCTGATCTACTGTAAAATGAACACATTTCCAGAGTACAGCAGCCCAATGTCCAGTGATCAAGGAGAAGGTTATCCAGCTTTGGGGGTGCCCCTCTGCCTGCTTTGTGGCTCTCAGGTCCTCTCAGGTGTATGTGCAGAGGGCCAAGCAGAGTGCATGGAACACCCGTCTTCCAGACCCGGTGGCTGTACAGCTGCACACAGGACCAGGACCTCTGCGTACAAAATAGGACAAGGTCCCCTGAGGACTGCAAATGAAGAGAAACCCTCTCTGTCTTCTCCCACGCTCTCTCTTCCTTGCTCCCAGCACTTCTTCCTGCCTTCTGACACATACACAGACTAGAAAAGTCATTTAACATAAGAACATGAAAGTTTAGTCTTTGCATGTTGGGCCTAATGATGAAATAAATATAGATACTCATTTTTTTCAAAATAGACATGGCTTTTCATTCTTCGTGTTTATCTGTGTTTATTATAAAATAATCAGAAATCATAGAAATGAATCAAGGAAAAATAATGGACATTTGGGATGGTACCAGTCAAATAATAAACACAGTTTACATTTTAGGGCATCATTTTCCCAGTTGTTTTCTATTTTTTTTTTTTCTTTTTTTAAATCAGGTGTTTAGATGCAGGGGGAACAGACAAGGGCAGTTCTGTTACATCAGTATACTATGCAGAAATGGTCTGGCCTTTCAGTGTAGCTGTCACCTAAAAAGTGCTCATTCTAGTCATTAAGATTCCCCCCACCTCCCTCCCACGCTCTCACCCTTTGGTGTCTTCAATGACTATTGTTCTGCTCTATGTCCATGTGCACACATTTTTAATTCCCACTTATAGGTGAGAAAATGCAGTATTTAATTTTCTGTTTCTGAGTTATTTCACTTGAGTTATTCCCCTTAAAATAACAGCCTCCAGGTCCATCCATGTTGCTGAAGAAATGATGTCATTTTTATGGCTTAGTAGTATTCCTGGGTATTTCTGTACCATGCTATCTTTATTCTGTCATTGGTTGACGATTACATTTCCATAAATTGATTCCATTTCTTTGCTATTGTGAAAGTGCTACCATAAGTACACAAGTGCAAGTATCTTTTTTATAGAATGATTTCTTTTCCTTTGGGAAAGGATATTCAGTAGTGGGATTGCTGGATCCAATAGTGATTCTGTTTTTAGTTCTTTCAGAAATCACCATACTGTTTTTCCTGGAGGTCACACTAATTTACATTCCCACCAATAGTGTACAAGCATTCCCTTTTCTTCACATCTTACGCAATAGCTAATATTTTTTGACTGTTTAATTATAGCTATTCTGACTAGTATGCATACTGCCCAAAGCAATCTGCAGATTCAATACAATTTCCATCAAAATACAAATGTCATTTTTCACAGAATTAGAAAAAACAATCTTAAAATTCAATGGTCCCCCAAAAAAGCCCAAACAGCCGAAGTAATTATAGGCAAAAGAACAAAGTCAGAGGCATCACATTACCTGACCTCAAATTATGCTACAAGCTTTGTTAGGGTATAAAAGTAGAGACATAGAATAATGGAACAGAACAGAGAACCCAGAAATAAAACCACGTACCTCAACCCAACTGAACTTTGACAAAGTTGACAAGTACAGACACCGGAAAAAGGGCAGCCTATTCAATAAATGGTTCTGGAAAAATTGGGTAGCCGCCTGCAGAGGAATAAAACTGGACTCCTATCTCTCATCATATACAAAGATTAACTGGAGATGGATTAAAAACTTAAATGTAAGACCAAAAACTAAAAAAATTCTAGAAGAAATCTGAGAAAACTCTTCTGGACATTGGTCTAGGCAAAGAGGTCATGACTATGACCTCAAAAGCAAATGCAATGAAACAAACTTCCTAATTAAAGTAAAAAGCTTCTGCACAGCAAAAGAAATCATCCACAGAGTGAATAAAGAGGGAAAAATATTCACCGACTGTTCTTCCTATAAGGGACTAATATGTAGAACCTACATGAAACTCAAAACCTCAGAAAAAGCACTCCAATGACCCCGTCAACAAGTAGGCAAAAGACATGAACAAACAGTTTTCAAAAGAAGACATACCTATGGTCAAAAATCACATGAAAAAATGCACAATATCACTAATGATCAGGGAGATGTAAATTAAAACAATGGTGAGATACCATCTAAATAAGCTTATTTTTCTCACAAGTACTACATGTTTATTCATAGTACTTTATACCCTGCTTTTTTCAACTAAAAATATTAATATATCATGGGACTATTGGGGGTATTAATAAGTAGATACATGCCTTCTTATGGCTAAGTGGTATTCTATTTTATAAATGTACATAAGCCATTTAGCTATCCCCGCTGTATGAAGATATAGTGGTTCTTTGACTAATTTTTTCTATTATAAATAAGCACTGTTACGTTTATCCTTGTGTGGCTTGTATGTTTACTGGACTATTTCCTGATTTAAAAAAAAAAAATCCTAGAAGTGGTATTTTAGTATATAATGCTGAATAACTCTCCAGAAGCATAATCTAATTTTGACTCTGACTAGCATAGTATAAAATAAAAATCCCTCCCTAGCTCCTGTGCCTACCTTAGACATCGCTCATTATTTTAATCTCTGTTAATTTTGTTGTAATGTGAATTCATTTGTGTACTACTGCAGATGAAATTGAAGAGCCTTTCCCATGTTAATCATCCATTTTCATATCTTCTTTAGTGGATTTTTTTTATTTTCATGCTAAAAATATTATTCCATTTATTTCATACACTTTGCAAGTATTTTCCAGGTGACTATTGATCCATGTTGCTATTGCCAGGGAGAAATGTTTAATTTTTACATACTCCAATCTAGCGATCATTTTCTCTGTCTTCCGGCCTTTGGTACCATACTTAGAATTCTTCAGACCAATCAAGATTATTACCGTATATACCTATATTTTCTTTTGTTCTTTTCATTTTTCATATTCAAACATTTAATTCAGTTAGCATAAGATGTTTTAAAATCAAGTGGACAATAGATGGCCCCAACAAGTTTCCTATCTACTCACTATTAAAATGCTACTTTCATCACCTCATGAAGTGCTATACAAATGTGGATCTATTTTTAGAACTTCTAGTCTATTGTGGTTCGTCTGTGTATCCCAGTAGTAGGAGTCACAAAGACACTTTACTCCTACTAGCCCCGAGGTAATTCACAACCCCTTCTGGTTTTTCTACACAATACGCACACATTTTTTAATTGTTCTATTTTTATATCCTTCCAAATTTCCCATTTTTTGTGTGTACTCGCTGTTTCTTGCAGAGGCCCCCAACATGCCCACACTATTTCAGTTACAACAGCATTCTATTATGTTGTGATACTGGGAAAGCATTCCTCTTGGTATTCTTTTTTTTTTTTCTTTCTTTTTAAATGTTTTTCTCATACATTTCATCCAAGTCAATTTTAGAATCATTTGCACTTTCAAAAAAAAATATCTAGTGCTGTCTTAAAAAGAAAAAAAAAGTCACTAAAGTGAAAATCAGATTGAGTTATCTGTAAGAGTAAGAGAGAAATTCTGACAGAGTAGAAAGAGCCAAAACCTGCACTGGAGGTTTTGAGTCCCAACAAAAGCTGTAAATGTGGTGAGGTTTTAGCCCCTCTCAACCCCAGATCTTCATCTGAAAAGGGAGCTAATAAAACCTAAGTGTGATAGGCATCTGGTATGCGTTTTGGCCATCCACCACCCAGCATCAGAACCTTGTTTCTAAATTTAGAGAAATTCCTCACCTAAATTCTTGTGAGAGGCACTGCCTGCTCTGCAGAAAGCTAATAATCCCCAGGGGTTCACTCTCCCCCCACCCTGTAACAATGCTCAGTCAGGAGACCAAGCTTCTGCCAGTCATAGACACATGCCCTGCTTAGAATTAGCTGCTGGTAAAACAAGGGACAGAAGTCTTTGAGGAAGGCTCTCCAGCCATGAAGACTAGGCTGGAGTCTTGGAACACTGTGCCTGAGATGTGAGCCTTCAGCAGGCAGCTGTGGTGTCCTCCTCGAACCTGGCTCTGCTGTTCTTCTGGGATGGGACCTCCACTTCCTCTCCTACTTGAGCCAGCTGAGGTTGGTTCTGTGGTTTGCAGCTATAAATCCCACCTTACACTAGGTACCCCAGACCGGCTGTGGAATCAGAGAAAGCGTGTGTTCTTTGTGCATTCCCCTCCTATCTGCTGTCTCCCCTCCAGCCTGATCTGTCCACCAAAAGATGAATGGACTGCACCACGGGGCTCCCTTCTCCTCTGGTTTCTGGGTGAGCCTCAGATGAGATGGAGAAAGGAGAGTTGAAGGACAGTATTTATTCCTCAGCTGTCTCTCTAAAGGGTCGCTGTTCACTGACTGTCTTTCCATGGAGTTAGAATTCCTGAGAGGCAGCCCTGGCTCTCTTGGGTCCCAGCTTAGGGGACGGGAAAATACTCTACTCCTCCTAGCTCTAAGGTAACACATCCTTTCTGGTTTTTCTACACAATATCCACCCATTTTTTAATTTTTCTATTTTTATATCCTTCCCCAATTTTCTATTTTTTATGTGCTTTCTGTTTCTCACCGGGGACCCCCTATATGCAAGCAAACACTCCTGGCACCATGCCTGGCTTATAAGAGGACTCCAGAACTGGCACGAGTGAAGATACCAAATGAATTTCTTTTTTCCTATTCCATTGATGTGGTAATATAAGTAAGTCAAGAATAAGATGAGAGTTACTTTCATATATATCTGCGGCCCTCTGGTATTTTCAAACAAAGGTTACGGGAGTCTTCTGCCTCCTGAGAGTCAGAGTAGAAAATCAAAAGCACGTCCCTCAAATAGAAATTTTCTCAGTTCCCATTCTCAGTAGACGCTCATGCCCAAGTTTCTGGAATCTTTTCTCAACCCCATTTACGCACCCCTAGGTGTCAGAATGGACACGTGCGTGAATGTCACCACCAGCACCTTCCCCCACGGCCACTCCTTCCCTGCTCTGCTCACTTCTCAAATTTCATGGGTACCCGTCCTAACCATCATCAGTGGGTACCTGGCCCCCTCCCCAGCCCCAGCCCCATTCCACTCACCAATGCCCAGGTCTAGTCTTGAAAGGATCACGGCACTCTACCAAACTGTGTGCAAATTTTTGCAGACTTTTTAAAGCAGTCAAACCTCCCTTCAACTGTTCTCTCTGTATTCCCATAATAAATGATCATAGATGCTTCTTGACTGTCCAGTTTTTTGGTACCAATATCTGAGTGTGAAGTGCAATTAGCCATTGAAATAAAATTGGTAATGAATGCTAATTACTTCATTCTATGGGGTTTTGGGTAATGTATTCCGAGGCTTTTCTCATTACTTTGAGAAATTGAGAGGTGGCTCTATAGCGATCTACAAAAATTCTGAAAAGTACTTAAAGCGTCAGACATTAGCTGGAGCTCTGTATAATTGGATCTGCTCTGCACCCCTCGCATGTAAGTTTTCTTGATGCACAGCCCTGAATGCATAAAGAAAAGAGAACGTGGTGCAAAGAGCAGCTTCAATCTGCTTTGCTGTCATTTGGATCTTTAGAGTTCTGAATTCTTTTGGCAGCTCTAATATAACAGAAGAGCTTTTCCTTCAGTGACTATAAAATCCCCATTTGGAATGTTTTCTCACACACTTATCTGAATGTTGCCAATGGCTACTTTTCCCAAAATTAATTCTCGCCCTACATAATGATTTACAGAAGTTTACTGATGTGCTGATAGTAAATTCTAAGAACTGTAAAATAGATATCTCCGCTACAAAAGAGAAATACCTGCTCTTTGTACTCAAGTGCTCAGGAATCAAACAGTTTCATTACATGCTGCAATAAATTTCGAAAAATGAGAAATGTCACTCTTGATAATTTATTGTGCTGTATTATTATCATCAATTCCTGTCTATCATCAGGACAAAAGTAGAAAAATCATTCCACAGGGACAGAAAATTCCTGACATAAGGAGAGTGCTGGATCTGGGGAATACAGAGAAAACAGAAAATGGTTTTCTATCAGGCATGTCGCACAACTGCAGGAAGGGGAGGTTCTGGTTTCAGCTCAGTCACCAACTAACCTTCAAAAAAGTCACATGACTTCTCTTGCTCTCTGTCATCGGTAAAATTATTTGAAAAAGCCACCCTGAGCTACAATGTTTTCTTGTGTTTTGTTTGTTTAATTTCCTATAAATATGCAGCAAATTTTACCAATGGGGAATCAAACTAGTTCATATTTAACCCCTCCTACTCCTTAGCAGTACAGATTTTTAAAATTCACTTTATTAGAAGGTTTACTTCAACATGTATAATGGCAACCACGATTGCATGTGAAGTCCTAGGATGGCACACCTTTAGGGTGACAGACACAAGGACAAGGGGAACTCCACCTAACAGATTTGAATATTGTGACTTCACTGTTTATACCCTGAAATTGTTCATACCCTAAAATCAAAAAAAAAAAAAAGTCCTAGTGAGAAGTCAAAGTTTGTATTGTATAATACGTGTATTGCTTTTGTGCCAAAATATGTCACCACTAGAAGGAAGACACTTCTTAACAGGTAGCAACTCCCTTAACAATGTGCAGCTTTCAGCAGAAATGGCCTAAAAAGATGCCCACATTTTCTTACATCCCACTCTGATCACAGACAGGTTCTTGCTATCTCCCTTTGCTCCTTACTGATCCTGCCGAGGCAAGAGACACGACACCAGGACCCTCACCCGGGTCTCATCTCTCGTTATCTGACTCTGACTTTCCCCAGGCTGTGGCTGAGAAACTACAGAGGATGTAATGTGCGCCCACCTGCAGCCTGGGACACTGGCATAAACAGCCACGCGCTCTGGTCCTCAGGATCACCAGACTATGAATAGCACTACGTGGAGTCATATTCTGTCCCATTCTAGTCCATTTATTTCTGATGAGCTCAGGAGCAAGTGGATTGAATACATGAAGGTCAGTGAGCACTAAGGCAGGAGGAGAGAGATGCAAGAGCTGAACTTCCAGCTCCCGGCACCCGTTAATGGAAATAATAGAACCAGAAGAGATTGGCAACAGTTTGCAAAAAATGACCTCTCTCTGCAAACTAATGCACACATGCTTCAGTTTCGCTCATTTTCAACTACTGTTACTATCAATAGGATACTTTGAAGGAATTTATCAGCCTATTAATCTGCTTTTTTAAGCATCAACACATGCATAGGAGGTGTTTAATTTGTCTTCTCTCTCTTTTCTTTCCCTGAAAACAGAAAACACCACCAGCAAGAGCGGCAGTAGAAAAGCAAGGGAAACTTGGTCCAGAATAAATTGGTTGTGCTGAAACATTTGTAATTAAGCATGATAACCAATTACAGGAATACCTGGGGTAGCTTAGTGATTTACTCTCCCACATCAGAGGTCTCCTAATCAATTTGAAATAACCAGACACTATAGAAAATAAGCAAGATCACAGCATTTACTAATGAGTTTCAAAAACGGATTTCACTGTATGAAAATGTTCATTGTCAGGAGAAAGAAGGTTTTCCCAATCTTGCAGGTCATTTGCATTTGCATTTGATTGGAGCAAAGTCCTTTGTTCTTTTCTCCCTTCTCACGTATTTTACAACACTACTGATTTTTTTTTCTGGTGATTTAGTATTTTTATATCGGTGTGTTGTACGAAGCTCTAAAAATACACTAAAATAAAACCTTTTGTGCTGAAGCAGCTAGTATCCACTTCAATGATTACTTAATTTCATTGCATTGAGTAGGTGTCCTGGAATCTAAGTTTGCAGATGTGTAACATACAGAGAGACTGTTGGAGAAGCTGCAGTTGTAGAACTCTGAAGGCAACAAAAATCCCACATGGTATATCACGTAAAAGGCCACTTAAACATTTCTGGGGGATGAAATCCCAGTGACCCTCTCCAAACAGATTCGAACCACAGTGGGCAAGCATTTGAAGGCTACCAATAAAAAATAAAAGGAAAAAAAAAAGACAGACCTTTGAAACTAACTGAGAGTGCATCACAAACTGGATGAGTTTTTGCCCTTTTCACAGAAAAGAAATACGAGAAGAGCATAGATTTGGAAGAAGAGAGAATGCGACACTTCTGATTAGTTAAAGGTAACATTCCATAAGGCATTTGCAGCTTTGCGCTTGGGCTTCCCTCCATCAGGGGAGAAATGTGCATCTCTTAGTAAGTTTCATCCATAAATCTCTTAATACATTAATAATTTCTTCATCAGTCTCTCTAGTTTAGGGTTTCAATATTCTTTTCCAAGTCATATGCTAAGGCACTCTGTGTCTCTTCCCTCTCTTCTTTCCCTTGATCCCCAGCCCACCACACTGCCCTGCACTCTGGTGTCCCGCTTCGCTCTCCCCCAGTCCTTGCTCCCTCCCTTTCTTTGCTCTTAGCTGCCCGGGCTTTCTGTGTGCCTTTGCAAAGCCTGCATGACTGAACGTGTTTCATCTCTTCGTGTCTCCCTCAGGACCCAGACAACATGTGCTCCAACGTGCGTGCACACAGCCCGGTCATTGTCACGGATATCCAAGCCATGCTCTTTTCTTGTCACCTTTATTGACAGAAAAAAAAATGTCATGTAAATCAACATTCCACTCGGAGAAGTGCCCAGCTTGTGCTAACTCATTGAACCCTTCAAATTTTCTAAAATCATAGAAGATAAGACATTTTTTTCCTGAATAATTCTCACTAGCTTATCTTTTTTTAACTTGATAAAATAAACTTTTCCAGGTAAATCAGGAAACCATTCATCAGATCCAGTACCAGCAAAACGTATCTAATTTCATTCTTGGTAAATTTCAAGAGTCCCATGTCCTTCTTACTTTGTAGAAACCCAATCTTTGACACAGTCTCTGTACTGACCTTCCCTTGGTTTCCCGGGATTTCCTTCCCTCCGTCCTCATTACCTTCACCAATATGCAGGCACATGCGCTCACATGCATCGCAGGGAACTGGCAGGATATTGACAATCAAATATAACAATCCGTACTTTGCTTGCCACATTATTTCTTTAGCTATTCTTAGTGCTGCTCTCTTGGCATCTTTCAAGTATGGGCTCAATTGTCTCCCCCACAGAGACCTTGCCCAACCACTCTGAGCAGTTAATCTCCTCCCTCCACCCTGTCACTGTTGTGCTCCGTCATACTATTTCATATTCTCGGGAGCCTGCATCAGTATATAAAGTTATCCTTCTCTGTGTGTATGTGTACTCCTATAAAATCACATGTGTCTATGCATGTGTGTGTGTACACATATATGTATGTGTGTGGGTGAAATGTACACACACGTGTGTTTGTATGTGGCCTTCCCAGGGAGCAGTCCCACTGCTCAGAATGCATCCCCCTAGAAACAGGAAACTCCAGCCCAGTGGGACCCTGTGTCTCTGAACCAGCCAGCTCACACAGAGCCCCACAACCGTGACAGCTCCCTGTGCTTTACGATTTCCATCCGACGCCTTCAATCTCGTGTTGCCCTATACACCCTACTCCTTATACTTACAAACTCCTCCAGAGACTTGAAATTCTTGTCTTTGGTTTCCCAAGTGCCCTTGGGCCTGATGCTAAGTACTGTTCCTGGAATGGTGATAGCAGCAACCTTCCTCTGATAGTGCGACACTTCCTACTGCAGTGTTTATTACACTCAGTAGATGCTGTAGAAGAAACCTCGGCCCCTTGGATGTCTCCCCTCTGTTCTACCCCATCATTAGCCTATACAGCCCTTTTTTTTTTTTTAAGAAAAGTTTTAAGTTCGTCAAAAAATTGAGCAGAAAGTACCAAGTTCTCATAGCTGCCCCTCACTCCAATGACCTCAGTTTCCTGTTATTAACATCCTGCATTAGTATGGTGAATGGATTACAGTCAATGGACTTCTGTTGACACATCATTGTCCCCCAGTCCACAGTTTACATTCCAGTTCATTTTTGCTGTGTTTGGACAAATGTGTGGTGACACGCATCCACTGGCATGATGCAGATTAATCTCACTGCCCCAAACACCCATGCTCCACCTGTTCACTCTTCCCTCCCTCACCCTGACCCTCTGCCAAACACTGATCTTTTTACTCTCTCCGCAGTTTCGCCTTTTCCAGAATGTCATATAGTTGGAATCACACAATATGTAGCCATTTCAGATTGGCTTCTTTCACATAGAGATATGCGTGTATGCTTCTTTCATGTCCTTTTATATCTTGATAAATGGTTTATTTTTATCCTTGATACTATTCCCTTGTTTGGAAAGACCACAGTTTGTTTATCTAGTCATCTACTGAAGGGTATCTTAGTTGCTTCTGAATTTGGTCATTATGAATAGATTCTAGGTCAGGTTCTTATGTCAACATAAGTATTAAACTCCTTTGGATAAATATCAAAGAGACGACTGCTAGATCACGTGGTAAAAATATGTTTAGTTTTTTAAGAAATTGTCACACTGTCTTCCAAAGTGTCTGCACCATTTAATGCTCTCAGCAGCAATGAATGCATGTTCCTGTTCCTTCACATTCTTGCCAACATTTGGTGCTATTAGGATTTGGGCATGGCCATTCTAACAGGTGGATAATGGTATCTCTTATTTTCATGCAGCCTTTTATACTGGAGTTTTTTCTCTTTGGGAAGAAAATTGGACAATTCAATGTTTTCTTAGAAAAAAATTAGGAACTATTAAAAGCTTTTCCCTTAGAGTTAGCCAAAGTTGCTTTCTGTATAACTTCTAGATACTAATTCTAGTCAAAGCTTTAAGATCATGCAACTCCAGGCAAATCTCTTTTCCTCATGATGGTACTTTCATTATTAGAAAAATTAAAATAATCAGTACATTATAACCCATAAATGCATTAATGTACAGTTATGATTTAATAAAAAAGAAAAAAAGAGAACTTAAAACATAACCTATTTTTCTGAGTTTTCTTTTATCATAGGAAAGCATTCATTTAATAACATACATTAAGAACCTTTAACTTGGGCAGTG
>NW_003852458.1:621605-622595 GCF_000181295.1 Otolemur garnettii
TTTTTTTTTTTTTTGCTTTTAAGGTAGGACTTTATATATTCCCATTAAATTTCATCCTGTTAAAGAAAGCTTGTCAAAATGTTTTCAATTTCTGATTCTGTCATCTAATATATTTGCTATCCACTCCAGCCTCAGGTTATTTGCAAATCTGATAAGCATACATTCAATATATTCATGCACATCATTGATACATGAATTTAACAAGATGTGGCTAAAAGCAGAGCTCAGCAGCCCACTGTTAGAGTCACCTTCAGGCAGATATCCTTCATTCATAAGCATCCACTTGGTAACTCTGGACAAGGTGCCATGCTAGGCACTGCAAAGGATGTAAAGTGGTACATTTCACTCCTTCCTAACAAGGAGGTTTAAAGGATTCATAGCAAAGAAAAGACATAATGGAAGAAGTGTTTCCAGAAGATTAGCTTGACTGTGGTGTCCACTAAGAATTGAAGAACCAGAAATGATAACTTCAAACACTATATAATATTACAAATAGGAAAAAGAAAATTCTAGACTGCAATCTTTATTTAAGAAGATAAGGGCAAGGGGCCAAGATGGCAGATTAGAAGCAGCCTACACATGCTACTCGCACAGAGAAGATCAAAAGTAGCAAGTAGACATCCATGTTCAGATCACTCTTCTAAGTAAAATATCAAGAATCAACAGAGAAGCAATAGGAAGCATGCAAAGTGAAGGAGAAGTAAGTAGGACAACATACTCAGCAGAATCAGAGGTACCTGAGGAAGGAGTCCACATGTGGGAAAGAGACAGAGGAGAGAATCCCAGGGCTCCACACTACCCCAATGGACATGGCAGTCTGAACTGCAGGAGGGCCCCTTCACCACAGCAGGCCTCCAGACTGACACAGAGAGCTTCCTGAAAATAGTACAGTGTCACTGCTCCAGAAAAAGGCACAGTTGGGTCCCACTGGCCTCTGAACCCTGGGTGGTGCAGGTGGTGCCTTTCTGAAGTCCCATCTTTAAAGTTCTG
>NW_003852458.1:622754-624538 GCF_000181295.1 Otolemur garnettii
CACTTCTCCACATAAATATTCAGCAGCACCTACTTCATCTGTGACAAGCACAGGGAAAAGGGAGATGCAGGAGAGCAGCAGTGTGGCAGGCTCACAGTGCACCCACCCCTCTACTGCTTGGCCAGTCTTCTGAAGCAGGACTCAAACACCGTATCCAGGGAGCAACAAAATTCCCCCCAAAGGAAAATGGGTGTATTGCAAAGCTATCTGTTTTGAGCTAAGAGAAGAGATTCTAGATGAAAGGACCAGCAGAAGAACTCTGACAACATGAAAAAACAGATTTTTTTGACATCCCCAAAAGATCACACCAGTTCTCCAACAAGTAAGATCAATGAGACTAATGAGAAAATTGAAAACCAACACAAAGAAAATAAATAGATTTGTACATAAATGAAAAATTCACCAAAGAGATAATACAAGAAAAAAATATAACACATCTTCTGGACATGAAAGAATCATTTAGTGATTATCAAAATATGTGGAAAGTTTTGACAACATACCAGGCCAAGCAGAAGAAACAATTTCAGAGATGGAAGACAAAGCTTTCAAATTAGCCAAGTCAGCCAAAAATGAAGGGAAAAGAAAGTAAAAAAAAAAAAAAAAATACATTTATCTCTGAGAAATATAGGATTATGTAAAAAGAACAAATATAAGAATCGTTGTAGGTATCCTTGAAGGGGAAGAATAAAAAGCAAAAAGTATGGAAACCTTATTTGAAGGAATAATGATGAAAGACTTCCCTGACATCACTACAGATTTAGACACCCATTTACAAGAAGGTCATTAAACACCTGAAAGATTCATAACAAATAGGACATCACCAAGACAAGTAGTCAGAAGTCTGGACAAAGTCAAATGAAAAAGAAAATACTACAAGCTGTTAAATGAAAACACTGAGTAACTTACAAATGAAAACTCATCAGAGTAATGGCAGACTTCTTAGCAGAAACCTCACAAGCCTAGAACGGACTGGGGTTACATATTAAGCAGAAAAATTCAACCAAGAATTTGGTATCCTGCAAAATTAGATTTCATAAACAAAGGAGAAATAAAGTCTAGATCTGCTCAACAAGAAATGTTTAAAATCACTCTATACATGGAACAGAATAATTGATAACCTGCCAACGTAAAAGCACCTGGAAGTTAAAGCTCATAGCACTTACTAAACAGTAACATAAGGAAGGGGGAAAAAGCAGCTAGGCAACAATCAACAATTAACATGATGACCAGAACAGTGTCTTACATATCAATACTAACATTGAAGGAAATGGTCTAAATGCCCCACATAAAAAAATGTAGATTGGCAGAATGGATAAAAAAGCACAACCCATATATATGCTACCTCCAAGAAACCAATTTGATTCTGATATTTTATACAACCACTGTCTTTTACTGTCCACTCTTAATGGACAAATAACTACTTCACTAAACTTTTAAATAGGTCTGAAGAAGAGAAAAAAAGAATAGTTATAAAAAGTTCTGTAACTTAGATCCTCAGATATTATAAACCTCTGTCTTTGTCATGGTATGCTTTTAAACTTGTAATCCTTTCTTCACAAAGACTCAAGGTAAAAAGATGGAAAAAAGTATTCCACACAAATGGAAACTAAAAGTGAGTAAGACCTATACTTATCTCAGATGAAACAGACTTTACATTGATAGAGGTAAAAAAAAAAAAAAAAAAAAAAAATAAAGACAGTCATTATATAATGATAACTCTAAATATATACACCTAGTACAGGAATTCCCTTATATCTTCCTTACTAGATACAAGGAAAGAAATA
>NW_003852458.1:625363-666490 GCF_000181295.1 Otolemur garnettii
CTCCTTCATGTTTACATGGATGGAGCTGGAAAATGTTCTTCTTAGCAAAGTATCACAAGAATGGAAGAAAAAGTATCCAATGTACACAGCCCTATTATGATACTAATTTATAGCTTTCATATGAAAGCTATAACCTAATTATAGCCTAAGAATATGGGGAGGGGGAGGGGAGGGAGATGGATGGGTGGAGGAGGGTGATTAGAGGGATCACCTCTATGATTTATCTTACAAGGGTACAAGTGAATCTTTCTAAAAGTAGAATATAAACATCTTAACACCATAACTAAGAAAATTACATAAAGGCTATGTTAACCAGTTTGGTGAAAATATTTCAAATTGTATATGAAAACACCACACTGTACCCCATGATTGCATTAATGTACACAGGTATCATTTAATAAAAGAGAGAGAGAGAGAGAGAAAACCTGTATTCACACAGAGTAGAAAATCTGGAAGAAATGAATAAATTTTTAAAAGCATACAATCTCCTAAGTCTGAAAAAGGAAGAAATAAGAGTCCTGAACAGACCAATAATGAGTAGTGAAAGTGAAACAGTAATAACATATCTCCCAATGGAAAAAAAAAAGAAAAAAAAGCCCAAGACCAGAGAGATTCACAGTAACATCAAGGAGTAAATCCTTCCTAAATCATTCTAAATTGTCAGTATCACCTTGATACCAACACCAACATCACACAAAAAGAATACTACAGATTGATATCCTTCATGAACATAAATACAAAAATCCTCAACAAAATACTAGCAAATCAAATCCAATAGAACATCAAAAATATAATTTATCATAATCAAGTAGACTTCATCCTAGGAATACAATTATACTTCAGCATACACAAATCAATAAAGGTGATTCACCACATGAAGAAAATTTAAAACAAAAACCATATCATCATCTTCTTAGATGTATGAAAAGTACTCAATAAAATCCAGCACCTCTTCATGATAATAGCCCCCAACAAACTATGCATAAAAGAAATATACCACAAAATAACCAAAGTTATATCTGACAAACCCACAGCCAACATCACACTTAATAGAGAAAGTTGAGAGTGTTCCCCTAAGCACTGGAACAAGATAAGGATGACCATTTTCAGTATTTCTATTAAACATAGTACTAGAAGTCTTGCCAGAAAAAAATGAGACAAGAAAAAGAAATAAAAATGGGGAAGAGGAGGTCAAACTATCCTTGTTTGCCAGCAATACGATCTTAATATCTAAAAAAAAATGTAAACACTTCACCAAAAGACCCCTACAATTGATAAATTCAGCAAACTCTCAGTTTACAAAATTAAGGTACAAAACTCAGTAGCATTTCTATAACAAATAATAGTCAGGCTGAGAGTCAAATCAAGAATTCAATACCATTTACTATAACTGCAAAGAAAGTAAAATTCCTAAGAATATACTTTAAGGAGGTGAAAGATCTCTACAAGGAGAACTACAAAACACTGATTTAAAAAGTCATAAATGACAAACAAATGGAAAAATACCCCAGGTCCTGGATTAGAAGAATCAACATTGTTAAAATGTCCATATTACCCAATGTGATTTACATATTCAATGCAATTCCCATCAAAATACCAGCATCATTTTTCACAGGTCTAGGAAAAACAATTCTAAATTTCATAATGAATCAGCAAAGAGTTGATTCTTTGGCTCAAATAGCCAAAATAATCCTAAGCAAAAAGAACAAATTCAGAGGCATCACATTACCTGACTTTCAGTTATACTACAAAGCTGCAGTAACCACAATAGCATGGTACTGGTATAAGTGTAGACACAGAACAAAGAAACAGGATGGAGAACTCAGAAATAAAGCCGTATCACTACAGCCAACTGACTATTTTTCAAAGAATACAAAAACTTACACTGGGGGAAAGATGTCTTATTGGATAATTGTGCTGGGAAAATTGGATTGCCACATACAGAAGAATTGGATCCCAGTTTCTACCATATACAAAAATTAGCTGAAAATGGATTAAAAACTTAAATGTAAGAACTGAAACCATAAAAAATTTCTAGAAGAAAACATAGGAAAAACTCTTTCAATATTGGCCTATGCAAAAAAATTATAATGGATCTCCCAAAGGCAAGTACAGCAACAGCAAAAAATAAATAACTGAGACTTAAACTAAAAAGCTACTGCATAGAAAAGGAAAAATGAACACAATAAATAGAAAACCCTACCAAATGGGAAAAAATATTCCAAACTCTGTATCTGACAAAGGACTAAGAACCAGAATCTGCAAAAAACTCAAATCAACAAGAAAAAAAATACCTATCAAAAAGTAGGCAAAAGACATAAGATTTTTTTCAAAAGTAGACAAATGGCAAAATATCTATCTATCTATCTATATACATACATACATATGTGCATAAATATATATATATACACTCAACATCACTAATCATAAGGGAAATGCAGATTAAAACCACAATGAGATATGATTTATTCCTCTTAGAATGTCCATTATTAAAAAGTAAAATATATATGTACATAAGGTGTCCCAAAAAATTGCCCATAAAGTCACCATACATAGGAAAAATGGAAAATTGTAGCTATAGGTACCTTTACTTGCACAATATTCAGTACAAAATTTTACAAAATACTTATAAAATATTCTCTATGTATTGGCCACCTCTTTGTAAAATTTTATAATGAATATTTTATAAATAAAAGCAATTTAGCTATAATTTTCTATTTTTGCTATGTATGGCAACTTTGTGGGTCACTTTTTGGAACACACTGTATTGGCACGGGGACAGTGAAAAGGAACACTTATCCACTGCAAGTGGGACTGTCAACTAGTACAACCTCTGTAGAAAACATGACCATTCCTCAAAGAACTAAAAGTATGCCTACCATTCTATCCAGCAATCCCACCCCTGGGTATCTACCCAAAGGAAAAGAAGTCATTTTATAAAGACGTCATTTTATATTTACTATAGCACGATTCACAACAGCAATGATAGGGAATCAACCTACATGCCTATCACCTAAAAAATGGATGAAGAGAAGCCATATATGTCATGGATTACTACTCAGCCATAAAAAGGAATAACAATATCTCTTGCAGCCCCTTAGATATAACTAGAGACTGTTAATTATTCTAAATGAAGTTTCTCAGGAATGGAAAACAAATACCACATGTTCTTACATATAATTGGGAGCTAAATGAGGGGTAGATATTGTCCTAAAGTGGTGTAATAGACATTGAAAACTAAGAAATGAGGAAGATGGGCAGGAGTGAGGAATAAAAATCTACCTATTATGTACAATGCACACCATTCTGATGAGTACCCTGAAAGTCCTGACTTTGGTATTATACAGCTTATCCATATAATACAAAATATTTGTATTCCCAAAATCTACTAAAATAAAAGGAAGATAAATTATCATTCATGAATGAGATTATTATGTTTATTTATCTTCCATGCTTCTATTAAAATTAAACAGCCCTGCTAAGTTTTCAGATGAGACCAGGATTTACATTTATTCAAACCAACACGCAAGAGCAAATTTTCACCCTCTGTACCAAGTACTGAACCAGATCCTGGGTAAGCACAGACACAAATTCAACTTTCTTCTTTCTCCCTTGAGTGATTCAATGCCAGATAGATACAACACGTATACACAATCAATCATAATATATGTGATATGGGATCCTTTTATTTACTAGACGCCAAGGAATATTTCCTAGGGAAAAAATGACTACTGAATCAAAAAGAGAAGGTTAAACGTTTGTTAAATGAATTTTTTTTATAAGGTGGGATATTGTAATCAAGCATAATTCAACAGATCTATAACATCTCTATGTTGTCTTAAATTCTAGATCATAAAAGCTTCAGGAAGACGTAGTGATTAAGTTGCTTCCCCACTATGTATAAGGATTTCTTTCCCCTAAAGATGACCAATGCTTAAAAACTTTAAGCAAAAAAATAGAAGCAATTTTATACTCAGCACAAAATAAAACTGAATTACTCGCATTCTTAGGAGGAATTAAACATGAAAATGATAAATGCATGGCTAAAAATGGGAACCTAAATGGAAGTGAACAACTATTCCTTTTTTCTGAGTTACATGTCCTTCTTGGAATCTCATCGGTTTAATGCCTGGCCGTAGGCTAATTTGTCTGGAGCAAAGTTCACTTAGGATGTGCACAAAAGAACAAAAGATGTGATCACCAAGCAGGAAGTTTCTGAATACGTTCCCTATGTCTATAAAGTCCGAAGGCTCCGGAATGTCTGTCAAAGCAAGTTGTAACTTTCACTTCCTGGGGTGTGCATTCAGAAGAACTAAGAAGAAAAACAAGGGAAGGTGAGCCTTGTAGCCCAGCAGTAAAGCAGTAACTCAGACTTGAAAGCTAGCAAGTAGTAAAGCATGCCATCGCATCACCAAGGATTCAGAGACCAGCTTGTTATTGCCCGTGCCATTCACAGACTGTTCACCGCTTATCCACAGCCCTCCACTTCTCACGTTGTCTTTATAGGACTGCTTTGCAGAGCTTCTCCACATATAAGGACAATGATGCTTAAACCAGAGTGTTTCTCCACTGCTACCCAAACTCACCCAAGATCATTGAACAAGGCTTGAAGAAACCTGTTCTAGTTTTTTTTTCTTTTTAGGTATTAATATTTGAGTCTTTTTCTTTAGTTTTGCAAAGTTGTCATTCATCTCAGGCAGGCACTTTGAAATTTACTCTGATGTTTTTCACTTTAATGAACTAATTTGATAAGCATCATTAAGATCAAAAAAATCAAATATAATCCAATAAAATAAGACTATAGATAGCTATTAAACGTCAAAACAGGGCTAAATAGTTTAATGCAATGGAGAAAAAACACGCAAAACATACATTAATCTTCTAGACTCTTATTGAATTTTTTCTAAAGTAATACACAATTATAGAATTTTGGAAGAAATCTATAATATTTATCCCAAAGCCTATTGTTACCTCTACACATAACTAATAGATAATACTTTCCGTTTAAACAGAATCTATGTTTTTTACACAATTCATAGTTCGTTTGAATGGAATTATCCTAGCTCATCTTCCCTGATTGCGTTCTGATCAAGAAACTTTTTTTAACAGATGAGTTCTTGGTATGTTGCCCAGGCTGGTCTCACACTCCTGAGCTCAAGTGATCCTCCTGCTCAGTCTTCCCAGTAGCTGGCACTACAGATGGGTGCCACTACACCTGGCTCAAGAAGCAATTTGGGGGAGGCATTTACAGTGCCACTTACCCCTTTAGGCCCTAGGAATACAAAGACAAAATTCAAAAGTCTTTTCCTTAGAGTACTCACTATTTTGTCAGAAAAATAAACATGTAGAGAGATAGTAATTATACAATCTGACTTATTTTAAAAAGAAGCAATATTGGAATAATGCAAAACAAAGCATGATAACCTCCGTATAGTGATCAGAAGAAAAGGATACGAGGATTGTTATATACCGATCATGAAAATTCAGAACATCAACCAACCTGACCATTCCCGGGCCTGACACAATTCCTTTTCCTTAACGGTCACTCCAGAAGAGGAAAAAGATGGCTGACTTAGAGATCCAGTTGCCACATCATCCTGGAGGGCAGAGAGGGTTTCAAATGGGGGAGGGGGAGGACGGCAACAGCTCAGGTGTAGTTCAGGAGGAAAGGAGCTGGATGCTGCCAGAGACTTCATGGAAAGAAACTGCAAAGTAGTATAGGAAGAAAAACAGACATCAGCAGAGATCAACCTTGAAGAAACTTGGAGCCCAGGGGAAGGTTGTAGGTGGGAGTCTTGTTTTCCCTCCTACACAGCTCTGGTGGTCAGCAGGAGCTTTCCCACCCTCACAAACCCACATGACTCAACCTGTGGGTCACGACCCCTTTGGGGGGTCGAACGACCCTTTCACAGGGGTCGCCTAAGACCATCCTGCATATCAGATATTTACATTATGATTCATAACAGTAGCAAAATTATAGTTATGAAATAGCAATGAAAATGATTTTATGGTTGGCGGTCACCATGGTATGAGGAACTATATTAAAGGGTCGCAGCATTAGGAAGGTTGAGAACCACTGTAGGCATTGATTTGAAACAACAATCATGCTTATACATAAAATATAAAGCACATACACATAAAATAGAACATTGTATAAATATATACTCATATCTATGTTCTGTGCAGATATATACATGTATGTAAATATATCTGTGTATGAAAGAGAAGAAGCAGTGGTGGTTCCCTTTCCAGAGGAGGTCATGTGACCATCACCCAGACCAGCATTGATCTTGTGAGCTGAAAGTTTCTATATTAAACCCTAATTATCAAGAGAGAATTTTCATAATGAATAAATGTTTTTTAGAGCAGTTGACGAGGTACAGGACATGCTACCCCCAAATATGGCACCTTGGCATTTGAGAGAACAGCAGAAGTGGGAAGGTCTCATCTGCTCTTCTTCCCTGAAGCAGGACATAAAAGAAGTTCCTGACCTCTCTCTAAAGCGGGTCATAGATCCTTATTCAAGAGATGCTCACTCTCTACCCAGAGGCAAGGAATGAAACACAGGGACAGGGGGAAGAATCTGAATAAACGAGCCTAGCTACCTTCCCCCCGTTTATTATCATTCGGACATACCCTTTTAACCTCCAGTCATACTTCTGCATGACCATCTACAGCGGTTCTCAACCTGTGGGTCACAACCCACAGGAACTGTGCTAAAGGGCCGCAGCATTAGGAAGGTTGAGAACCACTGGTCTAGGAAAATACATTTTCCTCTGGTTTGGAGGGTCTTCACTTCTGAAGGCTTCTGCATCATGTAAAACTGACCTTAAATAAATTTGTACGTTTTTTCACTTATCTGTTGTCAAAGGGGTCTTAGCCAAGAACCCAGTGATGGGTGCAAAGAGAGATTTTCCTCCCCTTCACAGTTTTAGGTATACAGAAAAACTGAACAGAGAAACAGAGTGCTCATACCTCTCCCTCTCCCCTCCACACACACAGTCTCCTTTTATTAATATCTTGCATTAATGCAGTACATTTGTTATAGCCCATGGGCCAATACCAGTAAATTATTGACTAAATTCCATAGTTTACATTGGGATTCACTCTTTATGTTATACACGCACATCTAGTTTTTACCAAAAGTATAATGTCATATGTCCACCATCACAGCATCATACACAATAGTTTCACTGTCCTAAAAGGCCCCTGTGCTTTGTCTATTCACATCTCCTCTTCAGCCCCCACCCCAATCTCAGTGTTTCCTACTCTGATTCTGTCTCTGCAGTCATGCCTTTCTCAGAATATCCATAGGAGAACTCATGCAGTGTGTAGTCTTCTCTCAGCAACTTAGCGACAGGAACTTAAGCTTATCACTGAATTATATTTCATTGTATGGACATACCAAGTTCATCTATCTATTCCCCTATTAAAGAATGCCTTAGCTCTTTATAGCTTTGGACATTATGAATAAAGCTGTAGAAGAGAGAATTTTTGAAAATCTCCTTCTACCTGCCCCTTTCTAAAGACTCTAATTTTCTAGAAAAGTCAACCTGGTGGAAATGCCTCTGGAGTTATGCTAGTGCTCTTGTACTTTGAATCATGAGCAAAAACAGGAAGTTTTAACAGTGACCTTATTTTCACAGGACACAAAAATTTATTTTAATTTTGAACTGAGGAACTTGAGTATAAACTCAATTATTTCTATGCAAATGTTATTAGATTGAGCAATTCATATTTCCTTTCTTCTCAGGAAATGTATACTGATGCCCCATATGCTAAAAAAAAAACAAAGCTACATCGTATCCTCTTGTGTTCTTATGTCATATACACTTGTGCAATGGATCTGTTTGGAAAGAGGAAAGGTATTTTTCTCTAAAATCCTACCTATTTGTGGAAAAAAAAAAAAGAAAGAAAATCTATTTAAACTAACACAACTCAAGTTGCCACTTTCCCCAAATTAATCACCCCAGTGTCCAAGACTGGAATTTAAGCAAGCCGTTCTACACAATTAAAATTTCATTTATAACCTATTGACAGCCTCAATGTCTTGTTTGTCCAAGGAAGTTCAAACTAAGGCCTCATTATCCATTATTGATAGCTATCAATAATATAACATTATTTATCTTCTAAATCTTACAGTGGTTGTTTTAACCCAGTGTTGGTTGTACTGAAAATACAAGTTCTAAATGGAACTGACAGATCACTTCCTGCCCAATAAACATGGAAACAAGACAAAGCAAGCCTAACTACCCAGCAGGCACGGGAATGAGGACGATTGTGTGCCTTTGATCACTGTCCAACCACGCCAGGTGCATGGCCGTTCCTTTCTCACAGCCATGGGCCTCCTCTGAACACCTAAAGTGTTTAAGCTGGCCTAGGACCACACAGACCAGTCAGCAGGCACAGGGCAGCCCATTGGCATTCGTGTGTCACCCCTGGTCCCTCCATCATGAGTGATTTAGTTCAGCAACCGTTTGTCACCAAGCTGCTCTGAATATACATCTCTTTACTCTGGGCCTAAATGCTGCCCCAAACTTTATTATATCACATTGCTTTTCACTTAAAACAATGTCTGCCTCATTTCATTACTAAATCCACATAAATCATTTTTATCCCACATCTACCCAGTGGTATTGCTTTAATGTTAGTCCAACAATTTTGTGCCTTTTTACCCCATTTTGATTTCTAGCCAGAAAAACTGTCCTACTTCCAAAGCTGACATCAAGGACCTTCCTGCCTAGAATCTGAATTACCACTACTAAATCTCCTGAACTTATTCCCGAAGTGTTCACTCTAAAATGGCTAATTTTTACTCCCACATATAAAACTCCTATACAAATATCCACTTATGTGTCTACAGTTTTTGAAATATGCCTCGGTTTTGACTTCACTTTTGCTAGCCTTTTATGTCTGTTTTTGTCTTCTTCTTTTTTTTTTTTACAGGAAAGATTAGAAATATTACTGATGTGAGGGCTATTTTTCCTTATAACTTCTATGAAATAATAGGAGAGCTCTCTCCAGCCATGTCCCGCAATGAGTGGAAACCATCCTTCAGAGTTCTTCTCCTCTCCCTGTTTCAGGTATCAGGCAGTGGTGCCAGATGGCAGAGAAGGTCAAGGAGAAATGTTTTATTTTATTTGATGAAGGCCGGGATGTGCTAACGAATTCAAACACTAAAGGATTCTGGATAACAGATGGCAAGTCAAAAGCAGCATTTTGGGGAAATTGATCTCCATAATTCCTTCTCTCCAGGCTTTATTATTAGCTTAATATTGGGCAAATGCCACACTCATTTCCCATCACTGATCCCTTAAATGAAGATGTTACTTGTGATTTTTCTATACAAGAATAAAAGTCTTTCTCAGAAGAAATGACAACAAAAATCTGTGATACGAACAGAAGAAAAGTTCAATCTAGCCATGAAATATCTCCCATGTGAGAGAGATCATTTTGATATCGTAACTACAAGCTGGGATACAGATTATGGTAAAAAAAAAATTATTAAATATGAAAGTATAAATGTATCACCGAGAAAATATTATAGAACAAACAGAAGAGGGGTAAGAGCGAGGAAGGTGAAGTGATTTTAAAAGGAATTTAATACTTTCAAACTAATTTCTTACTCTGACAAATCAGAAAATAAATTTCCACACTCTATCATAAAACAGTAGTTGGGACGACAAGTTTTACATGTTAGTAATTGGAAATTGTGGTCCATTTCTCTTTTCAAGGGAACTGTGAATTCAAATGCCAGCTAGAGAACATGAACCAATGGAATTATTTACAGAAAAAAAATTAAATGTATGGAAAGGCAAGAAAAAAATAAGAGAGGCCTTCACACTTAAAACTTGCATGAATTATGAAAACACTCAATTTTAAAATCTCATGTTTTAAGAAGTATTTTTCCAATTGACAATTGTTTCCCAAAGTTGATATTTACTGAGATATTTTACGGTCAGGATTATGTTTTCACAAGAAAAGGGATCAGAGGTAAATGGCTCTGAAATAAAGCATTATCACCAGGAAATCAAACATTCCTTCCACCCGTATCCCCTCACAGAGCACCCCTCAAACCCATTTTGGTACCTTGACTACTCACAATGGCCACGTCTGAATGGTCAGAGTAAGCCTTAATGATAATTCCTGTTTTACCTAATTGGAAAAATGGGAATTGACAAGCATACAAAGTACATGTCTGAGCAGGCACAATCCTCTCCCACTAAAAAGTCACAAAGTTCAAGTCCATAGTCCCATCCCTTTTGACAAAGTTATTTGAAAAAGTAAAAGTCTCACCTTGGTTCCTTCAACCCACTGACATGTCAGACTTTCAATGTTTAGCTTCTTTGAACAATTAAGGTCCTATATATCTCAATACTTTCCTGAGAGTGCACAGTAATGCAAACATATGCACAAATATTAAAGAACTGTTAACCACACATTTTTTTCACTCAGCAATGTAGCACAGGTAATTCTTCATGGTGTTACATAGAATGCTAGTGCGTTCTTTTTGATGATTACATAGAGCCCATTGTAAAGATATGATGTAATGGTATTTACTTTACCATTTTCTTATTCAAGGATACGGGTGTTTGTCATGGGCACAAACATGCATTTGAACTTATGACTATAAGTCTGATTCCTCAAAATTATTTCTAAGTTATATGCATTTAAAATTTTAAAAGCTATCACCAAACTAATCTCTGAAGGTCTTAGAAATTCACTTTAATACTGCAGGGGATAAGAAGGTCATTTTCATGTCACAGAACAGCCCAGGGTAGCATAGCACAGAATGTGTTTTCAATTTTCTTTATATTATCCCAGTTTAACAGAAAAAAACTGTCCTGTTTCCATTTTACTTCCCTTAATTAATCCTTACAGGACTTTTGTCTGTTTACCAGTCGTTTCCAGCTCTTCATCTCTGAATTGCCTGTTCATATCCTTTGTCCATTTTTCTGTTAAATAGTAAATCTTTTATTCCTGTATTAGAGGAACTCTTTAAATATTAGGGATATTTGTTACACATACCTAATATATATGGAACAAGTATTTTCACACGAGATGTTTGTATTTTAACTTGTATTTGCTATCTTTCACACAATTTAGAATTTTAATGGACTCCAATCTGCCCAAGCTGTTTTCTTTATGGGTTTCCATGCCCTGCCTAAGAAGGCCCCTCCAAGCTTATAAACATTTTCTTTAAATATTTTATACCTTTTGCAATTAGACTTTTTTTTACCTGTGTCTTTTGTACGTGATGTGAGGAAAAAAATCTAATTTTGCATTCTTCTTTTGAATATTGAATTGTCCACACGTCTCATGGATTTAAAATACCCTGCTTATAAAATGCTATGTTCCCTTATGTGGGGATATGTTCTGAGCATCCATCCAGCTGGGTTCCACTGATCTGCTGAGATCAATTTGTCTTCCAGCCTCATCTTGCTTTATTGCAGTAACGTTTGTCTCTTTCAGCCTCACTGTCCTTCCCTCATTGTGATTAATTTTCGTAGAATTTTTTCATATGAACGTTAGCATCAACTTTTGGGGGACTGATTAGGATTGGATTTTATTTTTATATTTATTTAATAAAGACTGACATCTTATCATTTATTCTTCTTATCCAGAAAAGATTCTTCTGGACTTCACTTTCTGAAGAACAAAAATGTTTTAAAAAATATTCTTATGGGTCCTGAAGGACAAGCATTGATGAGAGTACATGTTAAGTGGACTCTCTAGCACGGCAGGATACAATTATAAAGAAACTATGAAGTAACTTCATGAATCTTTAAATCTAGATTTTGCTCTAAAAGAGGAGACATGTCTGTCATTTTAGGGACAATTTTTTCTTCTCTGTTTTTGCTTTTGTTCCCCTAGGTGTGAAAGTGCTGGACTAAATTCAGCATGCATAAAGATTTGGTCACAGAAATAATCAAGAGAATTGAAGACGTGTCAGTTAAGACAGATGCAGTTTAACTCGGGTTGCAACAGTGAATGTTTTCCTCTTCTCTGCCTTGCCGATGGGATGACCTGGTGCAGTGAGTGCAATAAATGAGCAATGGTGCAAAAAGACAGAGCATTTTGTCACCTTTCCTTGTGACCTCCTTAGCCCTCTTGCTGAAACTATCAACCAGGGAGACAATTAGTACCAGTTACATTCTGGTCTTGGAACATGGACATCTATTCACTAGGAAAGAGACCAATTCATTTCATCCAGGTCGCTGAACAATCGCTGGATCATAAAGACTTTTAGTCACTGCCAAACTGAACTCCATTTGAACCACTGGACCTAGTTGTGTGAGCCCATCTATCATTGCCATGCCAACTGGTCACCCATACAGACATTGCATTAAATGCAATAGCCTCCAAGATGATTTATAAGTTCTCTTCTAAATACAAGTGCATGTCTTGGACATCGAAAAAAAAAATTACACAGGAGGAATGTATAGATATTTTTTATGTCTCCTGCGTCCATTCTACTCTGTCTTATTGAATGCCTCATTATATATTGTATGCAGCTATGAAGCTCAAATCACGGATAATCCTCATTTCTCTTCTATCTCAATTTCCCTTGGACTATACACTGCTTACTTCACATAAATACTGTAGAACGTAGCCAAAAAACTATGACTGTCTATAAGACAGAGGTTTATAATATCTGGGAACCTACATTACAGAACCTACTCTTTTTTCTCTTCTTTACACCTAGATAAAAGTTTAGTGATGTGGTTCATTGTCCATCCCAGGTTGTATAAAATGACAAAAGCTTGAAGAGTCTCAGGCGCCACTTGGTGCTGGAAGAGCACACAGTTTGAATACTGGCTGTACCTTCTAAATAAGATATGAAGTCTGAAAGGGATGAATTGTCTGAGCCCTTCCTGAGAAATATCCACCAGTGTTTCACCTTCCTAGACATTGGGTTTTACTGCCAACCAATACAAATGAAGATAAACCAGCCTTCTGGGTTAAAGAAAAGAATGAAATCTTCTAACATTTTTACTGTAGCCAGAGTTAATCTTGATTGGAGAGGAAACTCAGAATTTGAGAGTAATATTAGATCCTATATCTTCATTATCACTTCTTCAGATTAATTATAATTTTAAAATCTGAATTAACTGTGTTTTCTGGGGGAAAATAAGTACTAAATGAAATCACAATTATTAGTTTTGGATCTCCCTTGTAGATGCTATAATAGAAATAGCCGAAGGGTCTGGAGCTGTCAATGGACCATCCCAAGAAGTCACACAACCCACTAAAAAATCTTGTTTCGGAAGCCTCCCCTTTAACACACACACAGGACAGTGGTAATGTCATGCGGTGGAACAGAAGACATTCCTCTGCCCCCAGCAAACCAGGAAGCACCCCGATGAAATGCAGGGTGCAATCATACTGTGGCACACAAACCTCATGAGAATTAGCACTTTGTCCATTTGGTCACAGTCTTGTAACACATCACCCATTTTAAAATGTAGAACCATGATTTTATTTGTTGTTTATATGTTTTGACTGATTGCCCAGGCTAGAGTGCCATGGCATCATCCTAGCTCACAGCAACCTCAAACTCCTGGGCTCAAGCAATCCTCCTGCCTCAGGCTCCCAACTAGCTGAGGCTACAAGGTACCTGTCACAACATCTGACTAATTTTTTGTCTATTTTTATTAGAGATGGGGGCACTCTCTTGCTCAGGATGGTCTGGAACCCCTGAGCTCAAAGGATCCTCCCGCTTGGCCTCTCAGAATGCTGGGAGTACAGACATGAGCCACTGAGCCCCAGCCGATGTTTATTTTCTTAGTTTATCTCAAGGACTCCTCTGAGATAAGTGATAAAATGCAATTCATCTTCCAAGGGGAAAAAAAAAATCTATCAGAGACAAGAAAGTCCAAATCTGAGATTAGAAAGAATCATGAAATCCAACTCAGCCAGGCTGTATTTTTTATAAAACTAAACTCAAAGAAAGAACTGAAAGTTGCTTTGTGCAGGAAGAGTATTTTTAAAGACTATCCAAGTAAACAACCCCACGTATAAACCTGAGGTTTGCAGGGTTTTAAAATACTGCTCCATGTTGTGGCTATGAAAGGCGGAAGCAGGTTAACCGGGAGAAAGCTCGCCGTGGAGAACCGGGAGCACATTACGTGACGAGTGAAAAATGGACTCCAGGAACCATTGCTCAGAACAAGAAGCAGCACCCACTGAAAAGAGCAGAGAATTTATACTATAAATAAACTACAAAGCCTCCAACACAAAGCTGTGAGAACAGGAGAATAACTTTACTTGCTTAATGGGAAGTATATTCAGGACGTTTATTGTTTTCACTCCTGCTTTCTCTCCACAGAATATATCACTCAGGCTCATGCTCCTGTCCCGGGAGAGAGAGGTGACCCTCCTCTTGGGGCTTTCCCATTTTAGTTTTCATCTTCCATAATTTAAGAATAAATGCATAAAATGGACATGGACTTGAAATTGACACGCACAATTGACAAGAATGACTTGGAGCTGCGAAGCAGAAGAGCCAAGTTAGATTACTGGGTGGAATTAACATTCATTGATCACTTTCTATGCCCTAGACACTGTATTAGGCACCTTACAAAGAAAATCCCAGTTAAAAAAGAAATAGGCTGAAAAATTTACAACTAAATCTTGATGAAGACATTAGAGCTTAAGCAATAATTTCAGGTACGAAAATAGGATGTAAGAGCAGGACAGATCACAAAGCACATAGAAACGAAGATCTTTTCTTTGTCCAATCAGGAATATGCTGGGGAGTAATTAATTTAATAACAATTTGTTAGAATCTACCACATGCAAGCCAAAGTAACATTGGGTTACCAAGAAGGTGAATCAAGATAAGCAAGAGAGAAAACATTGCATCATGAGAACACCTATGAAGAATGGGTTAGAAGACTCTGTTTTATTTGGTTTTTGGTTGTTGTTTTTTTTTTTTTTAACAAACTGTAATGGCAATAACATCTAACAGTTTAATACATAAAACTATACTAGTATTTTAGTTCTCAACTAGATCATAAGTTCTTTGAAGGCTAGAACAATGTCTTATATATCCATTATCCCCAACAGTCCTGGGTACACGCAATAAAGGCTAGTTGATTGAGCATTGATACTAGAAAGTAAGAGAGTCTAGCCAACTTGAATAGTCAATTCTCAATATTTTTTAAATTTGAACAGATAAGCAACATGGGTTTTAGGCACCCCAGCTAAAAGGCCTAATTTGTATTTCACTGTAAAGGAACTAATACCCTTGCCCAGTATAACACACAGTCTCTAAGGAGACCATTACAGTTCGGAAAAGAGCAAGAAAAAGTGAGGCACTTTGTGGTTTTCTAGCACTTACCATAAAGGGGAGAATAGTGCTTTAAAACTAACTGGTGTGTTCCAATGGACCTAGATTTGGGGCCACAATTTCCCATTTTATGTGGTATTCATTCAGCATTCTTATTTTCTTTGGCCCAGAGGGAAACGGGGCATTCAAGCCAGTCATTTGAGAGTCTACTTCATGCTATGGAGAAATATTACTGGTGTTCCAGGGCTATGTCACTTTGGGTCCTGTTAGCTAAGTTCCCCCTGGCTCAGCATATAACATCACACACCACACACAGCTGGAGGGGAGGATCACGCCAAAACCCAATGGTCAGGATTGTTTTTATAGAGCTAACGTTTACTGAGCGCTCGTAATGTGCCTGTGAATTTCTAAGCTCTTCACATAGATTCATTCATCCAGTACCCACATGAACCCCATTAGATGGGCAGTGCAATTATCTCCAGTTTCCCTTGAGGAAACTGAGGCAGAGACATAGTTAGAAACTTGCTGGAAGTGACACAGCTCTTAGGGAGAGACACAGACTTAGACCCAGGTCGTGAAATCCCAGAATCCAGGGTCTGAACTGTCCTGTACTCCATGAGTCTCCAGGGGTCCCTCCACTATGTCACTCTTCTGAGGGCTTCCCTCATGCTTCCTGGAATCTCTGGCCTGACAGCTGGCTCCCTGCTCTCTTCACGCCTGCTATCCAGGGTCAGTGTCCTGAGGACTGTGACCCTTTAGTCTGCTCTTTCATCCTAAATTCCTCCTCTTTGTGTCACCCGTACACCAGGCATGCGCCTATTTTGTGCCCCTCATACTCCTGCTAGCAGAGTGACACTGTGCCCTGTGGAACCTCCTGTTTAATCTCCACACTACTTGTCAGGAACATTTTCACAGCAGGGACAAAAAAGAGGGTACAGATAACGATGGTTATTGGACAGATGTCAAAATGCAGGAAGGTTTGGTATGACTGGGTAAGCACAATACTCAGAAATGCCTCATTGCCTTCGCCAAGGGCAAGATAGCTACCCAGTAACCTATTCCTAGGCCCATTGGTAAGAGAATACTAATGTCACGTAAGGGAGTGACAATAAAGTTAGTAGGTAGTGATTTCCAACACCAGAAACACAATAAAAGCCACTCTGTGTGACTGTTGAGAGACAGGTCTTCATGGTCATCACGTTTGTGAGGATACGTCCCTAGTATAATACATATCACCCCCAAAAGTCACTTTGAAAAATCCTAAAACTGCCTTCCAGACTCATTCCTAAGGAGTGTAAATTCTTACTGCTCACTGCAGTCGGTGTCACTGACCACAGAAGGGCAATAAATTCATTCTCACAACCTGCCCTGCCAGCGAGGTGGGGGAGGCTGCCAGGGAAGGGGTAGCACCAGGCCGGACACTGCAGGCTGGTAGTTTAGGGACATCGACACTTCCCGGGACAGAATCTTTAGACCTCACTTTCCCCTCTCTGGTTCCTGCCTAGACATTATTAGTTATAAACTCAGAAGTGTAGCTTTATTTATTTCCACAGTTCTCAACCAAAATGTTCATCTATGCCTGTTACTATCAACTCCACCGCGAGCATATGTGGCCCCATAAACTACCGAGGCAGCAGGGGAGAAAGCCGAGGTTGCCTCAGAGCGTGATGTCATTTCCTTACTAGGCGGGAAACCAGACTTATGACTGTCGGGTGTGTTTTTATTATTTCACTTGTAAGGAAATAAGAACGTAGGAGAGAGTTTATCCGCAAATGATAAATGAGTTCCAAATGAGTTTCATATTTTCTCTTCTATTCCATGTGAAATGAACTAGAGTGACCATATAATTACTTATCATCCAAGCTACAACACTCCTGATGGTAAAATGAGGCACTGTTAATAATTAAACCGTCACGATAGTCAGATACTGACAAAGCAGGATGGAGGATTACCCTAAACTAGGCAAGTCTCCTACAAAATGCTTTTCTACTTGAAACTGAGGTTGGTAGTGTTTACTACCGGTGCTCTCTCCGAGCAGGGTAGGCTGCCTGGCCACGGTTTCACTTGATTTTCTGACCTGATGCAATCACAGTTTTCCTTCTTCCCTGTTGCCTCCATCCCTTATTCTCTCTTGTTCTCACCACTCAGAAGTAGGATTGCCAGTGTAGGTTTGCATCAGCTGGAGTTGAACACATTTATTACTTCCCTGACTTATGCAGTGTTGCCAATCATCCTTGAATAATTCTTGCAGAAAACAAAATGCTGTTTAATTACACAGTTTGTTTTACAATTGTGCTATCATTAACTCAGCAAGTTTGTCAAAAAGTCTAAAAGCAAGCCCAACCAATTCATCAGCTACAGCTAACGTGGTAGATGGACGTTTCCAAGGCATCAAGCTTTCTATTCCCTGGGAAGGTGAAAATGAAAGTTAGGCAACTGATTTATAAACTAAAACAAGCTGGGCGAACTTATCTTCAAGATCTTCTCCTTGGTATCCAAAACATGCAGGTGATTTTAACTCAAGAAATGAATAAGTGTTCATTCTTTATAAAATTCTCACGGCATCTAGCTTCCAGAGCAATCTAATAAGTTAATACATAGAGATTACCAGAGTACAGTTATTTGACCTATAGGCATTTTAATTTTAACAAGAGGCTTGTGTAACAGAAATGGTTTCAAGACCAAAAAAATAAAAAATCTCCATATGAATAATTTTAGGTATTTGGCCCACACCAGTAATGCTTGAATCACATTATCAGCCAGAAAGAAGGGAGTGATTTGATATGACCCAACTCAAATGCAAAGGCATCTATTCAGCGAATCATTGGGAGGTGACTATTCCACATAACTCACATTTCCAAATTATATCCTCAACTCATTCTTCTACTTCTTGAAAAAATTATTAATAGCCTTCTAAGGGAAAGTGATTACAATCTAGCTTTTCTTGAACTTCAGAGGCATCTTTGTGAGGATTCACCACCTGATTCTGTGGCAATGCCCCCCTGCCATCTGCTTGTTTATGGTGGTTGGTTGTTCTCTTTCCTCTCAAGGTCAACTGTCACTTCCACTGTCACTAGACTTCCATCTAACATCATGTCACCCTCTGTCCTTCTATTTTATTGCTGTACAACTGCTAAGTGATCACAAACCAAATGTTGAATATAATTAAGGATGGTTTGTGAGGAAACAGATACCGAGTCTCTATTTCTCTTATTTTGGATTTGTAACTGAATTGCCAAGAGTCCAAAACAAACCTTCAAAGTGGAATGGGACTGTTGCCCCCTCCTCAGTCTTCCTTCTGACTCTGTGAAAAAAATGGGATTTTCTTCTCTTGTTCATTAGCTATTTCCTAGATTTTTGCTTTTATGCCTCTTTTATTAGCTGGCTAAATTTGAAATATATTGTTTCTTTGTTCTTGATACTATTTTTTAAGGACTTCACAAGAATAAGAGAGTTAAAAAAAAAATAAACAGGTGAAAAACCCCTTCGAAACATCTGGCCTATTCAAAAGAATCACGGTCAGTGAGTCACACCTCCCCTGCTGGGCCTCAAGACTGTGTCAGAGGTGAATGGAAAGTGAGCACGCACCACTGCCAAGCATTCCATTTTGACTTCATGTTCTAAATGTTAAAACTCTTGTGCTTGAGGCAAAGTCATGATAAATTCCCTCATCCCCTAATATTAGGCGTTCCTGAGTTCTCCTGAAAATAACATCACAGAAGATCCAGAACACTGATCAAAACACAATGATGATTCGCACCCCAGGCTGAATTACACAGACTCCAGGATTCCGTCAACCTGAACTCCACTATCACCATCATGTCTCCCAACTCACACAGACCAGAATGTCAGTGGAAAATCAAAACCGAGCACACAACTAATTACCTGCCTAATTCAAACAGAAAGGAATGTCCCTCATTCTGGCTCCAGTACTGGGGAAATCCAGGCAGAAGTGTCTCTGCTACCTGGATTATCTAAGCAATTACCTCAAACCTTCACTTCATTCCGAATCCTGTCAAAGAATACGCACTCTTCAAATTTATAAACAATAGTATCTCTAAGCAAATTACTGAGGTAACATTTAAATCCAGCTGTCGGTCCCTCCAAGGTAAAATGCATAGCGTTTTATTCTACAGCCAGCTATGCAGAGGAAGGGAATGGCTGAGAGAACTGCTAAAATCCAAGCACAAATTCGCTATAGAATTAATATCACAATTTGTCACTGGTAATGAAAGCACATAAAACAGGTCCTGACAGCGTGTTATTTCTGCTGCAGATCATTCTTTATAATATCCAAACAAGGTTTTCCCTTGCAACCATGGAAATTATTTTTTTTCCTAAATTTACAAAGCAAAATAATATTAATATTGTGGTTAGTAGCCATCTGCTTCATGAGAATTCTGTGCAATCATTAGTCTAAACTGATGGCATCATGGCAAGCTGCCACGTCCCAAGAGGCCAGCCTCGAAAACCCATCAGCATCTTTGAATTAGTCTCAAATTCAAGAGGGCAAACCACAGACCTGGAAATCGGCTCTATGGGAAGAGCCTTATCACTAAACTCTATTTTTAAATATTGAACCCCAAAATATTATTCCACCCTAGGCTATATTCTGAGCCACGCTTCAGACAGGCAATCACATGGACAGACCAGGCAATAGCAAATAAACATGAGGCATTCGGGTCGAAAGCCAGGTCCATCAGAGCAACTAGCAACCTGTACTCCACTCAACAGCAGTGGTCTTACCCTACAAAGTCAGCAAAGGACCCAGCTGTGAGGAGTTCAGTTTATCACAAAATCTCACTGAAGTCGCTGTAACGTTTTAGTAAAAAAAAAAAAAAAAAAATACAAAACACCACAGAGGCAGTGACACGCAGAGGGATTCAAAGGAGGTATGAACTAAGCAATATTTTTCGCACAGTTTCCATCATAAAAATTTGCACCAGAAATATCTGAATTGAAATGTTTCATCCGATAGGGTATGAACTCTCTTGCCATTTTTAATAGCCTGTTCTAATGATTTTCATTTAGAAATGCAAAAAGGTGCTGTACTTTTAATGTTTAATCCATCTTCAAGAACTCTGTATGTTTGCAATTACAGACCATGTGAATGCTAGCAGAGTAAGGTAGCATTACCCAAAAATGATTTAGCAAGGCATACCATAACTATTTTTTTTCTGGCATCACAATCACATTATTTTTTTTTGGGGGGGGGGTGCGGGTAGCCTAGATGCTCCGAGCAGCAAGTGAAAAAGGAGAGGAAGAGATAATAGGGAATGTAAGAGTCAAATTAGAGTAACGGTTAAATTGAGTCCTGTGATACTTATGCAGATCCAGCAAACATTTTACCTCAGTTAGATTTTTATGGGAAAACCTGAGTGCAGGAATAGAGAAAGTGCGTGATGGAGTTGAGGTCTAACTACATAGACCTGGTAAACAAGTCATGCTTTGAAAATCTACCATTTTTCAGTGCAAAAATGATGCTTTTTTTTTTTTTTTTTTTTTTTTTTTTGCAGTTTTTTGGCCAGGTTTGAACCCACCACCTCTGGTATATGGAGGCAGCGCCTTACTCCTTGAGCCACAGGCGCCACCCAAAAATGATGCTCTTTGATAAAACTTAGACGAAGACTTCATATGTGTATAAATAAATGCACAAATAAAAATAACAAATGAATCTACTACTGTAAGCACACAGTATAATTTTGCATGCACTTATCCAAAACCCTCATGGACAAATTATCCGAGGTGAAAAATACCAATGGAAAAAAAAAATACAAGGATATAAAATATCACACTATTTCTTGGATTAATCTTCTACACATCATCAGTTATTTAAAATAAAATCCTTAGGAGAAGAATCATCAATTTAATTTTGAACTGCCATGTAATCTTATGTCTTCCTCTTGTCTAGTGACATCTCAAAAGGGCTGGAGGGGAACTATTTTTTGTGTGTCCTTCTTCCACTTTAAACAGATATCTTCCTAACATGGACGAAAACTGCAATAAATCTTAAGGAAAGAAGGGCTGAGCCGTGAGGATCAGGTGGAGATAGGAAGATTCCGCCACCCTCACTGGAGGTAGTAGGAACACTAAGAAGCCAGCCCATATCATCATATTAGTAGACAGTGTTTGGGTTCCAATGCTACATGTGGGTCACTGCTCGGAACCAGTCACTGCAAGATGACAGCCCCAATTTGTGCATGACAGGATAACTCTGTCCTTATTTTTTACTAAAAAAAAAAAAAAAAATCACATTTTGCAAAGTGAAACAGTAGACTAGCAGAAACCTCACTCTCTTTTTTTATTGCAAACTCCTCGTCTCCATATAAAGTCGTGGGCTTCCTGCCTCTCAACTGCAACTTGGGTCATATTTAGATCCAAGAAGAGAAAGGGTCATTGCAACAATTTAAAACAAATTTGACACCTTGAATACCTTGAACCTCATTAAATATATTGAGTTCAAATCATACCTTAGATTTGGGTTCATCTCTGACCACTCGCTAACTGTGTGACCTTGATAAGCTTTTTCATCCCTCTGAAGGACATATTCTTCAGTAAAAGGAGGTGAATTCTGACCTTAGAAAGTTGTGAGGATTGAACAAGGCAACTTATAAAGTACTGTGTAGTTCCTGGCCCATAACAGGTGCTCAACAGATGGAGTGATTATTGTTCAAACACATGAAGCTTATGTTTTCTAAGAATTGTAGGGTCTTCTTTTTAAGGTAAAGACACCTAAACTAAAAATATAAGCTTTTCAAAACCAAGAGCTTAAGACATAGAATTCTTCACCTCATTCCCACATGCTGGCTCTAATAGCTGAAGACAAAATACTCTGTTTCTCCTGTAAAACTAATAGAAGAAAACATAGGGGAAATACATCAGAACATTAGTCTGGGAAAATATTTTACAGCTAAAACCTCAAAAGCACAGGCAACAAAACAAAATTAGATAAACGGGACAACCTTAAACTAAAACTGCTACACAGAAGAGGAAACTATCAACAAAGTGAAGAGACAATCTGTTGAATAGGAGGAAATATTTGCAAACTAGTCATCTATCAAGGGACTAATATCCAGAACACACAAAGAACTCAACTCAACAGCAAAAAAATAATAATCCTATTCAATAAATAGTACTATTTATTATAGTACTATTCACAAGTGCAAATTTATAGAATGAAACTAAGTCCATCAAAGGACTAATGGATAAAGAAATGTAATATATGTACACACTATAACACCATTCATTCATGAAAAAGAATGAAATCCTGTCGTTTGAAGCAACATGAATGGAATTGGAGGTCATTGTGTCAAGTGAAATGAGCCAGATGCAGAAAGACAAATACCACATGTTGTCACTCATATGTGAGAGCTGAAAAGGTGATCTCACGGAGGCAGAGAACAGAGTGGTAGATACTTGAGGATGAAAAGGGAAGATGGAGGAGGAGGTAAAGAGAGGTTAGCAAATAGGTAAAAGCATACAATTAAAGAGAATCACTATGTTCTAATATTCAATAGTAGAACAGGGTGACTAAAGTGAACAGCAATGAATTCTACACTTCAAACCACCTAGAAGACAGGAATTGAAGTGTTGAAGTGTTCCCAGCACATAAAATGATACTCAAAGCGATGGACACCCCAAATACCCTGACTCAATCACTACACAGTCTATGCATGTAACAAAATATCACATGTACCCCATAAATTTATGCAAATATTAGGTACCAATTAAAAAATACTCTTGTTTATATTAATAAATCTGTTCTGTCCAAGGTCAAATTATAGATTCTTATTCAGGACTCTTAATCACTCTGAGTTTGCCTTCCTTGGACCTGAAACAATGGAGGCCAATAGTCCATACACCCTTTACTAAAGAGGATTGTGCTAAACATGCAAGATAGTTATGGACATGAAGCATTTCATAATCTGGAAAATGATATGTAACGTAGACTATTGCCATTGGGCAATAGTACAAGAATATGAGCCACTCTGAAGTGTGAGTGTCTCTGCTACTGCCCAGCGGTGTGAGGAGGCAGATAATTAAATTCTGTAAATCTCCATTTCCTCTAATCCTAGCACTCTGGGAGACCAAGGCAGGTGTATTGTCTGAGCTCACAGGTTCAAGACCAGCCTGAGCAAAAGTGAAACCTCGTCTCTAAAAAAGCTGGGCATTGTGGTGGGCACCTGTAGTCCCAGCTACTTGAGAGGCTGAGGCAAGACAATCTCTTGAGCCCAAGAGTTTGAGGTTGCTGTGTGTGAGCTGACACCACAGGGCACTCTATCAAGGACGACAAAGTGAGACTCTGTCTCCAAGAAAAAAAATAATCTCCATTTCCTTAGAGGCAGGATAACAGTAATTATTTCACGATGTTATGAGAATCAAAAGAATATAAACAAAAACTTTTAACATATTGCCTGGCACATCATAAGTATTCAATAAAGGGTAGCTACTAAAACGTATTATGGACCTGTTTGAGCTCATTTTCCACTTTACAATTAGAAATTTTGTCTTTGTGTTGCTTTAGTTTTTTGAAAAGATTAATTATTACCAACTTTGATAACTGCTAAAATATTTCAAAACATCCTTTAAGTATCTTTATCTTCATTCTTAAACCATCATGGCTTGTGATACTTTTCAAAGAAGGCTCATATCCCTGATTTTTAATGGGCTTAGTGAAATCTCCAACATGGTAATGTTCATGGAGATGTGTGATTATATAAAGACATTACTAATAAAACCATAGTAGTAATCTCTTTCCTCAAGTTCTCAAGTTTTACAAATAAGTACAAGTGTATATAACAGTTTAATACCAATTAATCAAAAGGCATTTTAAAATATTCAATGTCTCATTAAGAAAAATCAGCTTTCCTTGTAGTGGTTCTTCAAGACTATTATTTGGAATCTAAGGGGCAGCAGTTTCAATAGAAAGCTCTGTCCTTTGTCCCCCTAGTGGCCACACACAAAATAACAAGTAAAGAAAAGACTCAGAATTAACCTCTGCTGGAGGGTGGGAGGGGGGACTATTTCAATACCTTCATTTTACAGATAAGAGGTCAAGAGATGAGGATTTGGTTAAGACTACACAATGTTTCACTAAGCCACCAGCATATGAGAAAAGTTTTTGAATATTTTAAATGTAATGATGTCTGGAAAAATATCCCCAAAATGGACTTACCTAAGATTATTTTTTAAACTTTCTTATTGATTGACACTAAGAAGGTTTATTTCCAGTTTTCTTGTTCCTTCCAAGAGAGATAATAAGTACAGTTTCCCAGGGGCAAAGATAAGACCTCAGCTGTGACCAAGAATTCTGCCCGAATCCTCTATGAAGGATTCCTTTTTGAGGAATAAAGATTGCCCCAAGGGTTGGGAAGTACACAAAGATGGCTCTCCACAGAAAACAGCAGCAAGAGTCAGTGCATCCTTGCAGATGGCCAAGGGCCCACAATGAATAAGAAATAAAGGTCAAGAAATAAGTTAAACACTGACTTTCTTCAACTTTAGGGTCCTCCCAAATAGGGAAAAATGGGAAGCAGGCAGAGTATTTGCACAGCAGACAATAAAACTGAATTTTCCTGATTTGGAAAAATGATAAATTATTTGGCTTATTGGTAAGCCTTCTGTTAGCTCTTAAAATTAACAAAAGTACAGGTTTTGTTTGAACATAAACGCATTAAGGAACTGAAACCATTATCCAGATAATATAGAGGAGAGTAATTCAACACTGAAAATATGTTTATCTTAAAATCGTGTGGCAGATTTTGATTTTCCCATCACTGCACATAGATTCCGCAGCAAATTCTGCAGATCTGAAAGCACTATGTAATGGTTAAGAGTACAGTAACTCACTTCAAAATACATGTTTAAATTTCAGCCCTAACTCATACTGTGTGACCATAAGAAAATTACTTTACATCCCACTCCTAAGTTTCCCCATCAGCAAATGAGAAGGACAGTAGTATTAAGTACATGGGTTATCATAAGGACCGAATGTAATGATATACATAAAGAGCAAGTGCCTTGCCCATTGTATGGGTTCAGTAAGTGGTATTATTCTTATCAAAATATCAATGTATTCATTTTCTATCCTTGAAGTCCAAAGAGGAAAGCAATAAATGGGAAACGGGAAGCAAGCTAGTCCAGTCTTCTCTAATTCCAATAAATGGTATGACATTGGGAAAAGCTAGTCCAGTCTTCTCTAATTCCAATAAATGGTATGACATTGGGAAAAGCATTCAACCTGTGCGATTTTTTTCTCAACTGCAAAAAATAAGAGGGTTGGATCCAAATTCAAGAACCTCCAGTTTGACAAAGATGTAAACGATCATTCAATTCCAAATCTGATGCTTGAGCTCATTTATTAAAAGTGTCTAGAATGTCACCAAGTGTCTGCAGAGATGGGACTCACCTCTATGATAAAGCTACCAACCCCTTTCATCCTGCACAACACTAAGTGGTTTGAAAATCCTTCCATAGGTTGAGCTGAAACCTGCTATCTGCATGTCATCAGAGCTAAGATACCAACTCCAGAAAGTGGCACCATTCTATGTGAAGAAAAAGAGAGAGGCTGCCTTTACATACCCTGACCTGATTTTTTCTTATCATGTCCATTGTAGGAAGTATCAAAATTTCAGGGAGGTTAAAATACAAAAACATGAGTATCTTAGAATCTACAAAATGAAGCCATCTTCTAGTAGCTTCACTAGTTAACCTCAACTGAATCTTCTGGCACATTAAAAGACAGTCTAATTTTCTTCCACAGGGACGTTCTTCAAGTATTTGAAGTGACTCATGACTCACTTGAATCTTCATTTTTCTAGACTTATTCCCCTTGGCTCATAAGTATAATCCTAAGTCTGCGAACCGTCTCCTGTTTCTGTCTGCAGAATCCATTCTACTTTATAGGATTCTACTACTCTAATTATTCATACATGCAAGCACCAAGCCCTTTTGTAACCAAAATAAAACAACTGCCCTGCCTTCGATCATTCAATGGCTATGCAGTTCAACAGATGAAAGGGAGCTCGTGAACAGTTAAGTCTAGCCAAAGAACTCTAGTTATTTTATGTAGTGCCGTGGAAACACAAGAGAAAGGCCAAAAATGTGGTACTTAAAGAGGAGAAGAAAGTTGAAGGTGAGGTCTGTTCTATTCTAAAGAGAATGCTTAAACCTATACAGAGCGTAGTCTGCTTTATATCTTCTCATCTTCATCTGTGTTTTCTTTTAGACAGCCATGATATACTGTGAAATCTTGATATTCACGCAACCTATAAAATCCCCCAATTTTTTTGAACACAAGCATTTTTGTCTTTCCCACTCCAACCTGTCACTCTTCCCATCAACTGTTTCTATAATTGGGAGGGGTTGGTGGGAGAGAACTATTTTTCCCTCTGAAGGAAAGTGTAGGATTTTGTGCTTATTCTGGTCTATGCCACTTCTTCAAAAGAATATACTGATACATTGCCTCTCCCTCTAATGAAGGAAAAGTTTCCTCTAAACAAGGACATGCCCTCTCCTTGCCATAGGACAATCTTGATTCTCAGTCTACTAAACTTGTGATGCACATGTCTGATTGGGCAAATTTGTATTCTACTACAAGGCAGTGAATAAAATGTAAAAAGAATTCAGCAAAATTGAAGTCCACTCTTCCTACGCTGAAATACCCAGAGTACTAAAATATGCTGTGTAGGTCAATAACATTTGCTGCTATGCATTTATCTCCCTTGGAATCTACCTATAGTGATGAGTCAAATATAATGATCCAGAGGGAAATGTCTTAATGCATCCTGGGATCCAACCCACTTTAAATACAGTACTGGAAGCTCTCCCAGGCTTAAAAAACCTAGATAAGCACATGAAGCTTGTGTGAATTTATTTTAGCTTGTATTGAGATGTCCACGGCTCTTACAAATAGAGAATTCCATCAAGGTTTCTTCTCTTCTTTGTTGCAGTTCAACAATATTCCGAGTGGTTAAAGCTTTCTCTCCTTGAAACACTGGTGCATATGTGTGTGTGTGTGTGTGTGCACGCATACACACTCACACCCACGGAGGGCAGGGGTGGGGTGGGCACTCATTCCTCGGTGAAATCTGTTCACTTGTGCGTACCAGGATGATTAAGTCATAAGCATTGTCATGCGTGTGCTTTTTCTAGCAGCAACACATTTAGGGTAAGTTTTGGGCTGAAGATTTGGATTGGCTGAATCAAAACTGCCAATGCCAAGATTCTTAATTAGTCTCATGGTTTAAAAACTGAATTTTTTCTCCTAATCAAAAATAATTGCTAGCAATCATGAAAATGTTTTCTCAGATAATCATTGCATACAGATATATATTGTTGAAAGGAAAGTCAAGGAACTTGTATTTATTTATTTATATGCGTCCCCATTATAAGGATAAGATAGCCACTTAATCATCTGAAGAGAGATTTAGTGGAAGTTGGAAAATCCTTCATCAAAATTAATATCCCTAGTAATGGTCTATGAAGGAGTTTTAAAAAAAAATGGAAACTTTGCAAGCTGTAAAAGGGGATAAGTACATGATTTGGGGGCATATAAAATACTAAAGTAGCCTACAAACTGATGAGAGGTGATGCTTCAGCCGCACCAAACTACTAAACAAAACAAGAGAACGTGGGGGATGGGGCACTTGTTGGATGGTCCTGCCAGTGCACAAGGACACTCCTTAACTGCTCCTCCTCGCCTCGGTTTTGGGGGAGTCAGGATGGGTCCCAAGTATGTAACCTGCCTCTTCAGCCCCAGCTCCAGCTGATGGGCCAGGACAGCACCCAACCAACTGGAGCTACTTTCTAAGAAACTGGAAAGCAACCAGAGAATCTCTCTCTGCAGGTAAGCGCTGGAACTGTCAGTGGTGCTGATCTGTCCTGTGGCCTGACGGACAAAAGAGACAGGTGTAAAGAGAGACAGAAGGAAAGCAGAAGCACCCTGAGGAGGAAACAGGGTGAAAGGCAGAGTGCCCACAACTCAGACCTGCTTCCCGGCTTTCCTAGAGGCTCTGCAGAATTCCCACCCTTCCGTTTCGTGAGAACACCTTCTTCATTTGTTTAACCACCTCTGATTGGCTCCTGTTACTTGCCAGCAAGTTTTAATGCATCAGAGAATGAACTGGAAACAGTTGTTATGAACAACAGGTAATCACTTAACCCTAGAAACTCTGAATTCCTTGTCTCTGCAATGAGAATGAAATAATTCCAAATATTTACATCAATCCTGTCATTGAAAATTAACAATTATTTTAGCAAATGATACTAGAAGGCCTAAAACAACTCATAAAATCCTTTAGGACAAGTGCTTTCTTTCTATAATTTAATGCAGCCACTTGAACTGTTTAGAAGCAAACAGATTGTCTAGTTTTAATAAAAAGGCGTTGTTTTAACCACCTTTACTTGTTGGGGTTTGAAGAATAGGAACAAACAATTATAAATGATTAGGAAGTCTTTTGTGAGGAATTAACTGGTTTAGCAGATAGAAAGTAAACTTCACTATTATCCGCCTGTACCACAAGAGTTAATGTACACATCTTTCTGCCAAAGGTAGTCTTAAAATGTGACTTATTTTTATTGACATATTTAGATGTTACTCATTTATTGCCATATGTGGTAATAAATCATATCCGCACATGTGACTCCTGGGTGTTGGTGCCTGCACACACACCTGCACAGTCTCACCAATAATAGTTCTGGGTTTTGTGATTCCCGTTTTTATTGCCTTGGACACGGGACTTAACTTCTGTTGTCTCTTCTCCATTCTGTTCTCTCTGTCCTAGTGGAGGAGGGGGAAATCATAGCACTAGTTGAAAGAGGAATTAAATCCGGTAGTTGAAAGTACTTTGTAAGGTAAAGGGCTATGCAGACATAAGGAGCTGGGGTATCATATCAGATGCACAAGAAGTTCATAATCTGAGAAGTGGACTCTGAATCACAAGCAGCCTTCTGCTCCCCCGCGCTCTCTCCATAAGAGTTGGAACAGCTTTGTGAAGAGCCAATGTTCAGCGTCTTTTCTGTGAGTTGGTGGCAACTCTTCATTAGCGGAAGGTCTTTTTGAGCAGGAAACTCAAGTCTTTCCCTCACCCATGTGCAGCACATCTGTGCTAAAACCGTTCCAGGCACTTCTTTGAAGCACTGGCTGCCTAGAGGAATACTTTGATTTGGGCTTTATTTAAATGCCTGAACTTCTCCTGGAGAAACAAAAGGTTTTCTAGTAAGAGCTCAGTTGGGAGCAAGACCAACCTCCAACCACTTTAACCACTCAGAGGCCAAGCAGCGTGGAGTTTCTTAGGACAGCGCTGGGTGGAACTCCCCCTGAGAACCTGCAGAACGCCCAGACGGCCGCTTTGGGATGCTACCGGCCCTGGGTGAAGTCACTGTGGTAATTAGATTAAAATTTCCTGGTCCAATAGTGCCTGATTCCATCGTGTTTACATCGCCTGTGAAGAAACATTTCTCTCATCTAATAATACCTTGCCATGTTTAAGATTCGTGCACCTTAGCGCCTGAATACTGGAAACTGCCTCTTTGTAACTGTAGACATAGCCATTCGAACCACTCCGTGTGCCAAAGAGTTTAATATGGAGCTTATCTTACTTTGGTAACTTTACAGAAAGATCTGAAAATGTTAAGCAGACCTTGAATATCCTTATACACTGCTCTTGTTCAAGTCTGTTGTACCCTGGTATCCCTTCATTAAGAAAGGTGGCATCAGCCACTAATCACTGGCGACCCTGGAGGGTTTGGGGCTTGGGTGTTTCTGCAAGCCTGGGGAAGCATGGCTTCCTGCCACAACATCCTGGGGTTAATCCGAGGAGAGACAGGGATCATGGGGCGAAGAGAAAGCCTGTCTTCCTGGAGGGAGAGAAGGAAAGACGCGTGTGCATGAATCTGTGTCTGCGTGCGTCTGGAGAACGACTGTTCGCGGTGTGAAGAGAAGCCGTGGTGTTGCTGCCTCGGGAGCCCGGGTGTGCTGTGTGTGTGTGTGCATGTCGTGCGTGCTGTCACTCGGAGCCGGCCAATTGACAGCGCGACGAGGTACTGTGTCCCTGGGAATTGTAATTGCTTGGTCGGTGAAAAAAAAGAACATCAGACCGCTGCTGATAACTGCGCAAGGTGCATTTTGATAGTGTAAAAGAGGCAACAGACGGAGTCACACAAGTTCTGACTGTGTCTTAACCCCCAAAATATAAGAAAGAAAAGGAAGGGAAAGCCTGGGGCTGACGGAGTGTTCCAGGGAGCGAATCGCTCAGGACTTCAAACACTGGGAGTCATTCTGTCAAGGGGAGGGGGCGGGCGGGGGCAGGCGCTGGGCCTCTTTAACAAAGTCCTCCTCTCTTTGCTCCCTCCCACTTCATTCACTTGCAAATCAGTGTGTGCCCACAAGAGCCAGCTCTCCGGAGCCCGTAACCTTCCCATCCCGAGAGCTGCAGTTTCAGCCGCTGCTACGAGAACGGCAGAGCCGGGGACCGCGGCCCAGGCAGGAGGAGCCTGGGCGGGTCGCAGGGTCCCCCCGGGTGCAGGAAGGCGAGCGGAGGTGGGTTCGGTCTCGGTCGGCGGTGCTGGCGGTTGTGCATGCGTTTTCCTTTTTTTAATTCTGTAGCGTTGATGGAAGCCAATCAGAGAGAGAGGGAGAGAGAGCCCTCTCCGCCGGCGGGAGCCGCGCGCCGGAGTTGGGAAGGAGGCTCAGCCTGCGAGCCCGGGTCGGGTCGGGCTGCGCGGGCGGCGCGGCTGCCGCTGCCCAGGACCGACGCCGCTTCCCGGGGAGCCGGGGCGCCGCTCCTCCGCCTTCTGGTAAGACCGATCCGCCGTGGGGCTGGGTGGGGGCGCCTGTCAGCGGGCCGCCGAGAAGAACCCGCTGCCTCTCTCCGGCCGGAGGAGGCTGCCAGGGGAGCTCCGGCATTTGCAAAGTTGGCTGGTCCATTACCAAGGGCGCTGGTGCGTGCCCGGCTTGCGGAGTCCTCTGGGGATTGATTTATTTCCACCTGCCCACATCACAAGGGTCTGTGCGGTGACTGCTCGGGCTGAGTTACATTTCCTGGTTTGGGGGATAAAGCAGAAAATCAGGTAGTCTGAAAACTCTGCAATGCTCTCAATAAGGAAAACTTAAAGACACGATTTGGCTGAGAGAAAAGCTAAAGAAAAGTGTTAGGTTGCGCGTTTGGGGCAAAGCCTGCCGGCTCATATAGGACAGAAATGCTTAGGTTGCAAGGAAAGTCCAACATTGGACTCCGAAAATGGAGCACACTGTCCAGGGAAAAGTCATGTGCAAGGACGCGGCTCGCTCCAGCTTCCTCGGCTGGCCAGGCTCGGAGCTGGGGGAGAATGCCTTTCCCGGACTGGCTGGAGAGCAGATCGAGCACGCCTGGTTTTCGGTGTCAGATGCAGGAAAAGTGGAGCCCCAACGTGTTAATGCCGGAATTTAATAAAGGGGGTCGTTGCGATGTTGCGTGCCGCAGCAGCTGCAGAGCTGAGCTGACTTCGGTAGTTAGCTATTCTCCTGCCAAGAGTTACCGTAGATCTCCAGATGGGAGACGCTAGGAGAGGTCAGCGTGGTGCTGAGAAGTGTTGTCACTGCTGCAATAAAATCCATATTTTATGGGGAGTTAAATGCCGGTCTCTGTCAGTGCAAGGGGCTGGTCAGCTGAGTAAACTACTACTGAGAACATTCAAAACCCAAGAAGTTTAATCGTGGGGGTTATCCACATATTTCTCTCTCCCACTCTTACTATTTCTTGTAAAATACATTTTGATGGTAACAGTCACACCATGGAAGTGTATCAGACCGTGTCTCGGCCAATCTTCATTTCACTCGCTGAAGCACAGAATGTAGGAGGAAGAGGGTTTTCCCACAACTGGGCTGCTGGGCTGGCTGTTGTGTGCAGATATGGCTCCTCTGGAGGGGTGCAGGTGCAAATATGGGCTTTCTGAGTGATTAATTACCCAGGGGCTGCAAACTCCTCCCTGCGTTGCAAAAGGAACACGGGCTATACCCTAAGCTAGTGAGTGCACAACTCTTCCAAGAATGAGTAACAAATATGCTTAGATGAACAGTGGCCAAGCGTTGCTTATTTTCTTTCTTTTCTTGCTGACCGCTTTACCTGAAAAGGAAAACCCTTAGAATTCTACTTTGGGAGAGGAAAAAAAAAAAAAGAAGGAAGGAAAGAAAATCTCTTGTAGTTCAGCTTGAGCATCTTCCTTTGTGTACTACTCTTGCTTGGCTCTGTGTTTGCTGTTTTAGAGAACCGGAAAACCAGTTGGGTGAAGGAAGGGGATGTGATCAAGCAGATGTCTTCATTATGTCATACAGCGGAGGGCAAAGTTTATGCCAGAGGCCAGATTTTCAGTGCAGCGCTCAGAAACTTAAAGAAATCCAACCCTTGACGTAAAATGCGATCACATAGGATTGCACCTTCTCCTCCCTTTGCCCTTTGGTGTGTTCTAATTAAAAAGGGACTGGGGGGATGTGAAAGGCAGATTGTTTCCCACCTAATTTGATGGCTCATGTCATGCTTTTGAAGCAGAAGAAGTAACCAGTTTCTTCAGAAAAACTAAGAGGCAGCAGCCCATGTTTGCAGGAAAGTGGCAATGGTTTAGTTCCACTGTATTTGTCTACAATTATCTTTTGCTGCCGTTACGAGAAAGTGACAGGCTGGTGTCTCTACAGGGACTTTTTAGTCCCTTTACTATCTGGCTTTTCCACCAATTTATGGCAATTACGTTCCTTAATGCTAACTCTGCAAAGATAATATATTGAAACTAAATCATTTTCTATGGAGTCGCCTACTATCAAAAAATGTGGATCTTAACCTCCTCCACCCACCACCTTCATCAGCTTTGCAAGGAAAAACTTACTGAGACACTCTTTCTTTTTAAGAAGAAAAATGATTTTGCAAAATACTGCTTGAGACATTTGACAACAGCTAAAATTTCTAGAAAGCACGGCTCCTGTCAGGGGGTGGGGGGGCATTAAATGACCATTTCTTGTTGTATAAATAAGTTGCAACAAGTTCCGAATATCTAACTGGGGATAACTGAGGGAATGTCCCATATCAAGATAAAAAGAGAAGATAAAATGTGGCAAATGTTCTGAGTAAAACCACCTATCTTCCTAAAGTATTGAAATGTATGGTCCCCCTTCTGGCCCCTAGTTGTGGGCAGTTATGGGTGCCAACTTACTAAGGCTGCATTCTTGAAACTACTGAAACTTCTTTTAGTTGGAAGGGACCTCTAGTGGGTCACTCCATGCATTTCTTGCTGGGGTGCGGGTTGCAGTGTGGACTGTGTTAGCTGACATCAGAGCATAATAGCTTTTTCTCCATAGACAAGTTAGTTTTCTTTAAGTACTACCTTGATATTTGTGCCAAAATATCATGGTTAGTGTAAACTTTTCTGTGGTTCCTCTGATTTAAGAAACTTGTGAGTCATTTTATGCTTGTGTGGGTATCTAGGTTTTTGGTAACTCTTCTATGATTCCAAATGAAAGCAATGGCCAATTAATAAAGAATTTATCATCATCAACGTAAGATGGTCTTTTTCTGACCTTCCCAAGACTCTACTTCCTTAATTCAACATTGCTCAAGAATAATAACGATACTATAGTCAAGAATCCAAAAGTTCTACGTGAGGAACTCCCACCACTAAAGACATTTTTGCATAAAGAAATTAATTTCCCTTTCAGAGATCCATGAACATTCACAGGTCGTGTTGAACTAGGGGCATCTAATTCAAAGAAGTCCCCATTCAAATGGACCTATGTTAAGGTCTAAAAAATGTTCAGATGCAGTGCCATCCTTATTCCAGTTTTTAACAATTTCTTTCTTTGATGTATCCCAACACATTTTAGGTAACCTAATCCTTAAAAAAACTGCCTGGAATTTGGAGTAAGATAAATTTTGTAGGGTGAATCAGCCTCTTCTGCTGACAGCCTGAAGGTTTCAACTTCCAATTTAAAAATCTGTTCTAAAGTTTGAAATGTGTTCCAAAGGAGATAACATCCGGCAGAATCCACTTTCCTTGTGAGGCTTGCTTAGTCATGCCCACCCATTCTTTGGGGTCCATCAGAATTAGGGTCTCGCTTATAAAAATAACAGGCAGTGACTCAGTATGGATTCCATTTTTTAATAGTTTTGCAGCCTACCTACTGTCTACTGAGCCTATCTTACTTGCCTCACAAAAAAGTGAAAATACAAGTAATCAAATGTTCTCTGGTTTACATTTTTTTCTGAATAATGATTCTAAATACAAAGACTCAAGAACATTATAGTAATAATTGCAGAAAGAAGACCCACACATGGAGAGAGAGAGAGAGCCCAGTTAGGATACTTGTCTAATAATATTAGAGAAGAAATACAGAAAGGCAGAGCTTGGTTTGTTTTTCTTTTTTTTTTTAATTCTTTTTTTTTCTCCATTGGGATTTTTATTTTATATCGAAAACAGATGAGAAGTTGAGGCCCTTTCCTGGACCTAAATGGTAATATTTTTGTTTGAGCTTACCTCTTACAAAGGTTAACCGACCTATAGTTTTTAAAGTTTCTATTTCTAAAAAAAGGCTCTCCTTTGAGGGAAGGGTATGTAGAGAAACAAATAATAAGGCCTCCTTTAGAAGGTAGCCAGATCTCCATTAAGAGAGAGGTAAACTCCTTCTGTAATGGTGGTGGGGGATATACATGTTTGGGCTTCTGTTTATAATTTTATAAAGTATATAATAAAATAATAAATCATGCTTTAAAAAAAAAAAAGGTTCTGCTCTCCAAAGCAGTCGTATGAGGAACTTAAAGTTCTTAACTATTGAACCAAATGTATATAGTCACTGTAACGCTATTACCCACAAAGATAAGGGACGAGGAGGAAGGACAAATAACCCTCCCAAAAAGTGGCACAGCTCCATTTACTACAAAAGTAAAAGACAGTCAAGTTCTTTAGGCCAAAATAGTTAGATCAGAGGGCTCCAGCCACAGCCAGTAATCTAGCTGTTCAACTCTGAACTCTCCAAGAAATGTTCAACTCTTCCAACAAAGAAAACTTACAGAAGGGTGAATACTCCGAGCACACAGTGCTAAGGCAGAGTAGACACCTAACACAGAAAGTACTTCCTCAGTCCCCACAGATGATTGGAGATTGTTTCTCCTCATTTCATCTGTCTAATAATGTTACTAACAATCAGATCACCTTGCTGAGATTCATAAGAAGTGTTTATAAATCCAGGATTTTACTATGAAGTTTGATTTGCAATATAAACGGGCAGCATGGGTCGTGAGCTTTCCTGATCTATGCGGCGCTATCTTATGGAAGAGAAGGACTCAGGAAGAAGATGCAGGACACAGAGTGAGCATACCACAGGCTGCGATTTATCTTCATCTTTCACCACATGAAAGAACACTGTGTTGTCTCCTTCTGAAATTTCCTAAATCGGTAGGTCTAGCCAAAAGATGTTCAAGAGACCTAATAAGTTATAGGAAGGGAAAACAGCAAGAAAAAATGAACCTGAGGAGCTGTCTATGTGAGGAACCCAGAAGTGGATGAGGAGGTAATGTTGACATTAGACGAAACTATAAGATTAGAAATAGAATCTAAATTGCTATGTTTACACAGAGTGCATTTTCCTTTTTATAAATAGTTCTACTATTAAGTTCAAGTTTATAAACGTGATGACATGTTTAGACACACTACTCTTTCATGGAAGTCAAACTTGAAAATTATCCTTAGGGGAAAAACGTCACCATCTAAAAGAGACAGTTGTGGATGGGTCGTGAATTAACCAGAGGAATATGGTGGTTGGTGGTTGTTGATTTTTTAAGTTATCTGAAATCCCAGCAGAATCAAGAAAAAGGTTTTCTTAGCTCTTTGAAGACCATCAACTCTTTTCCATCTTTGTAATTATTGTCCTGCAAGCTGAATAGATACACTGTGTGTTCTTCCTCTGCCTGCAGCCCCAAGTATGCAACAGTGATAGAAACCAAACCTCCCATTTGTCATCCATTTGTGTCCTATACGTGGTAGAGCATGAAGGATTGAACCAACAAGGCAGCACACCCCCACCTCCACACATGGTGTGATGGCGGTGTGTGTATGTGTTTGGTGAAGATCTCAAAACTTCCAGTAGGCTCGTCATTTTTGTACATCTGAATATAAATGATGATAACAAATAATACACTAACCTAAACTGACTTTCCGTAGGGCACATACTGTTGTGTTTTACATGTGTTTTGCATAGTACTAATTACACAGTAAGTCAAAAGTGCACTGCTCTGCGCATATTCTCTTTATTTGGCCCCTTTTTGGTTTGCATTTCCAGGAAATCTCTGATTAAGCCAAGCACTTAATGAATGTGCTGTTAACAGACACGTGTGATGTCTCAGAAATAAAAGTGTGACTCTCTGAGAACTACAGAGCAGCAGAGGGCATGGGGATGATTGGATTACGTTGACCAGAATAAGGCAGATTTTAAGGCTGAGGAAAATGTTTTTAGGTTATTCATTTTTAAAAACCATTTGCAAGTGTGCGTCAGAATTTATAATTGTAGTAGAAAGCGTTGTGTGGGCTATTTGTCTGAATATAATGATGCTACTTTTTATAAGAGAATAAATTATCTTCTCCTGCCTTCAGAGAGAGTTTCATAATGGGGGGGGGGGTTGCTTCAGGAAGGTAGCAGTTCATGGCAACAGACAAAGGAGGTGGGTCTCAACCTCAAGGAACCTGCTAAGGGTGTCAGTCCTTTCTCAGCTCACTGACAGCCTATGCACATGGCCTTTAGGACCCTGGGTAGAAGTGAGCGAAGTGTTTTTATTTCCTTCCTTATCTGATAAATAAAAGTAATTATTTTCTTTTATCACCACAATTTTGTGACTTCATTACTGTCTCAATTCAATATTTGTTCTGAATCAGTGTTTACCAAATAAATTCCCCACATTACACACATTCCCCCCCCCGAAAAAAAAATCCTCACAAGGAAAAAGCAAGCCAAGAAAGCCAGAAAGAGGAAGGAAGGAAGGGAGGGAGGGAGGGAGGGAAGGAGGGAAGGAAAGAAGGAAGGAGAAGGGAGGAAGGAGGGAGGGTTGGCAGGCCTAATATATAATGTTGACACTGATAAGCCATTTTCATTATATTCTATTCTTTCTATTGCCCCGATTCAAAAAGTCATGTAGTTAAATCTATCCTTCAAGGAAAGTGTGATAATTAGAAATATGATCAGAGACTGTAAGACATGGGACGGGCTTTACCCAACACTCAACATTTACATTTCAAATAACTGATGACCAAAGAAATGAATGACGTATCCATGGACGCCCTTGATCTATTTTATTCTTTCTATCTCTGTCTCTGATTTCTACTTGTTGGATGTCACTGCTTTCTATCTTCTCCACTTACTTCTGGCATTAAAAATTAAAGATGAAATTTTAATCTACAATGTTGTTATTTATACGGATTCTGTGAAGGAATGGAAATGGAAACACAGTGAAAACAGAGATGTAGGCATCCTCAGGAAACTCATGTGTTTTCTACATTCTGTAAGGGTCCTATTGCAAAGAATAATTTAAAACTTCCTTCAAAACCTGGACCACTGCTGGGGGAACATATGATAAAGTTGGAGTTTGGTTTGTTTTTTGTTTTGGGGAGGGGGTTTAATACTGGCTTGTTGGCAGTTTTGAGTAAGCCTTATCTAATCAGGCATTTCCCTATGATATCCAAAGCCAAGTGCCCATCTTTGGGAAAAAAAAAAGTATTGATCAGTGGTCAACTATGAAAAACTATGACAGCCTACTGTGTGTTTCATAACTCAATTTTACTTAAGGAACTCAAACAGTGACCTTCCCTCTTCTATGGAGTTAAAATGTCAATTCTTTCATGAAAGTATATGCATAGATTACAATGGCTTTTTCTTTGAGGAAGTTAAAATTTGGCAAGCAGGCCAGGCACAGTGGTTTATACCTGTAATCCTAGCTCTCTGGGAGACTGAGGCAGGTGGATTGCTTGAACTCAGGAGTTTGAGATCAAGCAAGAATGAGACTCTCTCTCCACTAAAATTAGAAAAATGTTTCTATTTTTCTATTAGTGGAGACAGGCTGAGCATTATGGTGGGCACCATTAATCCCAGCAACTAAGAAGGCTAAGACAAGAGGATTGCTTGAGCCAAAAAGTGTGAAGTTGCCATGAGCCAGGCTGATGCCATGGCACTCTAACCTGGGTAACAGAGTGAGACTCTGTCTCCAAAAAAAAAAAACTTCGCAAGCTACCCAGTGTTAACTCTCTCCCCCTTTAAAAAATAAAACTGTTAATATTCCATGAAATCCAAAAGTCTGAAGACCACATGTTGAAAAACGATTGACTGAGTTCTCTTCCTTTTTGTATGGATGAACAAAAACTAAAGGGGCATTGTAATTATATTTAAAACAGCCAAAATGGCAACCAAACAAAAACCATTTAATCAAAAGGTATCTTTAGGCCCCTTAATTAAAATGCAGAGGGCAGCACCTGTGGCTCAAAGGGGCAGGGTGCTGGCCCCATATGCTGGAGGTGGTGGGTTCAAACCCAGCCCCAGCCAAAAAAAAAAAAAAAAAAAAAACAACTGAAATGCAGAGGTACTGATGTTTAGAATACTAATATGATCTTTTGCCATATGAACAGGTCCTCTAAAAATGTGCTTTGCCGAGCCTGTGGCCAAAACAATGTCATAAATCACAAATTTGCCCACTTGATTACTGGATTATTCAATGGGAAACAAAAAGTTTTAAATTTGTATGTAACTCGGTAAACTGAAGCAAACAGAGCTCCACCTTAACCATACAAACTGTAAAAGGAGTATCTGTTTTTCCCCAAAAGTGTACTTTGTGTAATTGTGAACAAACAAAAAATTTCCGAGGTGTTGATTTGTATTTTGAGTTACACACTTTTAATGCAAAAGGCAATTGCCTTCCAGGGTAGAGCACAGATTTCAGTCATGAACGTGAGCTTATCCTATTTTTAACTGCAAAGCTTAAACCTCCTTTGGCCAGATTAAAAAAGAGAGTGAGAGTTTTATTAATCTACTATCGTCCACTTTATAAAATGTGTGAAACTGCTCCATTTCACATTCAGCTAAAATATCTGTAAGCTCTCCTTAGCAACAGGTTCTAATTTGACATTGATCAGAATGTCCTGTGGTCGCACTAATCCACAAGGCAAAGTATAAAACCCACCATCACTGTTGTATTACTCCTGCCTCTTCGTTCAGACCAAGTCAAGCTACTACATCTCCCAACAATTATTCTCATGTCTAGCTATTTGTTTAGAAGCTTGGTTGGGATTTTGTCAGTGTTTCACAAAGAAAGAATTACATGACGATAACCTTGAGTTACATAGCAGTACCACCTTTTCATTCTGACTCACTTGCCTTTGTATCAAAAACAGACGTGTTTGAGCAGATCCTAATCGGGACAACAGAATGAGGTGAGCTCGCTCACTAGTTAGTATCCTCGAGAGGAGAGGGTCTCAAACCTCCAGATACAGGAAGCACCTGTTTGGCAATCATGCTTGCATTCATAAAAAGTGTGTTTGCCTACGAGAAAACTGCCTTTGACACAGAATGCAGGAATGCCCCATTCGGGCCCTAGATTGAGAAGTTTTATCTCGTGATACTTCCTTTTCTTCTTCTTAATTCTTTTTTCCAAAATCATAGCTGTGTACATTAATGCAGTCATGGGGTACAATGTGCTGGTTTTATATACAGTTTGAAATATTTTTATCAAACTGGTTAACATAGCCTTCATGGCATTTTCTTAGTTATTGTGTTAAGATATTTACATTCTACATTTAGTAAGTTTCACATAGTGAAAGATGCACCGTAGGTGTGGTCCCACCAATTATCCTCCCTCCTCCTATCCTTCCCCCTCCCTCCCCTCTCTTTCCCCTTTCCCCATATTCTTAGGCTATAATTGGGTTAGAGCTTTCATAGGAAGGCTATAAATTAGTTTCATAGTAGGGCTGAGTACATTGGACCCTTATAATTCTTATATACCAAGAACTCCAAGTTCTCCTTCCAAAGAGCAATGTGGTTTGTTTTTCTTAGAAAACTTTCCCTCCTTGAGGTGAAATAGGCACATACTCTGTATTCTGCAAAACAAGGAAACCAAAGAGATGCCCTCAGTATCAGGGGTGGACAGTGAAGCCGTCTAGTGATGATCCGAAGACCCCCTTTCTCCTCAAATGCAGTGCTAAACAGCACAGGCACTTTATTTAAAATATGAAGTTGAAAGTTACATAAGAGTAAAATGCTCTCCTGCGACTGAGTTTAATGTGTTGAAAGATTTTTATGTAGTGGGAAGAGAGAGGAGAAATTATTGGAACCCTAGGCAGGATTAATTGGGCACTATAGAATAAAAAGTTTCCTTTGTGCCTTTGATGTTCTGAGCATTAATTGAGCATATGTTTGCTTCCCAATTTGTCCCTAAACTAAAATAGACTTTAAATGGCTTTCTTCTTTTCTCTCTGTACAATAATCTTTTCATCATGGCTGGTGAGAGAAACCAGTCACAGAAGACAAAAGCCAAACCTGCCTTGTTTTGTAATTAGGAAATATGCACCAATATCCAGAGTGTTAGGAAGAAGGACTTTAAAGCCAGGAGGGAAAGCTGGACTGCACGGTGAACTCAACAACCCAGAAAAGCAGCCGCGAGGCTCTGCCTGCTAAGGAGGTGCTGTGCTTGTCAAATACACTTTCCAATTTCGGTTTGCACCTGATTGACAAGTGTTCCTAAGAATGACACTCAGCCAAGACTTCTGGAAAATCCATTATTTGATTCCCTGCACAGCCAAAGCCCACCTGATACAAATTTAAGATGCTTTATGGGCTC
>NW_003852458.1:666794-673950 GCF_000181295.1 Otolemur garnettii
ATAAGAAAATGGTTTTAAAATACCACTTCTCCATCTTAAGATCAGAGTTTGAGAATGAGGGCATCACTAGTAAATGGACGCACCAAGAGAGGACTCAGGAAGTGCTTATCAGCTGAAACTCTTCTCTTACAAGCTACTAAGGAGCCTCTCAAATATTTTTCCACCCAGTTTCCTTCCAAGCTCATTCATGCTGGTGAAAATATAACTCTTCTACCTAGTGCTAAGAACTTAATTTTTAATAATTCTAACTCCTTTAAAGAGAGTCTGTCTCAAAGGAAACTCTACCAATGATGTCCTGAGAACCAGAGGGATGAAGCAGATTGATAGGGCTGCCCAGCTTTCAAAACCAGGGCCACCAGCCGTCTCTGTCCTCCGGGCAGACTTTTTATTAAAGTTGGTATTAAACATTGTTGCCTGGAGTCTGATTAACAATTTATGCCTTCCTAAGCAGATTAACAGAAGTCTGTCATTTTGATTTTTTTAATTCTTAGTTGGTGTTTGGAAACAGAATGTACCTCTGCGTTTATGCTTTCACTATATTTTATTTTCCAGAATTCATGCCCCAAAGAAACATTGCCCCTACTGAAATATACATTTTTACAGTTTTAGCATCTGTGCATTATTGGATATTTTCTGTAATGAATAAAGGCAATATTTATTTGCTAAGTGAATGACTGTATTTCACCTCTCATACAAATAATCCTGTGTGTTCTTTTTAAAATATTTTGAATTCTGTTACTTACAGAGGAAAAATAAGAAAGATGATTGGGGAAATGGAGTAGGATAATAGTAAAAGCTAACACTTAGAGAGCATTTAGAATTTTTCAGGCACTATTCTAAATGTCTTCTGTGAATTTACAACAAGGCTTTGAAGTAAATAACTGTCAATTGTCTCAATTTTAAAGGTAAAAATGGGAAATAGAGCAGCTAAACAACTTGCCCGAGGTCAGGCAGCTAGTATTTGTTGGAACCAAACTGAAATCCTGGCAGTCTTGAGAACTCATACTGTTTTAACCATCATATTCTCACACCGTTTATGCTTAACGTGTGTGTGTGTGTGTGTCTGTGTAGATAACAGATGGACAGATGAATAGATAGATGATAGATTCAAAGGTATGTGTCTCAAAAATTAAAAAAATAAATATACATCTAGAAATTTTATATGTTCATACACAGGAGAACCTCCACAGTTGACCACCTCCCTACATTGACCAACTCCTGAAGCTGGCCTAATTTTCATAGATCAGATATGCCCCACAATACTTAGGCCTAGTTCCTTGTGTTCACCACCTCTGTATGTTGACCAGCTTGTTACCATCCCGTATATGGCCAACTTTATAAGTTCTACTGTATACCCACATATATAAAATATAAAACATGTATACATTTTTCAGGACACAAAAATACAGTTATAAAGAAAACTTATTTTTCCTTTTCCTTCCTTAATGAGTATATCAGTATATTCTAAAACAAGGAGATCAATTAATTAGAGCCCAAAGTAGCAGATTTCAGCCTCACAGGGGCCTTTTAGCTTTAGGCCTGGCTCTTCTTAATTTGAATCAGTCTTGTAATCACTCACTGTGTTGGTCCCAAAGGAAAACTGGCAAGAGTGTTTGAAAGGTTCCTAGTCACCATTCACTAACTTATTCATTCTATAATATTTATTTGGGGGGGGGGTCCCCTGTTCTCAGAAAAAGAGACATAAGAGGTAACAAGACAAACATATACTACCAATTTGGGGGAAATGGATTTTTTTCTCATAATGCAAGACTAATAATATCAGCTCTGTATATAATGAACAGGATATCTAGAGTTGATTATATTTTCTGGTCTCTCCATGCTGACATCTGATATGAAGACCGAAATTAGCTTTGAGTTTCAAGTTACATTATAATTTGTAGAGTTTCTCTTCATCTTCAAGTTTGGTTTTCCACCTCCTGCTCAGCTTGGAAACACCATATCCATCTCCACCACTCAAAGCTGAATATAGTTCATATTTTTCATGGTATGGCTCAGAATAGTTTCATGGTTTTTCTCCTTTCACTAATCCTTGCAGTTTCCCCAATGATGTTGCCATAGAGCACAAAGCCATATACATACCAGCCAGTCAAAATACATTTCAGTAAGAAACCACTTAACACAAGGAGATGAGTTGAAATTTAGGATTTAGGTGATGGAACTTTAAATTCACCCCTTTTATGAACACTTTATCCTGGTAAGGTATCAAATACCCCGGGATGATGCAATGCTTTAATGTCAAATGCAATATATAGTCTATTTTAGTCTACATTAAATGTGATTGTTAGAAACTACCATTCTAGAAAGTTATTCTGTCACGGCTGAATCATGCAGTTATCAAATAGATTAGAATCTGCCACATTAAACTCAACTCTAGAGTTTAATGTGTTGACACCCAAACTCAGTACTAACATTCAGCTGGTGTGCACCAGTACGGCTGTCCCCATGCTGATCAGAGCTTTCCTTCCTCTTCATCCAGTCAACATCCATCCCATCTTCAGGAGAAAGGTCAGGAATCTGCTTCTCAAGAAGCTTTTCTCTGACCCTCATCTACCTACGCTGCTTTCAGTTTAGATTTCTCATGGTGCTATGGCGTGATAGCCTTTGCTTAGTCTCAGTGTAACTGTAAGAACATTTTGGGAAGTCTCTGCTTTCTGTCTAGATCTCACCTATAGCACTGTAAGCATCAGAGTAAGACCACCAAGTCTCACCCTCACCACCAAGGCCTAGCACTGTTTTTGATAAGTAGCAAGGACATGTTATGTCTTTGCCAAAAGAACAAATGGAGAGTGCTGGTTGTAAGATTCTTGACTACATTTATATACTCTTCCATTATTCATGTTGGATGTTAGTTTTCTTATAATCTGAGTTCCTTTTGATATATTGTGGGAATACACTTAAGAAACAGAAGGCCAGTGCCTACTCCTAGACTGTTCAAATGGTTACACCCGACAGAAAAGAATCATCCCAAGGAAAACCTTGGTGCCATTGCCCAGATGTCCAAAATAGGGTCACAGATTCTATGAGTCTCCTAATAGAACAATTGAATGTCTCATCTTAAAGTTGACATTTCTTTCATCACCAAGGCATTGAATTGTTTACAGTTTTTATTTATGTGTTCATGGTGAAAACTGTGGCTATATATTATTTCTCATTGGTACAGGCTAGTACGATAAACATTGGTAACCGTGTAGTTTATTATTGACCCATAGTAGTACATCAAATTGAATCCACAGAACAATCTTTAGAACATTCTTATATGTGTGTATTATGAGCAAAATTATTATTTCATTAAATTCCAATGCTGGAAATGTTTCTTGAGGGTCTATAGGAAGTCTAATACATGATTCTATGTACTTTGTTATAACCTTGAGCATGGCTGTACCAAATAGATTGAATTAAATTCAACTGATTATGTAGTCCTGTTTCATTCCTTAAGTGGCAGTCAATACATGGAATAGGAGCCTCATGAATATTGCTTGGCAGTGAAATATGCAGTTCACCCCAGCTCTATCTGAGCATGCCAAGTGTTTCGTGAGGTCGTAAGATGAAGTGGGTGAGGTTTGGACGATTTTACTTATATTTCCCCTATTTAATGTGACATCCATCATCCTGAAGCCAAAGGTACATAGAGAATTTTAAAATTACTAATCAATAGGATAGAAATTAGTTTGCTTTACCTAAGTGGATCTCTTAGACCAAAGTAGGTACCATGGTAGCTTCTGGAAAATTTTCTATTGCATCTCATTTTCTGTTGGGAATTATAATTTCCAAGGAAAAAAGAGTAGCAGCTATGGGTTCAGAAAAACTCCCCACTTTGTTTCTCTTCCCCTGTACTGTTCTCTTGACTAACACTTTCCAATCAGTGACACCTCCCGTTAACACAAGGAATTGAAACTGGTGAAAGGCAGTCCTCTCCCACACTGCACATCCCCAAGTTTACAGAATTAAGGGATTGAGGGGAGGGGAAACTAGCTAGGGAAAGTACAAAAGAAGCCAATAAGTCACCCTATTAACAGAGGAAGCAGATCTGAAACTTTCTACTCCCGTTCATTAAGTGCTTTCAGCCTGTGTATTAGGGTACTTTGGACGGTGTATAAGAGAAAATTCCATCTCAAGCAGGATCAAAAAAATAAATAAAAGTATTATTTTACTTAAGAGATAGTCTGTAGAAGAGCAGGCTTCAAGTGACCCATAGATTAGTGATATCACCAAAACCTCAGGAGCTTTCTATCTCCCTCCTGCCATTCTCAGCATCAAAACCATTCATTCTTCAAGGGTAAGGTGGTTGCCAGTGGTAATTGCTTCCCGGTTCTCATCTAGCAGGAAAGGGAAGAACTTCTGTCCACAACCAAGGATTGATAAGGGTAGTCTCCTTCAGTCCACTGAGCCAACATAGGTCATATGGCCATCGTTAGGACAACGTTAATTGTTGGGGAATGCATGGCTGTTTAGACTGAACGGCCTGGTCAGCTTCCTGCCGCTGTGTGTGTTTGCATTGAGAAGACGAGAAGGGCATGCTGGGTCGTCAGCAACACCGTCTGCTGCACTTTAGTCCTTTAGAATCAGGAATACTCTAAGTGAAGATATACATACAGTTGTATCTCACTCCACAGGGAATTGGTTCTAGGTCCCTACCTGCACCCACTGAAAACACCCAAACCTGTGGACGCTCACCTCCCTTACATAAAATAATACAGTATTTGTATGTAACCTACACACATCCTCCCATATACTTTAAATCATCTCTAAATCCCTTACAATAGCTGATACAATGTAAATACTATTTAAATAGCTGTTATACTGTATTTTCTTCTGTATAGTTTTTATTGTTATTTTTGGATTGATTTTTCTTGAGTACTTTGGACCCAGGGTTGGTGGACTCCAAGGGTGCAGAGCATACAGAGACAGAGGGCAGGTGACGTTCCCTCAGCGAGGGATTCCAAGGGATTTGTCTTAATAAACTGTAGCTCTAGAGGTTACAGATAGTAAGAAGAAAACCACCTATTCTACTGAGTGAGGGTTACCTGCAAAATAGCAATTTAGAGAAATATATTACTATTTGAATGACCTCTGTTCCTAGCTTTTATTTTAGTGTGTATGTGAAATGGGTTTTTGGTGTGTTTGTTTTGGAAATAAACTGGCTAGAAATACATCACTGTCCAAAAAGAAAACATTTTTTTTTCATCAAGGGATTTGAGGCTTAACTAGCTGGAAGGAAAATACAATTTCATTTTGCTCTCATGGTCTCATTTAGAAAATAACCTTAAGAGCTTCAAAGGACACCACATGAGGCGAGCACTCTCCTTGCTCTGAAGGGTAGAGTGGCTTGAGCTTTACTTTTTCTAGCATGTTCTGAAGCATCTTCCTGAGCAGCATCGGCTTCATTTAGCTCTGCTCTTACCACTTGAACTTAAGGAAACTTTAAAAAGGTGTTTTTTAAAAGGGAGAATCACAAAACAATTTTCTTTTTTTTCTTTCTTACTATAAACAGCCCAAATCCTTATTTTAAAAGTTTTTTTTTTCTTTTAGGTTTTATTTGAAAGGCAAAGAAGCTGAAATGCAGCTATTTATCAAAACTTGAGCCAAAACAGTGCAAGAAATAACTATCAAATAGTAAATGAAAAGCCAACAGAATTCTACCTCAACTGGGTTAGTGTTAGGCCAAAGAAAGGTTCTGGGGTTGCTTTTTTTACAAATGTATTTAGGTGGCTGTGATGTATGCCACATGACAGGATGTTTCTGAAATGGAATAAAATCTAAAATGTGACATTTTTTTCCCTGATCTTATTTGTATTCCCCTAGCGCTGACCTTGCCACAGTGTGGGGTCACCTCTCTGTCAATGTAACTATGACAATAATAGCTCATTTTTCATTTTTTGGCCTAGCGATTCTGCTTGGGAACAGAATTAAGGAACTATGACCAGAAAAGCTTCATATTTAATTAGGATGTGAGCCATATGTGTGTGAAATTTGGAGGAAAGTGGCTATCTTTGCCACTAACCTCTTCCACTGTCCTAGTCTTCCATGGGAAAGGGAGTCCCAGGTCGACTGTTGGTACAGTGACTACCTTGTGGGACAGAAGCCCTGTTGGACATTTTCCTAAGGGCAGTTTTCTCTAATAAAATGAGGATAAGGATAGTTTAACTTCTTAAAGGTGCTGTGAGTGGTAAGTCAGAAAATGCTGAAAAGAACTTTAGCTTCCTATGTAGGAAGCACCCCCCAAATGTTCCATGCCTTTGCCACTGTTTTACTACTGTTACTGTTATCTTTATTTCATCCAAATGTTCAGCCAACTTGGGGGCCATGGATATTTTTAAGCCTCCCTCAAGCTTCTAAAAAATCAAATCACTGATTGGAATGAGCCACAACTTTTCTTAATGTCACAACTGTAACGTGCCACTGGGGGCAAGATGCCCATAATTCTACTCAGTGAAACGTGATTTGTCTGAAATCGCGATGTGCCAAATGTGGCTTAAATTCAGCATTTCCTCAGTCTCTTCAGCACTGTTCCCCTGAAAATCTGCAGCCCGATTGCAGTTCGCATTTGGGCTTGTGAAGGTGTGAACCAACTGTAGCCAAAATGAAGAGAGAATAGGCGATGTGGATCCTGTGAGGAAGTTTGTTGTCGTGGCCTGTTGGTAGGACTCTTCCTGGGTTGCCAGCCTGCCCTTGCCCCCGTCTGAGGACTGGAGAAAAGCAAGAGATGACAACTGCAGCCTCAGAAACAGAAACACACGGCCCTCACACGGGCTCACACACATGCACTAAAAAAACTCAACTCCACTACTAAAAATGCCTGAAATAAAAGGGAGAGAAAGAGTTATAATTCTAGAAATCAAGGCTACCAGCTGTCTGGAGCTGATTTTCCTAGCCCAGCTCTGTGCCCCTGAGCACTTCCCTTTACTGTTCTCAACTCCTATTTTTCCAATAGCCATTCATTCATTCATATTCACTCATTCATTTATTTATCCTTATTTTCACCTGATCTTAGCCAAAAGGCCGAGAAACAATTAATTTATCCTTATTTTTTGGCTCAGTGCCTGTGGCTCAGGTGGCTAAGGCGCCAGCCACATGCACCTAAAGTGGCAGGTTCAAATCCAGCCTGGGCCTGCCAAACAACAATGATGGCTGAACC
>NW_003852458.1:674233-683303 GCF_000181295.1 Otolemur garnettii
AAAAAAAAAAAAAAACAACCACCTGGTAGAGGGTATTTTAAATGCACGTTCCTGAAATCTGAAAACATCAGCTACAAGTTGCATCACTAGCTGGATGATGGAAAAGATGTTAAAACACAGACAATGAAAGTACAGAAGGAAGGTTGCAATATGCCCGTCGGAAAATCTCCCCAGCAGCTCAAGTTGCAGACATTCAAATGTGGGCCAGATGCATTTTCACTGTAAGGATGAAAGGTTTAAATTCAAAACTACATCTTCTAACCACACTCAAAGGAGTTAGCTTTTGGTATCTCTACGCTGTGCAAAGCTCAGCAAGAAAACTGGGGTACTATTTAGCTTTCAGGTGAAAGGCCCTGGAGAGTGTGGATGGTGTGTTGGTAGGTTGGTGGGGAAAGGGGAGCAGAAGACTTAGTGAAAACAGCAGCCCAGTATGAGCAATAATCTGCTGCTTAAAGAGGTCTACGCAGAAAGTGAGTCTATGTCTTTTTAACAGCCTCTAAAAGTCTTTTTTGTAAGCCTTTTCGGAAGTAGTTTCCTCTTGTCCGGTTGGACTGTCTAGTTGGCACATGCCTCTGGGAAAGGGGGATCTGCTTTATAACAGGCTTTTCAATAGTCTTGGTTAAAAATTGAGCTATCTGCTGAAAAGCGCATCGCCCTCTGCCTCCCCCCAGCCCTCTCTGATTTGCCAGTTACTTCCTTCAGATACCTTTCTCCTTCTCTGACACCTGTGCTGACATAACATTTCCCCCCACCTGGCAGGCACCCGCCAATTCTCATTGAAAAATGATTGCTAAACATTTCAGCACCAGCTCTGGAGAAGAGTTCCCTCCTCTGCCCACTGGTGCCATAGAAACCACCACTGTTCCTCGTAATTGTGAATCCAAACCTACCTTGTAGCTCCCACTCCTGCGCCTTCATGGGCTTTGGAACAGAACAAAGAGGGAAGGCCTTTGTGCAGGACAGTGTTTTGCCACATGACACCTGGAGTACCAAAAGGTGCACGGAAAGGAATCTGCACCTTGAGACACACCCTCACACACACACACACACACACACACACAAACCAGGAAGCAGGCGTGGAGAAGCCAGGCCCACTGGGCAGTGCTGTTTAATCACACAGAGGTCATGGTGCATGTCGGACAACTCAGCCATTCTTGTTTTTAACGTTTTTCAGGATTTAATTCTGCAGGCCGTGTTCACACATACTGAGAAGGAGAACATATCCATATATTTTTAAAAGGCATTAATTAAGTTGAGCTCTGACACCCAAGAGTAATGGTCCCTGACCTAAGCCCTAACCTCCAGCTAGGGAATTTAAATGATGCTAATGATTGTTGCACAATCAGATCTGTGTCCCATTTTGAATATAGGTCAAAGGATGACTGTTCTCTGCAGAAAACAAAAATAATCTTTCTAAGACACCATTTCATATTAGCATAGGCCCATATGCTCAGGATCAGAAAGAAATTATGTTATATCTAAAAGAAATCACACTGGAAGAAAAATCCCACTGGCGGCTAAGGCATTTGGCACTAGAACTACATTTCTATAAGCCTTTATTTACTGACTGCAGATAAATCTTGACCTGAAATTAATGGAAAACTGTGAGCATGTCCTGGTGAAGTTTTGGAGACTCATATGAACTGCCAATTTTGAATGATTTTATCCTAGGACTTTCCTTGTGCTACTTTCAAAAAGTCCAGCTTCAAAATGTTTGAAACTTCGATGTAAAAAGCATCACAATTCATATTAGTTCATCATGAAGTCCCATAGAAACAGATCAGGTCACATATATGAACGATTAGATTTAATTATTTTTTATCTGGCTGCTACTATTGAAATCATAGTCCTGCTGCTGAAGAGATAGCTTACCCACTTGGGGATAAATTGGCAACTCCTTTCTACTACAATTCTTGCTGAATATTCTTTTGAATGAGAACTATCACTAACATTAATATATGTCCAACTATAATTTATAAGAGAAGTTCTTTAGTAAGCACCAATCAACTAGTTGGTGATGCTTACACAACATTTTATTTGGGTTTGTTTGTTTGCTTGAACATAACCAATGTTTTAAATCCTTTAAATGCAATATCACATAGAATTAGAGACATTTACTGAACCTCACCAATTGCTGTGGATATGAAATTCAGCCTATTCTTCAATATGGTTCTTGTACTGGATCTCTGAAATAATTTCAAATATTTAATTTTCTGTTTTTACTCTCCATACCTTTAAGAATTCAGTGAAAGTAATAGGTTTAGGGGGTACCATCGATACTTAAGTAATAAAAAATGTAAAGCCAAATAGCTTGGGGCCAATCCAGTTCTACCATGTAAAATTATCACTGGCTGGAGCAAATGGATGCTTTGAAGATGTAACCTAAAAAACTGTCACTCTGGCAAAGTTAGGTAAATTGAGAATTCTACATGTGGTATGCAGAAGGCTCGTTACTTGTTCCAAAACAGTGATGTTAATATCCCCGTGTCTAAAATAAAAGAGTGTGACCACACAGATGCAGCTTCAGGGTGGAAATTAAGGTGCGGAGTCAGCGTCTTCCTCTGTGCGCTCCCCAGCAGGGTGGGCTTGAGTAGATCACTTGATCTGCGTTTCCCTTCCTGTTTCGTCTCTCTAAATTCTCACATGGTAAACCCTGGGCATAGTCCTTGGCCCACAGTAGGGACGCAATAAATCTTGGCCATTTGGATGATGATTCCCTGGCTTAAAATTCTATAAAAGGAAACATGTGAGCCCTGGATTCTCACTTCCATACTCATACCCCTGATCACACACAGGTAAAGAGACCGGCCAGCTCCCTTTGTAGAATCAAATCTGATCCATCCAATGGGACAGTGGACAAGAAAGGTCCACGTAGGAACTGAGAGACAGATGACGTTAAAACTTGTATTTCCCCGAAAGGGCACAAGGTAGGGGTGTATGGCACACTTTTTGGGTGCGGGGCACAACTACAAAAGGGACTCTACCTAAAAAGTTCAAAAATTGTGAATTGGTGGTTTGTACCCTCACAATAACCTGAATTAAAAAAAAATAATAAACTTGTATTTCTTGACAGTTGACTATCCCACAAAACATACACTTACCATTGTAAAGCTGGAAAAGGGCTCTTTGATTGTCTTTTCAAAATCTGTGCCCTCCTATGCCAGAAGTACGAAGGGCTCTTACCTGTTTACGTGGTATATACCACGTGGTCCATTACATTATTGAAATCAACTGTTCATTTATGCATACATTCCATATCGTTTTAGAACTTAAAATACTGACTTCGTTTTCTTTGAAAATTTATTTTAGTGAGATAATGAGGTTGAGAAGTTTGCAACCTAATGCTTATTTTGCTATTTCAATTGCATATCAACATCACAGTAAATCTCTTGGAGAAAAAATGTTGCTGTGATACAGGTTGGCAAGCTAGGGCTCTCAGGCCAAATCCAGCCCCTGCCTACATTTGTATGGCCCACAAATAAGAATGGTTTTCACATTTTTAAATGGTTCCAAAAAATCAAAAGAAGAATAGTATTTCATGGTTGTATTATATATTACATTATAATATTACATATTATTTTATAAAAAAATTCAAATTTCAGTGCCCATAAGTAAAATTCTGAACAAATCATCTACATACTGATGCTCCCTTCACAGTACAGAGGAGAGCTGAGTAACTGAACAGAGATTGCATATGGCCCACAAAGCCAAACACCTTTATTATCTGGTGCTAACTCCGCTGAAATACAGCAAGGCCCACTACCAAAAAAAAAAATGCACAAGCACCATTAGAAACAGGTTTTATACCAAAAATCCACTTGGAAGTCCATTGTCCATGAAACCAAATAATAAATGACAGTTTGACTCCTGGGATAGCTCACAGACGCTGATTAACTTACAATTCCTGTTAACTGTAGCACTGACATCCCGAGTTATGAAGTTTAGAAGCAGGTGATTAAGTTGCAGAAAAGAGGAGAAAAAGATTTCCATGATCTTCTCCTGGTTGAAAGACGAGGGCACATGTGTGGCTCAGGGCCCCTGGCCAGGGTGCTGTCCTGAGCACAGGGACTGACATTGTGCATAGTCATCTCCTCACAGTACATGGCCGGAGATATTTACAAGTGCACAGTATCTACCTGTTAAACGAAGTCGGATCCATTTACGTCCATGTTCTTTATGTTGAATGGTCAATATGGCCCAAATTTTCTCACACAATCCTTGTCTCTTATCTTTTTTTTTTTTTTTTTTGCAGTTTTTGGCCAGGCCTGGGTTTGAACCCGCCACCTCTAGCATATGGGGCCAGCACCCTACTCCTTTGAGCCACAGGCACTGCCCCCAATCCTTGTCTCTTATTATCAGCCAAACTTTTATAAATTCAAATCCTTTTTTAAAAATGATCATTTCAACTTTGGAATCTAGGCCAGTGATTTTTCAACTTTTGTTTACTGTGAACTGCAGGAAGAAATACGTTTTACATCACAACCTAATGCACACAGCCATATATGCCTATAACTAAAGCTAAAGTCAAACAGAACCTTTCTACATGCAAAACTGTCTATTCTATCTATTGTATTTAATCATTTTTAAAGTCTCACCAAGCTTACCAGAATGGTCTAATACCATACTAATGGGTCGTAAACCGCAGTTTGAAATTGTTTCAATATGAACAGCTGGATACTCACAAGTGGGTTGATTGGATCAGTTATTTCTGGACTATCAATCGAGCACCTTAATAAGTACCTGGCCCAAATACCGGGATATCATGATCAATAAAACACCCTTCCTAAGCTAGAAGGGCAGAGGGTGAGAAGGGGAGTACGAAACCAGCAACTGACAGGGAGGGGTACACACAGTCACAGTATCAGGCCTCCAGCACGAAGAAAAGAAACCTGACTCCCAGGACCACATTTGCCTCCATTTAACTAACATCTTAATTAACCTTGGATTTCAGGCATGGCTTCCTCTTTTGCTATTGAGATCCAATCACTCCCCAAAATTTAAACCAATTTTACAAGTAGAAAGAACTTTAAGCTATATTTAGCTTAAATGGAGACGTAAATTGAGCATAAGGATAAATGAAGCTGGAATTAGGTATTTAGAAGTTTGCTTTTTAAGTAGAAAAGGCATTTGTTTTGTCCAGTATCATTAAAGTCTTTTACGTTTATTTTAATTCATTTTTATAACCAAATTACTATATAATGGTATTATTATTATAATGCATTTGAAATTGCAGAATATTTATAATCATGAAAATACTAACTTGAAATATATTAGTAATATGTTTTTGTAGCCATTACTATTTTAATAATAATGTATGATCCAATGAAGCAATTAGACATTTTATAAGCAGAGAAATTCACAAAAACAAAGACACAATACTCAATTGTTGTACTTAAAATTATAGCCCAAAGAAAACTGTACCTGAAAGAGGTTTATCTCACGTGTCTTTAAGATTTATAGTTAATTAAAGTAAAACATGGGTAGGTAATTTCAAATGCACTGCAATTTCATCCATTTAACAAAGAACTCATTTTACTGGTATAAATTGTAGGTATGAGTGTGCACGGGGTTTTTGTTTTTAAAGGAACTATACCTACTCCCATTTATTTTGATGGAAATTTCCTAAGTGTTTTCCTCCAGCTTTTCCCCATCTTACCCAAGCCCAGGGGTCAGAACTGGATGCCTGGGCAGCGCCTGTGGCTCAAAGGAGTAGGGCGTCTGCCCCATATGCCGGAGGTGGGGTTCAAACCCAGCCCCGGCCAAAAACTGCAAAAAAAAAGAACTGGATGCCTTTTTTGTTAGTCCCACACTCCGCCCATCGGAGTTCAGTTGTCTCTATAACCCAGATACGCCCAGAATCGGCCTCCTTTCCTCCCTCATTTGCAGAACCTAGGTCCAAATCACCACTTATTTCTCCTGCCCAAACTCCCGAAGAAACTTCTTTCTCCGGGGAGAAAGTATCCCGGCTTTCTGTTTTGCTTCTGAGAATTCCAGGCTTTAGACACAGTAAGAGTCATCTGTAAAATTTAGACCAGAACGCGTTATTCATGGTGCTTCCGAAGCCTCAGTGGTTCCCGGGCCACTAACCTGCCCTCGCCCCCGCCACCACCTTCTCTCTGTACACGCACGTCAGTCCATCAAGCTTGCTTTCATTTCTCAGATGTGATGGTTAATTGTGACAACTTGGCTGAGCCAAGGTGCCCAGATATTTGGACAAACGTTATTCTGAACATTTCCATGAAGGTGATTTTTGAGTAAGATGAATACAGTGTTTAAGTGGTGGACTTTGAGTTAAGTGGATTACACTCCATAATGTCAGTGAGCATCATTTAATCAGAGGAGGGGCTGAATAGAGCAAAGGCTCTCTGCCTCTCTCTCTCCCCTCTCCTTTTCCTTCATACACACACACAAAAGCAGAAAGCAGTTCTGCCAGCAGACGGGCCTTTGGACTTAAACTGTAGCTCTTCCCGAGTCTCCAACTATCAACCAACCCCATCAGAGCTTTCTGACTCCCCAAGTCGCCTTACGCAATTGTGTTAGCTAATTCCTTAAAACCTCTCTTCACTTCTTCTCTCTCTCTCTCATCCCATAGGTTGTTTCTCTGGAGCACCCTGACCATAAAACACCAAACATACCACCCTTCTCTTGCTATGCTGCCCTTGCCTGTGCTGCTGTCTGTCTCTGGAACCCCCTCCAGGCTCAGCACATACCTTCCTCCTTACATGATTCCTATACAGCTCGCTTTACCCCATTTCACTTACACATTTTGGGAACCTCCCATCCCAAAGTGACTTCTTTTGTTTGCTTACATGTTGTCTGGTTCCCCCTGACAGATTCCAAGTTCCAAGAGGGAAAACACCTGTTATGTCTTGTTCCCTGTATATGTCCCCAGTCCCTAGAATAATGCCTGGGACATAAGAAGCCTTCAGTAAGGATTTGTTGAATAAACGAATTAGTTAGAATGTTAAAGTTCGAATGACTTCCTGGACATCAGTTAAACATCAGCATTTGTTAAGTCCAAGAGGTTATCTCCATCTACATTTTATACAATCAACGAAGGAGAAAGCCAGTTAAATACTGCACGAAAAAGTCGTAATTCTCCTTAGTCCCCACAAATATTGTAGTACTTATGTCTTCAATGGAAAAACTCAGATATATACTAAAATTGTCTTAAAAGCTGCCTTTTTTCATAGTTTAGTGAATAACTCTCTAAATCAGAGCAGGAACTTATTCTTTCTTTGTAAACATTTACAATTAATGACCAACCAAATAGTCTTGTCCATGTGTGGATCGAGAACATAGGTTTTACCTGCTAACCAGTATTTTTTTTAATTAATAAAACAATATTGTCCATATTGCTAAGATCAAAGCAAAATAGTGATTGTTTTCATGGATGATTTTACCTTCTTTTTTTCAATCAACTTTATTAAACAATTTATTAAAGACACCTGAGAGAAGATTGTCATTAAAGATTGATGACTCACAGAAGGAACTGGAAGGAATCACAAGACCTGAGTTAGAGTCACGATAAGACCTGATGACTGTGTGCACCTGTCTGATGATGTGGCGCTGCCTTTCACTTGAATTCTCCTGTTCATCGCTTGATCGTCTATAAATAGGACAAATACCATCTCTCCACTGCACAGTATGAGCTCACAGGTTCAGCACATTAGTCTGCTCATCAATGCAAATGCTTTTCAAGGGAGTGGGGGAGAGTTGGCAGAGAAAGACAAGAAGTGCAATGTGGCCGGCAAGCTTGGGTTGTAGGGCATTCTACAAAAACCATCAAAATTCCAACTTGGCTAGCTAGGAGTCAGGAGTTTTTGAGATAGGTACTTCGTCAAGCTCTTTAAACTACAGTTTTTTGATCTATAAAAACAGGGATTCCCACCTACTAGATTTGGTGTGTGTCCTATGTGAGAAACCAAGTGCAGAACCGTCACAGATGCTTTCTCTCAGTCTACCCTGGACATGTTAGCTTGGCTGTTTCTATCTACTAGCTTTTACAATAAAATATAAAATACTATATAATATTTCTATTATAGTCTTAAGAATAAGTAAAGACTTCCTAAGCCATATTTGCTATAAAACTTATAAAGTTTTGCTTAAAACTTTGCTTAAAAGAAAAACAAATATTAAAATAACCCAAGTAATGACTTTTTTTGAATAGGAATATTCACGACTTCTAGGAATTTGTTTAACCTAGGAAATGTATAGCTTTTCAAACATAATGTCCAATGACCAGACTCTGATAATCAATTGTCAATTCTCCTTTGCTCTAAGAATGTAATTCTGGTGTCTTGTAAAAGTGATAGATACAGATGTAAAATCAGAGAGGTTGAATTCGATAGAAGTATGTTAAGTCTCTTTGTTTTCCTATTTGTTATATATATGAAAGTGTATGCATTTTTCTTTTACCTAGAGTAATGCTACAGAAAAATTTTTAATTAAAAAAAAACTTCCTAAAAGAATACATTAAATTGAGCTTAATACAAAAGTGCTTTCTGTGGATGGTTCAAAGATCGACGCAAAAAGAATCACCTCCTGGGTGCCAAGATGAGTGCTGAGACTTTAGGACACTTCATTTCACTTAATTCTAATGTTTATAAGCTATAAATATATACATTTACATATATCGAGGTTAATCATATAGAAAAGAAAATTGACTGCAGACAAGTTAAAACTTAAGGTGGACAAATTAGTTAATGATGATTTTACAACTTAAATTCTAACTCCACATAGCCTCTATTCATTAATCACACCTGGCAAAAATAAAATTAAGCCAGTGTAAGGTAAACTGGAGGTTATCTGCTGTTTTCATTACTTTATTCATTGTCCTGATTAATACCATGATCATTAGATATTTGAAGGATTCGAGTTTTTTGAGTCTTCAGATTTTGAGATGGTGAGGTCCTTTGTCCTCCTGCAACCCTGGTCGCCCTTGTTTGTGCTCTCCTCCCTGCCCCACATACACATACACACATACACATACATGTACACACAGACACACGCATACATACGGACACACATACATACATACACACGCATACATACACACATACACATACAT
>NW_003852458.1:683922-684977 GCF_000181295.1 Otolemur garnettii
CATACATACATACACACGCATACATACACACATACACATACATGTACACACATACACACGCATACATACGGACACACATACATACATACACACGCATACATACACATATACACCCATACATACACACATACACATGCATACATACAGATACACATATACACATATATACACACATACACACAAACATACACACACACATAGACACATTCAAACATACACACATATACATGCATACACGTACATACATACACAAACATGCATACATACACATGCATACATACAGATACACATACATACACATATATACACACATACACACATACATACATACACACACAAACAGACACACACATAGACACATACATACATACACACATATACATGCATACACATACACACACATGCACACATTCATGTGCATACATACACACATGCATACATACACACACATACAGACACACACACATAGACACATACATACATACACACATATACATGCATACACATACATACACACACATGCACACATACACGTGCATACATACACACATACATACACATACACACATACAAATGCATACAGATACACATACATACACACATACATATACACACACAGACACACACATACATACATACACATACACACACACATACACATGCATATATATACACATGCATACATACATATACACACGCATACTGACACACACATACATACACACACATACACATGCATACACACACACATACACACATACACATACATGTACACAAATACACACACATACATACAGACACACATACATATACACGCATACATACACACATACATATATACATGCATACATACAGATACACATATACACATATATACACACATACACACATACATACATACACATACAGACACACACACATAGACACATATGCATACATATATACACACACGCACACATACACATGCATACATACACACATACATACACATACACACATACACATGCATACAGATACACATACAAACACACGTACATATACACACAGACACACAC
>NW_003852458.1:685242-687617 GCF_000181295.1 Otolemur garnettii
TTTGCTCACATCACTCTTAGTATTTATTTCTCCTTGAAGAATTTGTTGTCACAAAAAATTAATTACTGCTGCTAATAAAATTAGGATTTCAGAAAAATGGACGCTTTGTAACATTATCCCTCCTTCTGGGAAACATACTTGTGCTCTCTAATGTGCAACTTAGGAGTTTTATAAATCTAGTACTTTGTTTAAATAGTTTAATGAGATTCTTATTTTATTCTTTTTTGTAATTATTTGTAGAATGTGCAGCTCTCGGTGATTTGATTCTTAAAAAACTAATTAGCGTGCTATGGAATGATTTGTCTTTTGTTAATTTCGATTAACATTACATTTCAGATTTGGTGGTGTATGTTGCACTGGATCCCCTGTGGGCATAGCTGGATGAAATGCATATTTAACTGTGTCCAATATAATCATTACTAATGAATGAACGAGTCAGGGAAAAGAATGGATATTTTGATGAGCCTTTCATTTGAAGGCTAAAGTTTGAAATCCTGTAAAGGAATTGAAAAATATATTTTCCCAAATAATTATTTTTTTAAAACTATACTTTACTGTTGAAAATTACCTCCTGCCCCACAGAGAAAGATCAAAGATGATAACGATGATGGTAGTCATCGTGGGAATAAGGAATAAAGAAAGAACAGTTATCAGTGTTTGCCAAGTGCTTCTGTGGGCCCAACATCCCCACATTACTTGTTTAATTTTCACAATGACCCTGTAAAACATGTATGATTTTTATTCACGTTTCACAAATGGGAGGATTTAAAGTTGGGCGGGTTAAGTAAATGATCTAAAGTCACATGGACAGCTGGAAGATAGAGTTAAATCCCAAGGTTCCAGACATAACATTTTAACCACTCTGACATAATGTGTTTAGTCTTTATGAATATAATCTCACAATATTTATGTTTCACTTTAGTTTGCTGTTTTCTTTAACTTGTAATTTTTTGACAGTGGTTCTCAAGTAGAAATGATTTTGTTCCCTCCCCCACCCCAGGGGAACCATTAGCAGTATCTGGAGGCATTGGGGCTATAGCAACAGGAGGCGCTACTAGCATCCGATGGGGAGAAGCCCAGAATGTTGCTAAACCCCTCAGGATGCTCAGGACAACCTCCTCAACAAAGAATGGGCTGGCCCAAAAGTCAGTACTGCTGAGCTAGAGAAACCGTGCTATAGGAGTTGTCCAGTGAATGATTTTCTGGTAATCAGCCATTTGCATGACTTGATTTCTCTGTTCTAACTGCTCTGTTCAACACAGAAAGACTCTGGGCTCTGTGTTTATGGGAAAGGGCTTCTATCCTTTGAAATCTCAGAGAGTAGAAGCCATGGTGACATTATTACTATTGCTATAGGCACAACGTGAGAGCCCATTCTAGACTTACACTGTCCAACCCTGTCACATATTCAGTGGTCACAACACTGCTCCAGACAGGTATGATTTCCCCCATACAGGATTGTGGAGAAGAAACCAGAATAGTGCAGAGGCCAAATAACTTTCCTAAAATCACATAGCTGGTAAGCATTCACATCCCAAGTATGGTTCTACACAACATACCACAGATATAATTAGCAAAAGAAATGTAGAGTCCTAAGTTTTGCCCTGATCCTTTACTATACTAAAAATAGGGTTTTTCTTGAAATAGAGTCAAGCATTTTTCAGCTTAGATATAACCAATTAGCCATTGGGTAGGACGTTTGAGAAGACATGTTCTCATTACACAGAAAAATACCCTTGAAACCGTATAGTATGAAAACAGAGTATTTATCTTGTAAACAGATGCTTTCTTTTCTTGGAAGAGAAAATCAGGGCAGAGAGAGGATGTGAGACTTGACCGTGTTCACACAGCAAGTCAGGGAAAGGCCACGACCAGACAGCAGTTTGGGGGCTCCTCAACCCTCCTCCCGCCTTCCTGGGGTGGGCCCACCTCCTTCCTGCCCAGCGCGGGAAAAGCAGCCAGTTCATCCTCCTCTTGAACGCAAAATGCCTTTACGAACAAGGTACACAAATTCATTGCGTGGCTATTTTCAGAAACTGTTTAGAACCACAAATATGTTGTGAAAAATCAGGCTTTTGAAGAAGAAAGATGAGACCATGAAATCCTACAATCCTCATTATCACACAATCAAATCACTCTGGGAAACTAATGAAGGATTTTGGAGTGTTTTAGGTTTCTCAGAATCAGAGGTGAAGGAAGGTAATCGCATGACTTTCATAAGAAAAGGGTGGTCCAGATCAAACCACACAAGCACAAAGCCTGAAAATGACCCTCCTCCCAGCTCCTCAGTTTGGTTCGGAACAAACTGCCCTTCAGAATGCAGGCCTCTCCCTGCCCAGCTGACGCACTAACTTAGAGAGAAGAGAGGGGGTTTC
>NW_003852458.1:687739-726764 GCF_000181295.1 Otolemur garnettii
GTCTTCCCAAACCTTCCTCCTGCTCACACCACGCCACAGTGGATGTGGAAGACCATCTAATGGGATTGGGGAAGAAAATACTTGACCATCTCTATGTAATCATTTTCATCATTATTGCTTTCAGTTTATGCTTTTATTTGCTCAATACCATATACTGTGCATAAGGACAGGATTTAGATGAATACAATTACTAAATAAATATACATATTGGGGGATTATTTGTGCCTTCTTTATCATGTTGGGGGTCACTGCTCTGTATGTTTTAGAAGAGAAATGTTCCCTGACTTTTCTGAGGGTTCCAGAATGTAGACCTTCTCTTCCTCCCTGGAAAATACCCTAGTTTCTTCACCTACTAACCCTCACAGACCAACACTAAGGTCAGAACTTACATTTCTGCGACCTCAAATATCAACTTATTTCCTCCCTGGAAAATACCCCAGTTTCTTCACCTACTAACCCTCACAGACCAATGCTAAGGTCAGAACTTAACATTTCTGCAACCTCAAATATCAACCTTATTTCTCTGAAAAATCCACTGTAGATCCCGCCTTAGCCACAAGATGTGGCTTTGCTTCTCAGACACACATTGGGATAAGATCCGCTATCCCAACTCCTGAGCTCAGGGACCCCACCTTAGCCAACACACATCTGAACATGCAGAGCTTAAGAATGTCCGAAAACACAAGGATCTGGTATGAGTTACTCCACACTGCCATAGCACATTACCACCAACTTAGTGGCTCCAAACAATACAAGTTTATTATTCTCTTACAGATTTATAGGTCAAAAATCTTACTGGACCAAACTTGTCCTGTCAGTATGTATGTGTTCCTTCTGGGCACTAGGGAAGAATTCACTTGCTTGCCTCATTCAGCTTCTAGGGGGTCCCTGCAGTCCTGGCTCACAGCCCCTTCTTCCATCTTCAAAGCCAGCAGTATAGAGTCTTCAAATCTCTCTCTCTGCCTCTGACTTAGACCCCATAGTCACATCTCTGACCCTCCTGCCTCCTGTTCTGTAAAGTATGAGGAACCTTATGATTACAGTGGACCCACCTAAATGATCCAGATGGTCTCCCTAGCTCAAGATCCCAAACCTAATGGCATCTTCAAAGTCCTTTTTGCCATGGCAGGTAACAGAGGTTCTGGGGAATAGATTGTGGATGTATTTGTGAGGCCATTATTCTGCCTACCATGGAACCCCAGTGCCCAGACTCAGCAGGAGAGGGAAGGTCCAATCACCTTGATTCCAAACTTTGAGGAATAATAAAATGTATGTCCCAGGGTCAGACATACCTGGGTTCCCATCCCAGCTTTGCCAATAAATAGGTTATATGATCTTAGGCAGGTTGTTTAATCTCTCCATGATTATTTCCCTTCCTCTAATATAGAGAAAAGAATACCTCTCTCCTGAGGCATAAAAAAAATGGAAAAGTATAATGACAGACTCTTAGTAGCTGTTCGGTAAAGGTTAGTTCTTTGGCCATTCTGATGCTTACAGCTCTAATCTTACAGAACACCAACTATCAATTGATGGCATTTGGCTTTTCCAAGGTTACCAACTGCCCTAACCAGGTCATCTTACTTAGTCTACACAAAAGCTCACGAGCTCCATCTCATCTCCAAAAATTGAGTCTCACGAAGGGTAAGGGACTTAGTGACAAAGGAGAAGAGGGGAAAACAAAAGCTGCAGACCAAAATTCTCCCCCCAAATCCAGTGTTTTCCTATTAAATCCAACAGAACCTCTTGCTATTCACTCCTGGTCACCGTGCGGGTTGGAAATGAAAGTTTGGCCAGACTAGATTGGTGTGCAAGAAATGAAGCATATTGCCCGTTATCTTGGTGAAGTTTGCAGAAAAGCAAAACAGAATGAGGAGCTGTAGGCTCAGGAAAATATTTTCTCTCTGGAGCTGTTAGGCATTTGTAACAAGTTGTGAAGGCAGCTTGGCTCTTACGACTCTACGGCTGGTGCCAAGTTGGAACCCTTGATAGGTCTCTAGTTCCCCTGAAATTATTGGCTAAACCAATAAGTGTGGTTAATTTTTTATGTAAAAAGAATTCTAACTCTGAAAATAACTTGTGAGAATTCAAGAAACTCCAGAGTCCCACCTAAGGATTGTATTTAGTGAAAGAATTAATTGTGACAAAGAGAAATCCAATTGCCTACAATCATGGTAACTGAATGAACATTCCCAGTACTTAATGTCACAGAAAATCGGAAGAAGTCTGGCGGGTTTTGTTGTTGTTCCTCCTAATTGGGATTATTAAGGAGCAGCCGTAATTATGGCCTAAGGCTTTTTGCCCTTGGTGACATCAGCGACTTTGCTATCTATTCTTCTGGCTGGTGATTAACACACCGGTGACTTGGAGCCTAGTATGACAATTAGGATTGAGTAGTGTCATCTGTTTCATAATTAAATTCTATCTTCCATACCCTTTGAACACTGTATTGGCGTTTAATTGGCGGATGCTAATTCTGCTGCCACTGTGGTTTGTCTCCACAATAAAGTCAAGATAACAATGACCCACTCATTGCAGAGTAGTCCATTTGAAGAGCATTTGCTCTCTTGTTGGCCCGAGAAGAGCCCTGAAGTCCCAATTAGATACAGCATTTAAGAAGCTGAATTCCCGCAGCTTCATTATAAGGGTGATGTACAGGGCCTACCACTGCAAATTAAAAGATCAACTTAGCATCCAGGGAAGGAAGGTCCTTTCTATCCAGTTGATGACTTCTCCAAAGACATAAGGGGATGATGGATATTGTACAAACAAACTGTGCACAGGCTTGTCTGTACAGCCATCACAGCCAGAGAAAATCTTTCTTTAAAAGCCTTGCTCATGGGCGGCACCTGTGGCTCAGTGGGTAAGGCACCAGCCCCATATACTGAGGGTGGCGGGTTCGAACCCGGCCCCAACCAAATTGCAAAACAAAAAAAAAGTTGGGTGTTGTGATGTGCACCTGTAGTCCCAGTTACTCAGGAGGCTGAGGAAAGAGAATCACCTAAGCCCCGGAGTTGGAGGTTGCAGTGAGCTGTGATGTATAGCACTCTACCGAGGGTGATAAAGTAAGACTCTGTCTCAAAAAAAAAAAAAAAAAAAGCAAAAAAGCCTTGCTCATTTCCACTCACTTGCCAGAGGAACAGTCTTTGTGAGACTCCTTATATTAAACTATTAAAATATGAGTACACTTCCAATTTATTTGTTAACAGAGAATTCAGAAACATTAGGCTGCTTCTGTGGGTGTCTCTTCCTATTTCATATTTAAGAAACAACTAACGGTATTAAAGACCAGGAGGTAATGTACTTAATAAAAAATGAGAGAAGAAACTTAAGGCAAAGCAGAAAGAAACAAATCCTCCATGAAAAGAAAAATGGAAATGATTTTTAAAAAACCCAACCTATGATTTAAAAACCATCTTTAGGATAATTTGGATTCTGTTCTCGAGTAGAATAACAAATCCATTCAGGTTAGTTCAAATCAAAATAATGCTGAAAAGAAATGTAGGATAGATAAAAAGAAATCTAACAATACTGTCACACCATCCATCCAATACGTAAAAAATCCAATATGTAAAAATACTATGTGTTAATTAATAAACAAACAATTGTAAGAGATTTCCTGCACAGTGAATAAAAAGATGAACACGAATCTTTGTGCAAAATGTTTAAAGCCACTTTAAGATGAACAAACTCTTCAAAATTTAAGATCTAAGCGTGTAAAGAATATGCAAGAAGCACAATATGCTCTTTTTAATTTTCTTCTAATCACATGATTACATTTTAATTATAGTTTTCACTTGTTGAAAGTCTATTCAAATGCAATATTTTCCTCTTCTTCTGAGTAACAGTCTTCATTGCCTTATTTTCATCTTTAGATGATTCAGCCTATAATGATTTAGGGGCCAAATGTTCAAACTCTTCTTAACAGATTACTCATGATGCAATTAAAATTAAAATATGTGCATAAAATTGATATTTTAATTAAATCACTGTGTATCTACTCAGTGGTTTCAAAATGAGGCGAGAAAGAGTAGCCTGAACCCCCAGAACTGTATCTTCATTGGCCTTTGTGGTTTTCTTTTCCTTTAGGTATTCTTAACAGATTAGTATTGCAGGGAGGCCAGTATGCCCATAAATCATATTTAAAATAATTCTAGTTCTTTTTGAATGTCACGTTGATGCTTCCTGTCTTAGTCTGTTTTCTGCTGCTTATAAAAGAATGCCTGAAACTGGGTAATTTAGAAAAAAAAAAACAGGAATTTATTTCTTATAGTTTTGGAAGCAGAGACATCCAAGGCCAAGGGGGCACCCCTGGTGAGGGGCTTCTTGCTGGTGAGGACTCTCTGCAGAGTCCCACAGCTGGGGGGGGGGGCCTGAATATGCTAAAGGGCTACCCCCCCGCCCCCGTCTCTCTTACTAAGCCACCAGTCCCACACCCCTGTTAATACTGAGCATTAAGAGGTGACCCAGTCCCCTCTTAAATCACATGATTACATTTTAACTATGGTTTTCACTTGCTGAAAGTTAAATGTCCCACCTCCAATACTGCTACATGGTAGATTAAATTTCAAAATGAATTTTGGAGGGAACAGATTCAAAACATGGCACTCACTTGCTTTGTAGCTCAGAAAAGAGCCAATAGGGACTTCGCCACCTGTAGTTTAGAATTCTGCTCTTAGAAGGAAGAAAATGTTCATTCAAGTGCACAGCTATGATTTAATAAATAAATAAATTTTTTTTAAAGTTCATTTAAGAAGGGGTAGAGTAAGCCCACCCATATTATGCTTCTCTTAAAATCGCCCCGATTGGTTTCTCTTGCTCTCCAGGGATCCTTTTGTGTCTTCCCATCCTTGGCCTCCATGTCCAATGATTTTTTCACACTTCACGACTTAGACATTACCATTTAGCTTCTACTTCTGCTCCTACATTGCTTTGTCTCTAACTCTTTAATTAGAAATGGTTAATTTGACTTCTTGTCTTAAGGCAAAGAGAAAATGAGTCTTAAACAGTATTAAGCTCCCATAAATATTTTACTTTATGCTAATTCCTCTGCTTCCAGCTGAGCTGCTCGAAGTTCTCAAAAAAGTGTTTCTGTTCCCTTCAATTAAATACATAACTGTAAAACAGTAAAATAATTATCAGTTTTACTACCCTCCACTCTTTTCCCCAAACTTTAATTGTGGACGTTTTAACACGTTCTTTCATAATTTATGTAACCTAAGCCCAGTGTCAAGGGTACTGACCCAGGGCTGGGAGATGCCTAGAAGACCAGGGCTTTGGTGAAATCTTAGAGCTCCCTCAAGTGGACGTATTTTTAATGCACCTTAAACCTCCAAAAAAAAAACGATAACCTAACCTACACCTTCCACCCCAGGACAGAACCATTTCATCCTCCCAATATAGAATTAGAAGAGATTTGCTTTTTAAAGTAGAAATATTCCAAAAAGAAATGAAAGTTCCAACAAGTTTGTCAAGTAAATGAAAACAAGTGGCCAATGAAAAGGCATCAAGTCAGGTTTTTTGATCATTGCTTTTGCTCGTGAGAGCGCAAACTGGAATTGATAATTACACTATATGCTGTTCATTTGGGTAAATGTAACTTGTTGAGGAAATAATAAAACTAACGCTATATGGCCCTTATACTGTGTGCCACATATATGTTGAGCCAGGCACTATTCTAAGAACTTTACATATATTAATTTATTTAATTTAATACTCATAACAAAGTAGGTATTTTATTACTTTCCACTGTGCGGATGAGGAAACTGAGTCACAGAGAGGTGAAGTAACCTTTCAAAGGTCACAGAACACGGAAGACCCAAGATCAAATCCAGATGGTCCATCATCCTCTATGCCATGCTGCTTCTTACCATGCAATGAAAACTCTACATGCAAATACACATGAACATGTCTGTCTACATAGACATGTCTCTACGCACACATACATGCACGCTCACATGTTATAAATATACATATATACAAACATACAGAGAGTATATATCATACAAAAATTCCTTTAAGGTACAAAACTTAAAAGAGGAGAAATAGAAGTTAACACTCACTTTAATCACCAGCTTACCACTTACTCTCACTCATTACACTTTCTGGTTATCTCACCTCACACTCGGCGTCCATGGCCTGCTCTGCTAAGCCCACTGAAGGTTTACTTCCCAAGGCGCTTACTCATCCCCGTACTAGAAACATCTGCCGGATCTTCCGAGGACCGGCACATTGTCAGGATTCCAGTTTCTTCACAGGGAGGTCCTTACATAAACTTCCTACCACCTCCCTCCCTGCTACTCAGTATCCCTTTGAGTCTGCCTGTGTCATCTGTCTGCATGGGCCTCACCAATGACCCAAAAATATATTACCCGCCTATCATTCGCCTGCTTAGTCTGTCTCCTCTACTAGCACGTAAACCCCAGCAGGCAGGATGTGCTAGAACTCACAAGATAATGCTCAGTGGATGACCGACTTACTACATGTTCCATTCTGACGGCTTTTGAATGAATGAAAAATTGTGGTGAAAATCAGTAGCTAAAAAAATATTTTTCCTGATGCTATTCTGTTTAAAATATGTTCTTAATATTTTGACTAAATATCATATTGGAAAGTCTGGAAGTGTTTAAACCTCTAGCCTGGTAATACTTCTGTCTAAGGGTATATTTTTATTCTTTATTAATATGTTACTCTTGTTTGATGTCAGAACAAGAACTTCTGATGCACTTGATTTTTTAATGTATGCAAAAATTATGCTAAAATAGTATCAGAAAAGAAAATTGGTAAATTTCTGTAGCTTGGGATAACATTTTAAAATACTGTGTTCTGTTTTTGTTAGCAGACTGTGTTGTGGCTTTGGAGTCCTATCACATATATTGCGTGTGTGTCTGCTAATTAAGTCATATATTTCAATTTAGCAAAACTACCAAGGATTGATAATGGGAAGCTATGCACAGAATCACCAGAGTAATAATACTAAAAAAAGTTACTAATCTTGGAGGGTATTTTTCTAAAACCTGCCATCCAGAATCCCATACAGGTGGAAGGGTGAGGACTCACATCGCCACTCCCCTGTGGGCCCTCACTGTAAATCTCTGAGTGTCACATCCCTCCCTTTCCCTTTCTTCACTCCTTCTGTGACTCCTCCAAACCTCATGTACTTTGTTGGAGTTTATAAAAATGATGTGTCTTCTTTTCTAGGCTCCAGGCCTTTTTTATCAGGCCTATATTATGATGATGATGACAGCCCAAATTATATATATGCACACATACATGCATACACACATATTTGTAGATTTGCATAAACATAAACACACATCCACATATATACACTCTTTAAGATGTTGAAGCTACTTAAAAACTATTTTCTTGCTCTAGTAGCTTAACTCAAAGCGTCCCAAATCCAAGCCCTCCATAGCACAGGTGTGCAATAGGAAGGCTCTCTCCGCATTATGGTGGGGGGTGAAGGAGCTTTCCACACTGTAGCCAGTATCACTGACAAATTGACTGCCTTGATCCATTTTAGATTCTGAGCTACCAGGTTGCCAAGTATCAGAAACCAAGTAGCAGTTGAGGGAACCATGGCATGGAAGAAAATCTTCAATCACCCATCCAATCCTCTTGTATAATCTCTTTCTTTGAGACTTAAAGATATTTTTATGCTACTGTATCCTTTGTTCTTTCCTCTGCATGCCATTGTTTCAAGCCCAAAGTAGAAAACTTCCATTTTTTTCAGCCAATACATTATATCAGGGCCAACAACAACAGAGCAGTAATTTTGTGACCTGAATGGCTTCTGTGTGCCCATATATTTGTAAGGAAATACTGTCCTGTGGTTTCATTTCAGAGTCGACAGTTATTATGTATTGCTATCCGCCATCGTGGTACATTTAGAGTTTCCCTCAATTTGATTTCTACTCCTGTCCCTTATTCTTTTGTCTCCAGTTTGCTGTAATGATGGTGAAAACAGAGTCCTCATCCAATCTCCCTGCAAGCAGCTACCAGACTAAGTGGGGGAAAATATCAAATTTTACGTATGACTCACTGCATTTTAGAGAGACAAGCCCCGAATGAGTAATTGATTTATAGCAATAAAAACTAAATGAATAATTTCTTGTTTTCAGGGTACAAATAAAAGACAATCTCTCATTTTCAAACACATTTTCTGGTTTTTTAACCAAAAATAACGGTCCAAAATCTGAACACATGCAAGAGGCAATACTGAGTCACATTTCAGAAGATTAATTTTTTAAATTATGGAATTTAAATGTATTCTAAAATAACTGGTTTACAGCATTTGTATTCCTTCGATCAGAAAGGAATTGTCATTCTGAAACATTAGTTCACTTTATTTGTATTAACTGATGCTATTGTTTACACTAACATGATTGATATTTATGGAGGAGTTTTGGTTTTAATAACTGCTAAGAATTTTTTCCTTTTATTGTTTTTTTGGAACCATGGAAGACATTTGTCAGATTTTTGATAAGAACTAGGTATCTAAAAATATGTAACAATTTATTAGGAGGTATAAATCTTTATTAATGGTTTAAGTACAAATAGCGATTTTATACTTCAGCAAATAATTTTTATTTTCTACTTTCATTTGGCCAGATGTGAGTAATTTTGTTTAATCACAGGAAAATTTATGGGGAAATGTGAAGGCGTCCCTAAATAATGATAGCACATACATCAATTATCCTCATTGTACTTTATAGTTTCCTAATAACCACCTTAATCAAGGTGTCTTTCTGCGAAGCAAACCACTCAACTTTATTTCAGTTATAGTTTATAATGACTCACTGAAGTATCATAACATACTCCCCTAATTAAGAAGTGCTGGAAAAACCATTGAATGAAGGGGATGTGAAACAGAGGAAAAAATGGCTATCTGATCTGCTGAGTTCTCAGAAAGAGGCAAGCATCCCTTCCCAGGCCCTGCCATGGCCAAGCGCTGCCTCCTACCACAAACGCCATTCAACCCTCCCCATTCTTCTTTGGCTGGCCTTTCTGCTTTTAAGTCACTGGAGCACTGCAAGGAATACAAAAGAAGGCTACGCTTACAAGGGATCCCCCACCCTCCTTCTCCAGTATCATTTTGTCTTCTATCTGAACTTGAGTTTGCTGACTGTGAACCTCTTTTGATCAGCAGAATTTGAAAAGCTGGTCCCTTGTGCAGGAATTTAATGTCAATATTTGTGCCCAACATCTGAATGGCGAAGCGGGTCCCCACGCACCGTGCTCTCCTCTACGTGTCTTTCATCACAGTTACCGCCTTACTCGATGTGATTTCTGACGCTTGGGGAGTACTGTGGAATCCTGCTGTTAAGATGGTAAAGAGCAAAATTCATCTCAATTTGGAAGAAAATCCACATAGATTTGTATATTTAAGAATACATTGCCACTTAGCCATCTTCTATTTTTGAACACACAGAAAAATAGCTTTCTGGCAAGAGAGTCTATTTAAGAATGAATGAATCCAGTTTGTTTATTTAAATCTCTCCTTGTTCCAGAGAGGATTTAAGGCAGCTGAACAAGACAGGTAAATGTAAGGAATAATGTTTAATAGATAGTTAGCAACGGGAGACATGTGGTTTGAAAAAGAATGACTCAGGTATCAGGTTTAGGGTTTAGGTCTATTCTATCCCAAGGCAAAAAATTTTTTTTAAAAAACCTCTTAGTAGATTCTCAAGGATGTTGTATGAACTAAGCAAATCTGTGTCCCCAAAAGGATGGAAGTGTCAGCAGATGGTAACAGCCACATGGTCCCCCACATGCTAACAGCACCCTAGATTATACTGCCTACACTGTAAACCATGCTATCCATGAGCTATTTATTTATTGTCTGGAGAGATCATACTCTACACTGCTCACATCAGGGTCAAGGTCAGGCTGGAGGCAGAGATATTTTAGTCTCTCCCTTATGTAAGGAGGTTTGTTCCTCACAATTAGAAATAAATCTGAACCTCTCTCCATATTTAATCTCCAACCCTGAACTCAGCATTTTTGATAGGTTGGCCCCCAGGCAACCTTAGCCATATAATTAAAAATTGACTTTTCATTCCTGAGACAGAGGTAAGAAAATGAATTTGACCTCCTCCCACCAATATTTCTTTGTGTGTAAAATACGTTTCACATCACCAACTCTTCTCTCTCACATCTTCTTCTTGCTGTCACATTTTTTCTGGGAGACAAAGCTGAAACAGCAACAAGGAAGAGCAGGCTTCTCCGTCGGAAGGGACTGAATCCATCTCTGAGCCCTTTGTCACCGGCTGTGCCGATGTGGGCAGCTCGTTCAATTTCTTATAAACCCCAGAGTCCTAGTTTTCCCAGAAGTGACTAGAGATCATAATGCCCACCCCACAGGGTTGTTGGACTAGTTAAATATTCCAAAGTGTTTAATCCTTTTCTGTAATACCTGGCGCATAGAAGGTGATCAATGGATGTTAATTCCTTTCTCTTCTTGAGGCTCTTGCCCTCCATGAAAACCTAAAGGGGAAAAAATGGAGGACCAGGCATGGTGGCATGTGCCTGTAATCCCAGCCACTGAGGGCGCTGAGACAGAAGGATGCTTTGAGCCCAGGAATTGAAGCTACACCGAACTACAATTGCTCCACCACACTTGGGCCTGGGCAACAGAGCAAGACCTTATCTATAAAAAGTGGGGAGGGGATATACCGTGAAATCGGAACCACTTAAATCTTCCTTTGTTCAGGTAGTCTTTGACTTTTTTAGCAAGTAACAAGTGGATTCGTTAAACTATCTTAAACTTTACATTGAAGGATTTTTTTAGTCTGGGATATAGCTGTCAGATGGTGACAGCTAATGACAAATCAGCCAAATTTTATCATACATTTTAAATATTCAGAAAGTAATCAAATAGGAGAATTGTTCCTTAATTGGAGAATAATGCCCTACGCTCCCTGGCTGAGAAATGAAATGTAGCTGTTGCAAAGTCCTATTTCAAAGAAAGAAGGTTTGGGCATTTAGAAACAGCCCTCATTCCTCCTCTCTCCATCCCTCGCACCACCAAGCTGTGCTATCTTCCCCCAAATCAAGCTCTCTTGGTTCAGCTGTTCTCTTGAAAATAGACAGAAATAACTGTCTTTCCAATTTTTTTCCTCTTTTTCTTATTTCTGCTACTATAGGTAAAAACAATTATTGCCATCATCACAGTAAATAAGAAGGTAGTAAAAAGATCATATATGTCTTAAAGAGAATGAAAACCACAAGTCTTGAAATATAAAGACATGAAATGTTTAAATACTGAAATATTTGGCTATCTTTTTTTTTAACCAAGTCTTAAAGCTCTGGTGCGTATGTCATGCACATCTCAACTCAGACGAGCAACATCTCCAGTGCTCAGCAGACGCATGGAGCTCACAGCTCCTGTGTTGGACGGCACAGCCCTAGAAATGTTTGGTTCTTTTCAATACTTTACGTAGATCCACTTTTTCCTAGTCTTGCTCTTCATTGCTTTGTAGAGAAATCAGAAGTTAAAAACCAGTCTGAGTTTCAGATCATACATTTACTTCTCTCTGGGTTTAGGATAAAGTTACACACTTAAGGAGCCAATGGCCCAATGACAGCTTTGACCAGTAGCTAGATGAACCGTGTGGGTTTATCCTTTGTAAAATAGTGGAGTATGACATTGCTGGGTAGATCATCTATTTCAATGTACCATGGGTGTGTGGTTCTAGAAATTGTAACTGTTCCTCTGCAGGGTGTCCCAGTGATAGATACATATTGAAATCTGCTAACTGTGAAACATTTTAAAAATAGTAAGAAAATCATAGAATTCTATAACTTTAAACATCCCAGAAGATATATGTCTCCAGCCCTCTCATTTTACAGTTGAAGAAACTGAGGCCTAGGAAAGTTAAGGAACTTGCCAAGGGCTATAGAACTTACTCGGCACATAGAAGGTGTAGAAACTAGACCACATTCAGACTGATTTAGTTGATAAAGAGAAGTGGTTTAGCTATTGCCAGCTATTGCTTTTGATGATTACTAAATCCATATTTCTAATCCATACTATTTTAGAGGAAGAGTATTTTTCCAGTTATGTTTCTGAGTTTTTAAAAAATAAAATTTATCTCATTAGAAAACATTGATGCAGGCTCAGTGCCTGTGGCTCAAGTGGCTAAGGCGCCAGCCATATACACCTAAGGTGGCAGGTTTGAATCCAGCCTGGGCCCACCAAAACAGCAATGACAGCTGCAACCAAAAATAAAAACAGCCAGGCATTGTGGCGGGCACCTGTGATCCCAGCTACTTGGGAGGTGGAGGCAGGAGACTTGCTTCAACCCAGGAGTTAGAGGTTGCTGTGAGCTGTGATGCCAGGGCACTCTACCCAGGGCAACAGCTTGAGGCTCTGTCTCAAAAAAAAAAAAAAAATTAATTGATACAAAGATGCACAATGGTATAAAGAAGTCTTCCTAGAAGCATATGGAAATACATATTTATAAATGAATGGTTAATAAAACTGACTTGAAAGCCAAGGTGAATTTAGAGTCTTCCCTAATGATCACAAAAAGTGTGACTTGCCAGCACGGCTTCTCTTATCTTCCCGGACAGTTTAAAGTTGGTGAATGTGATGGAAAGTGAAGACTCTGATGAGGCAAAGGCATGGTATTCATTTTCAAACTCACTTGCACAAAGGCTACGTATTAGAAGAGTCACAGAGGAACCCATAGCTCTTTGGCGCCAGGATGAAACATGCCTTCCAATCTCACCGATCTTCCCTTTATCAAGGGACGGTCTGGCCCCTCTCTTTAGACCAGAAAAAAAAAAAAAGCCCATAATTTTAACAGAGACAATTCTTCAAATGATCTTTTAGATAAATGAATAAGATTTTACTGTCTTTCTCTTTTTATTCATATCGGTTCATTACCCATGAATTTTTCTGCAAAAGGGGAAATCAATTGGATCAGCAGGTCTCAAAGTACGGGCTGATGAACACTCAATCTCCAAGATAATCTGGGGTGAAAAGAGACTCCCTGGACTCAGAAGTCTCTGAAATTTGCTTTCTGCATTACTGGAATGAGACCCACCACACTTTAGCATATTAAAGGCTATGAAAAGATCCGTGGTAAAGAAAAAAGCTGATCCCCTTTGTTTAATACAGATTTGCCCAAGGTCTTTAACCATAGTGATTCTTTTTTCTTCTGTAATATCTATAAGTACCCCATGGGACTAGAGTCCTATGGAACACACTTCGGGAAATGCTAATTTTATGTATTTATTCATTCCGTTTGGGGGGGGGAAGGAAAGAAACAACTGCACCAGACCAAAAGCCCTGATTCACACAGGGCAGAGAGGATTATTTCCACCAACATTAGTGTTCTGAAGCCCTCAACCGCACTTAGAGACAAGCTTAGTCGGAGACACTCAGATCATTTAAGCCATTCTCGGAGCAGAAAATATGATACAGAATCAATGCCATCATCACCTTCTATCCCACAGGCAGCAGCTCCATTAAGAACACCTCCCTCCCTTATGAAAACCTTGGTCTTCGCAGTTCGCCAACTGCCAAGAAGAAACACTGTCATTGTTATTGATAATGTGAATTCATTTCCCCACAATAACAAAGCATAATGCCAGCATTCATCTGGCGTATTCTCCAAGCTCATCTGGCAACACAGAGCAAAAAATAGATAAACTGGGCGTGGAACAGAGGGAACCACCCTCCGTGGTGTGTTAAAGATGTGAACATCATGGACTGGCTTTATGTCTCTTTGATTGCCACATTCTTTCCTGCGGTCTCGAATCTCTCTTTCCTGCCCTATCCATGACATCTTGGGCAAATTACCTGCCTTCCTGATTGCCTCGTGTTTTTATAGTCCAGTCTCATCCTAGCCCATTGGAAATCCCAATGTCATATGTGATCTAAAGACCTTTTGATTCCTTGGCCTCAGCCAGGCTGCAGCCCCCAGACTTGGACTGAAGAGAGGTCGTTTCCCTTCCCCTCCTTCCACCAGTCTCCCAGTTCTAACTCCTCAGCAGTAGGTGCAGCGAGGAGGGAGGTGGACAAAGCAAGTGTCTCCTGCCCTAGAGGCCTTGGCATCTCTTGGTCAGCTGGCTGGCTGCCTGTCAGCACTTTCTGTGTGATAGACATTCAAATAAGGCTCTCCTGTGTGAACCAAGTGTGAGTCTGCAGGCATCCACCAGGCCCACCCTCCTGCACTTTGCTAAGGTAAGGAGGCGATCCAGCTTCCCCTCCCCCCCACCTTCTGTCTGCATTTCCTCCTGATCTCTTGCTGTCTGGAGTCCCTCAGCCAGAGAGCATCCTCCCTGGATGATTACAGGCATAAAGGGCTACAGCCAGGCTGTCTTCTAAACTGTGCCACTGACCCACTAGGAAATCATGCTTTTAAGGGGTTTGTTATTAGTTGGGGTGATGCCAGCTGCTAGAACAGATAAGCCTGAAAATTAAAGTGTTTTCACCCAGTAGAAGTTTCCCCTTTAAGTAAAGCTCGAAGAGGGTGTCCCTGATCAGATAATGATGACCTTTAGATTCCCCTGGTCCTCTGTCTGATAGCTTTGCCCCCCTACAGAGCCTGGCGTTATCAGCATTAAACCTCTGAGGAAAGAGAGTGCAGAGGATTACATGGGAGGATTTATAGGCTAGGCCTAGAAGTGGTTGTAATGCTTCCCTCATGGTCCATTGACAGACCTTTGTCACATGGTCAAACCTGACTGCAAAGGAGGTTGGCAACTACAGTCTAGCTGTGCATGTGCCCAGGAGGAGAAAGGAAACGTGTTTCTGTGACCACATCACAGTGCCACCAAGCGTGGTTCTGGTCTTCCATTACCTTTTACCGTCTTTCATGGCCGTAATAGGCATCATTTGGGAGAGTCTCTGAGCTTTTCTTAGCCCCTATTACAAAGCACCAACCTGACTTCCACTTGATGATCAGGATGGATTATCTGCGACACAGTAGCTTTGCTCCCCACCCCCTGTTGACTTAGTGTCATGTGGAACCCAGTAACTATGTGGCAATCTCAGCATTCAATTAAATGGACCCGTTAGTATGCCCACTAGGGAAAGTAATTTTCTTTTGCATCATGATAGCTTTAAGCCAACAAAGCCCAAATCTGGGATTGGAAAATAAAATATTTACGAGCGAGATTTAGGTACAATAAACAAAAGCTGGCTTTCTACCCCCTGAATTCTGTCTACTGAGAAACTGTGCCCTGTATTAATCACCAGGTCGCAGTACCCTGTAAGGCCGTGGCCCAGCCTCGTTGTGTGTCTCTCAGCTGCTGCTGCCACCGAGTCCTCACCAGGCCAGCCCACTTTTCTTTAAAGCCACCTCCTTCTGGGCAATAGGGCACTTGGTAAAAATTAGAGAATCCCATAGGCATCTACCCACTGCTTTGCTTTCAGAAGCAGTACTGAGAGGCTCACTGTAACCCTGAATATTGCAACGTGAGTCTATAGAAGGCAGTACTAGCAGAATCGATGGCGTGCAGGGAAGGGAAATCTATCTACGGGATTAAAGTCACTTCCAGGAGGGAAGAGGTCTAATGGAACTGACCTACAATCAAGCTGCTGCCTGGTCCTCCCCAAGGGGTGATAAGAATTTCTTTCAGTTTGGGAGACAATATATGGTATATTTGGGCATGATGCTCTAATTCAGTCTCTGCTTACGCTGTGAGGCTTTGAAGAGGCATCAGGCAATGGAAGCCTCCCTAATCCTAATCAGGGTGACTCAGTTCTACCACCTCCCCTGAGAAAATAACCACAGTGTCACTATGTGGCCGTTAGGCCCCAGAGGGATGGGCTTGACCCAAACTTCCATTTTTCACTTGACTCAAAGAAACCTCCGTTTGGACCTGTGTGATATGGTGGTGTCTGTACCCCAAGATTATCCTCAGCTCAGTCCCAGTGTGCGTGGCCCCACCTCAAGTCAGTTACTTAGTACAGGGGTGGAAGGAATAAACCCAGGAACTGAATCTCTTGTTGCCTCTCCATCCCTGCAATACAATGCAAGCGTGGTAATATAAAGACCACATGGAAGTCAGCAGAGGTCTTTCTCTCTAACAAAATAAGCCAAAGCAATACTCTATCAGTGGAGGCTCAGACGTGCTAGCACTGGAAATGTAAAGGATCCAAAGGCCGGTGCAGTGACTCACACCTATAATCTTAGAACCCTGGAAGGCAGAGATGGGTGGATCACCTGAGCTCAGGAGTTCAAGACCAGCCTGAGCAAAGCAAGACCCCATCTCTACTAAAAATAGAAAAACCAGCCAGGCTTTGTGGTGGGCTCCTATAGTCCCAGCTACTTGGGAGGCTGAGATAAGATGACCTCTTGAGCCCAAGAGTTTGAGATGCTGTGAGCTATGATGCCATGGCACTCTACCCCAGGGCGACAGAGTGAGACTGTCTCAAAAACGTAAATGACCCAGATGTCTCCCTTCCCTTGAGCAAAGTAACCACAGTCAGTTTACCACAGTCTCTTGGGAAAGGCTAGGCTGAGAGGGTCTGACCTTGTAATTACTAAGTCTTTTCTTCATTGCAGGGTACTGGACCTAGGAGCTATCTAGAGTCTTAGAGTTTGGTTAGTGGCTCGGTCTCTGTAGGCAGTGACTCAGCTTGCCAAATCTAGAGTTGCTTAGCTCTGCAGATCAAGGAGGGCCTTAGTAGACTATCTTATTTCACTCCAGGATCTCCACAGCCCATTGCCTCCAACTAGAGATTTCTGTCGGTCACCTCCCTCTGCTTCCCCCTCTGGCCAGGAAACCTGTTACGTTGCCACACGCACTGTGCCTCTGGAGGTGACACATGGCACCTTGCCTTTTCCCCCCTGCAGCATGTAGGCACTGTGGCAATGAGGTGTGGTAGCATCTCCCTGTTCATTTCCAGCCTTCAGAGAACAACTCTTCAGCACTTTTCTAGGAAGCTGGAATATTTTCTCAATAGATTAATGAAGGGAATGCTCTCCAGGGTACTTCGGGGCTAGGGGAAGGTACATTGTCTAGTTAAGATAGATAAAATGTCAAGAAAGATAAATGCACAAGCTCCTATCTTGCTAAGTCTGGATTCCTTCAACTGTGTTACCAGTGAATCTCCGGCCCCTCCACCTAATTCAACACAGGCCACTGCTAAGCCTGCAAGTCAACTGGCCAAGCCAACAGAACCAAAGATAAAACCCAATCTAAAATTGTGCTCCTGGCTCGGCACCCATAGTGCAGTGGTTAGAGTGCCGACCACATACCCCCAAGCTGGCAGGTTAAAACCTGGCCCAGGCCTGCTACACAACAATGAAAACTACAACAAAAAAGTAGCTAGGCATTGTGGTGAGTGCCTATAGTCCCAGCTACTTGGGAAGTTGAGGCAAGAGAATCGCTTAAGCCCAATAGTTAGAGGTTGCTGTGTGTTTTGATACCATGGCACACTACCAAGGGAGACATAGTGAGACTCTGTCTCAAAAAGAAAAGAAAGAAACAAAATAAAATAAAATTGTACTCCTCTCTACCTGGTCTAATGCTCTTAGAATTCATTCCAACAGATTTTTCTCAAAACCTTGCAATTCTTTTGATGCAAGAGCTTTCTATCCCTGGGTCTGATTTTGTAACTGGCTTTATGAAGCCTGCTGAGGTCTATTGCTCTGTATAAGTCCAAGGCAATGAGGGCTACTAAGGTGGAGACAAGAGAACTGGCACTCCCTTGCAAGGTAACTGTCCTGATTGGGCTCACTAGACCATCTTCAAGCCAGACCCTATCAGTCTCAGCAGACAGAGGAGGATGGCCTTGCCAATGCCAGCAAGGCAGGCATAGGGGAGGCATTTGGGGTTTCAGGGTATTCCGATCATCTGAATCTTTAGTGAAGATTTTAGCAAAAACAGTTCTTTTCAATTTCTATTTGCAGCCCCCTGTCTTCCTAGGACTCACATCTGAGTTCCTATGGGGACAAATCCAAATGGCAGCACCATGCTGTGCTCAGAACTGTCCTTCCCAGTACTGGCTGAAGCTTGCCTGCTTGACACTTTCCTCCCAAAGGAGGACGTCTCTCCCAGGAGGCATCGTGGTGTCTCCTGCTCAGAGACGCTGGGCAGGCTGCCCCAGGAGTCTGCCAGGCACATCTAGACCTGTTGGATCCCAGAGGTAAACACAGCTCGTGCTAAAACAGGATTCCTGCTACATATCTTTAAAGCAAACCCATATTTTATCCATATTTTCTATTCAACATCATCAAAGACATCACGTGAAAATGTACAAAGGAAATGTTTGCTTCCAATCTCACAGGTTAGGCTCCAAGCCTATAAATGTTACTTTAATGACATTAATTTGATACAGTTTTAAAGTTCATTTCTTTTTATGATAATTCAGACCAATTTTGTGCAGTCTTGTTTTTGTGATCAAATCAGACTCTTCAGTGCTGGTTTACCTGCCCAGAAAAGTTAAATGCAGTACAGCAACTTCATTTTGGTGACAGCTTAACATATTGTTAACTTTTATTCTTTATAAAAAGTCTTCTGATTTTCCTCACTAAATGAAGCCAGAGTTGGGTAGGACCAGGCTGAAGTCTCTTCCTAACTCAATTGAAAGTGATTACTAAGATAGTCAAGAAACTGATGGAGCCATATGTGGTGGGGCTGCAGATTTGACTCCCATCCTGTGCAGAACTTGCAAGGGAAGGACACACCCAGCACAGCAGAGCAGAAAAGGGGTCAGAGCGGGGATTCTGGGATGAGATTAGTTAAGAAATTCCTTTGGAAGTCTCTGTTGTTGCTGAGTCACCTCCCCCCTAGGTGAGAGGGGCTGCTACCTTCCAATCCTAAACCTGGTAAGGGAGACTCAAGGAGACCTGTGAAATGTGCTCCCTGCAGCGGGAGGTACGGAGGCACCCTGACTCCTGACTTGTGTGGGAGAGGGGGAACAGGCTGTGCACTGAGGTCAGGGGAAGAAGCTGACTCACTGTCGGGTGACAGACCCGGGGCATTCCTCTTCATTGGGATTGCCCAAAGCTTATCAGCATTCAGATGTGTGCTTTCCATGGCCCAGATGTGTGCCACTGAGAAAAGAACTGGTGTGAGGTCGTCTGGGGCTCCGTACAGCAGGGCTGCCAGGAAGAGCAAGGTGGCTCCCGCAGGAGGAGTCTAGAAGTTCCCAGGTTCTATAGAGGGAATCCTCAGTATACACCTGGACAAGGTATTGTCCAAAAGGGGCTGGAGTTGGGGGACTGCAGAGGACCCCCAAGTGCCCACAGGAGGAAAGGTCCATGCTAATCATTTGCCTGAGCCACCCAGAAACATCACCTTGAACAATTTGCCAGAGCCCAGATCCATAAAGCACTGTCCCATGACCTGACTGCTCCTGCCGTGGGTGAGGAGCAGCTGCAGCCCTGACACGGAGCAGAAACACAGCTAATGACCTGGGGCAGGGCCTGCGGAGAGGAGCCTGAGGAACCACAGCCCCTTCCTTAGTGCAGACGGCCGGCAGGAAGCACGGCCCGCTGAGGGGGAAGAGTCGCACACAGCAAGCCGGGTTGGGGGTTTGATCACGGCGTGGGCATGACACAGTCGGACTCACAGCCCATCTATGAACCCAGAGAGGACTCAGGAGTGAGTGCATATGCCTTCCGCTGAACACAGTGTCAGCAGACAGTGGGGATAACTGCTCTGTGCTGTCGGTCCTAGTCCCTGGTGTAACTGTGCATAGACTCACTGGGCTTGTCCCTATTCTTCCTCTCTTTCCCTCTCTCTCTCTCTCTTCCTCGCTCTCTCCCCTCCACTTTGTGGGCCTTTGTCCAGGATGAAATGTTGACAAGGACCATCCACTGCAATTTCCTCCATCTGTGTCCCAGCTCACCAGACACACAAGGGCTGCTGGCTAACAGGGGAAGCTATGGGGATTTTACTTTTAAGTTAAATAGTCATATAACTCATCAGATGGCAGAAAGTTGAGAACTGATACAAACAACAATTGTTCTTTATTGTGGATTTTTATTTACAAGAAATGTAAAGCAAACATCACAGCTATCTACGTGGCCAGCCTCTCAAAGCGTGGTTTAGTTTCCTTCTCACTTGATCTGCAAAGTTGTCCACAAATTTCTCAAAACTCCCGGCATGAGACTGAACCTGTACTGGCGTATGCTATAATTTCTGGAGCAACTCTCCTGGCTCTAAAGCCATCTTAGCATTTTCTTCATGGAGTCCAGAATAGGGACGTGCAGGGAGCAGCACGGAATGGCTTAAGCTTTCCCACTTAATATCTTAATTTGTTAAGGAATAGAAATTTATTCTTTCCATCCCCCACCCTTTGGTACCCTACTCCTCTTCCAAATGAGCCTAAAATTTAAATTTAAATTGGAAAAGATCATTTATAAGTGAGCACCTGCCCTGACTCTATTTCAATTTGGGATGAAGTGGGACAGTCAGGAGGAAGCTGCCCCAACCCTGCACAGCAGCACTAGACACCAAAGGTTATGGAAGTCAAAATTGCCCAGTCTTTCTCCAGCACACTCTACCCAGGCCATCCTCACACCCAGCCTTGTGCCGGAGCCCAGGTGAGACCACAGTGTGAAGGTGACATCAGAATGTCAGATAACAGTAAGATTTCTGGGGTAAAAATGACTTTGGCAATAAAACAAGTTAGACCTCTTAATGAATAGAGTACAAAATATACACAGACATTTAAGATAAAATTGAAGACATTTTAAAATTTAGCATTTGGGCCTCTGCCCTCAGACCTCCCAGGGATCTTTACTTTGGACATCTTTGCAGAAAAGTTTGAGAATGATCATAATATAAAATCAAAAGCTCTTTTTAATCAAAAGTCCTCAATTCACCAAGCTTCACCCAAAACTTCCTCATAATGGCTATTATATATCACCTCTTCCCATACACCTTGTCATTTTGTCCCCACCCTGATATCATAGGACTCACATATGGTCCTTCTCAGTTTAAAGTTGAAAAAGATAAAACTTCAGAAGACTAAGAAACATCCCCAAAGATGTACATGTAAAAATTTTTACCTGCATCTGGCTGATTTCAAAGCTATTATCTTCAACCAGAATCTTGTACCTCCTCTGTCTAGTGGCATATTAGTTTGCTGCCCCCACACTGACTAGGGAGGATCCCCTCAGACAAGAAAACAGCCAGGGATGCTGTGGCAGGTGTCTTGACATCTCACAGGGCGACTGCAACTACAATCGCTCATCAGCAACTAAAGCGCCAGAGTCATTTCTCTTTAGCTATAAGCAGCAGGAAGTGTCACGCACGCAGACAGCAATCTGTTGAGCTATGAAAAGTAACAATCCCCTCTATTTTTAAAAAATCTTTTCATTTCACTTTAAATGAAAACAAATATTTTCCCATTGGTGGGCGCCTTTGAGGTCATACCAAATTTCAAAACACTCTTGTTAGAGAATGTATGACCAAAGTTGCATGATGACCTCGACCTCCCTCTCAGTTTCTCTGCTTTGTATAGCGTGTGGCTTACTCTAATTGTATTAGCAAAATAAAGGCTCTCTGTAAAATTACCCTGCAGCCCAAACCCACAAACAGAGAAGGCGCAACAACAACAACAAAGAGCTCTGAGAGATCATTTATTTGCTAAACTCTCATTTTGCCATATGGTTCGATGTGATTTCGTTTTGAAAACTAAAAGCCTATCTTCTCTAAACGGAGGTACCTGGCCAACAGAAAGAAATTGTCTTAAAGATTTGCATTAAGTATGTATATTATATATTTCTTCTTTTAAGCAATTACCCTACTCGCTCTGGCCAGGAAAGCTTTCTTCCTAATGATATTAAAACAAGAAAAAGGCTTCATTGGCATGAATATGATATTTAACTGTTCAAATTAAAAGCAGACCTCAAAGCAGTCTTTCAAAGCAAGTATTTGAAATAACTTCTCTGTGAACTAAACCTGGTAATGACTTGGGGGGAGGAGAAAACACCCCTCTGTCCTTTTTCCACTCATTTCCAACTACTCTAGGGCAAGGTATTCCCTGTTAATCATATATATTTTATTTTCATCCAGCTTATGAGGCACCTTAATTTAAAAAAGAATCCCATGGTAAAGCACTTACTCAACACGATGAAAGTCCCTTCACCCCTGCAATTTCTATTTCATGACAGACTTCTCTTCATATAGTTCTTTTCATCTCTTTACTTGAAGAACTTGTTTTAGACTATAATTATTCTTGAGACTTCAGGTTAACACCACCATTAAATCTTGTATAGGTAGGTGATACATTGGAGGCCAACAAGTTGTACTGATCTTTTTCGCCGAGTTCTTCTTGTTTGAACTCCACCACCGTAAAGCAACAGGAAGAGAGCTCTGTATTCCAGAAATTTCCCAGAAGCGAAACATGTGCACACGCAAAAGCAGATTACTCTAGGTATTAATCTAGAGATTGTACATTATCTCTTGAAAACAATTTCTGTTGGCCTTTTGGCAGGAAATGTGGGGGAAATTTCTAAATAAGGTATATCATGGTTGACAAATTTCACACCTGGTGGCTTTAATGGTTTCAAAAGAATCTTAGTCCCTCCTGTCTCCTCAGTGAGAATTCATTAGATTAGTGTTCCCTAAAATAAAGATAACATGGGATGCAAGTGGTTTTTTCCTAAAAATAAACATCCTTCTTGCCACAAAAATAATAACTAGGTAAGGTAATGCCTATGTTCATTACTTAGAGCCTGTCATTACACTATATGTATACACACACACACACACACACACACACACACACGGACTTCAAAACATTGTGCTATCCACGATAAATACATGCAATTTTACCTGTCAATTTTTTTAAACAAATAAATAAATTTGGGGGATAAAAAGGAGCAGCCTAATTACTTATAGTCTGCTTTCCTTTTTTTCAATGTATAAAGGAGAATGTCCCAGTTTCTGCTTCTGGTTTTTGTCAGCTGATAACAGCCTCGCCGCTCTTTGTGGCTGTATTAGATCGGCTGCCCCTCCCCCTGTCCAGAATGCAATACCACTCGGTGTCATTCCTGGTGTGACCCTGAGAATGATTCACTGATAGGATTTTCCCTATCATGTCATTCCACTGACATCAACGAGCTGATCTGGTGATGAAATGAAGTGAAACCGAGGAAAGTGTATAAAGCACACATGTGAGGGGAAGCTCCCCATCTGTTCAATGTGTCCATCTCGAGTGATGAAGGAAGAAGAGCACTTGAACATATAGAAACCAGCCTTTTTCAATGTCTCAACACTACAGACCCAGGAATCAAAGTCAAGTTTGGAAAAGTACTGTGAGGGATAGAAAACTACCTGGTAGCATCCGTACTCCTGCTTAAAATTCAACCTCTGCCCCCTTCCTCCGCATCCATCTGGACCTTCAGTGTTTAATGAAGAACTAAACTCAAAAGGTATTTCAGAAATGGGTGAGTCTGGCTAGGTCCTGATGGGACTGTGCCTCCAGGAGCTGCCCAGTGGCCAGCAGTCTCTGTGGTATCCAGGTGACCCTGCCCTCTATGCATCTGACCAGCACGTCGCCTGGCTCTCTCCCAAGAGGATCCAATGAAGGAGGAGTGTTTTGAACCCAAGTCAAAAGAATGCCTTCCTTGAGAGCATTGTTTGAGGAGACCTCCTACCCAATATAACTACTAAAGAACAACTGATCAACGAAATTGGCATTGTGAAGTCTAGAATGCAGATTTGATTTCAAAACCAGAGACGAGGACACCTCACATAGGGTGGATTGGGGTCCCTAAGTGAGCCAGGCACCAAGGGTCATGAGGATCCGGCCCAGCCAGGCTTTCCTGACACTCAGGAGTCACCTGTCAACAGTGCCAACTCTAGCAGGAGGGCTCTCACATACTCAGATTTCTTTCTGGCCCCCAGGCCAAGGAAGATGCCAGGATGGCAAGGACAATAAGCAGGCTGACCCGGCATGTCTGCTGTTAAGAACTCTACTCAGCCTTGACCTGCTGATCCTAAGCAACAGCTGCAATGATGGGGCAATGGGCACAATGGTCAGAAGCCAGCTATAGCAGTGTCAGGGCAGCAGCCCACACAGCCTGACACACCTGGACGCCCAGTGATGGCCACAAGCACTGCCATCTGAGGAGCCTTCTCACCCACTTGAACAACCCAACACACCAGATCTCTACAGAAATCACCCTTCACTCGATTCCTGTCAATTCCAGAGTTTCAGAGAGGCACAACCTTTCTGAATCCAGATCCACGGGAGGACCCTTGCCCACCCCACCCCCACCTCTCAGGGAGGAAAAATTTCAGGCTGTGTTCAATGTGCCGCAGAACTCACCAGACATCAGCTTTGGGAAGGGCGTGTGATCCTCCTCACCACTGCCGCCCTCAGCCTTCTCACATGGAATGCAGAGACAGCAGGAGACAGAGGAAGATGGACAGTGAGCCCAAGACCAGGGTGAGGGGCAGCGCCAAGCATGTGGAAACCAAAGGCAATGTCTTGACTGAGTCTTTGGACAGCACCTGAACTTCTGTCCTCTGAATGATTGTTGGGAAGCTGCACACGGCTCTGGAGGGGACCAAGGGCAGCAGGCTGGAGATGCCTCTGCTGAATCCAAAGTATTTTCATGGCCAGCATCATCTCCTTCCTGTGATCGTTACCACTGGGCAGTCTGGACCCAGCCAGAAGACAGGTCTGAGAGGGACACGTCTACGCTCCTTTCCCTTCTGACAAGTTCAAAGTCAAACTGAAGGCAGGTGAATTGTCCAGAGAATGTGGGGGAGATGCTGTATTTCCTCATTCTGGGAGTTCATGACAGGTTTTTATCTTAGCCCTGCAAGTTGGAAATGGAAACTGAAGTTACTTCACTATCCACCCATCAGGAATCAGTTCCACAAGTTTATATCCGTAATCCTGAGCAGCTTCCACATTTGGTTTTCCCTTTGAACACTGAAACAGAGAAAATGACAGGAACGTTAGAATATCAGCTCCTTGAAATCATCCACAAAACGTATGAATGTTAAACTTCCCACATGGCTAGTTTCAGCATAAGATGACACACATATCTACCCGTGAAGCTGCCCTCATTATTATAAATTATATGTCAAATTTAAATAAATAAACATAAAAGTAAAAAATAAGTAATCCTAAAGTAAGATTATTTCATTTTCATTTTCAAAAGTGACACACTTCAGAACTTTATCAGAAATTCTAGGTCAAGCAAAATAAAGATTGGACCTAATTCCCCCTTTCCCATTTTGCTGAAACTGCATTTTCTGGATATTTTAGTCCATATCCATCAAAAAAAAATTCTGGGACAAAAATTGAAGCCTTTAATGCTGATCCTTTGCATCTTAATTAATGGTTCCCATGACCTGGAGCACCAAGTATTGCACTTCTGGCATTATTTGTAGTTGGCTATGTTTCAATTAATTGAAATTTTTTGCTGTGGCTAAAGAAAATGGGCAATGGGATATTTATAACGAGGGATACCTGTTTTTTATTTACGATCATCTGAAAGAAAATCTACATTAGCAACAAAACCACAATAGCTTCTAAAGTCAGAATGTCAGAAACACTTGACTGTCCAAGATGCTTTTATAGTGTCTTGTGTGTGTGTGTGTATTTTTCATCAGGAAAAAAAATGCTCATTTTACAAAAACTTTTTTACTATACTGTAGAAAAAAACAAAACAGCTGCATTAAAGTCCATTTAACAATTGCTAATCAAATAATAATCCTGGATGTTCCAAATGGAGCTATAGCTGAGTTTGACAGTACCTGGTGGAACTAAATTATATTTTGGCTTGGTTTTCATATTCAGGGAAACTCATTTGATAATTGGTAGGTGTGCAAAAATTCTGGCACTTTAGGTTCTTATTTTATAAGAAAAATACATTAGGAAATTATATTTCCCTGCCAGTTGAAATTAATAAGAGCAAGTCAGGGGTGTGCTTAAGTACAAAAACATGCTTTTTAAAATGGGTATCAAGTTTTCCTTTCTAAAGAAAAGCAATACATAGAAGGAAGAGCTTTTTGTTTTATTCTGTTTTGAAAGAAGGCTGCCTCCTTCAATGGTTTTTACTGATATTAACTGGCTCAAAGATGGTAGATTGCTAGGTGTGCCATTCTCACACCGTTCTTGGTAGACAATAATATTAAAACCAGTACTGTCCAATAGTGGTTTACTCCTTATGTGGTGATGTGCTAAATGTTTTATATTCTGTATATCTTAGTCTGCTCAGGCTTCTGTAAAAAAAATACCATAGACTGGTTTGCTTCCGAACAGCAGTAATTTCTATGCCAGGGTTCTGGAAGATAGGAGATCCACGATCAAAGCACGAGAAGGTTCGGTCTGGTGAGGCCCAGGCTCCTGATTCATCGATTACCTTTTTGTTTTGTCCTAACATGGCAGAAAGGGCAAGAACTGTCTCTGGAGTCTCCTTTTTAAGAAGATGAATCGCATTCATGGGGGCTATCCCCTCATGACCTAATCACGCCTCAAAGTTCTCACTTCTAAATACCAGGACATTTAGGGATTAGGTCTTGACCTAGAATTTCACAGGGATAGAACATTCAGTGTGCACACTGTATCATATTTAATGTTTGTAATACACTAGTGGAGGCTTAGGAGAAACCTAACTCAACTATCTCCACGGGAGTAGAATTTCAAGTAGGACACCCAGGGAGGGCTGTTCCTTAGTGTCATCTCCCAGATCTGTACAGGTTGTGGCAGAACGTGTAGGTTTGAGACACCAGGAAATCAGCTTCAGCCATGTAGGGACAAATTACAATGGGTTTCTAAACAAAACTGTTAATTTGTAATAGTTCAGAGGAAAAAAAAGAAAGGTTATGGGACGTCTGAGCAAGTAGACCATGAAAAATAGTTTGCTCTATTAAAAAACAGAAGATAAATACAATAGTCCCTCCTGACCTAGGGTCTAGCTTTCCATGGTTCAGTTACCCACAGTCAACCAGTCTGAAAATATTACATAGAAAATTCCAGAAATGAACAATTTGTGAGTTTTAAATTGCACACCACACCGAGTAGTGTTGTGAAACCTCATACCATCAGGTGCCGTCCTACCCAGGCTGTGAATCATCCCTGTGTCCAGCATAGGCACTCTGGGTACTCTACCCACCATTAGACACGGGGTCTCGTCTGTGGGTTGTCAGATTGACGGACCCTCCTGGTATCCAAGTCACCCCTATTTTACTTAACAATGGCCCCAAAGTGCAAGAGTAATGATGCTGCCAATGCGGATAATTAAATTTAGGTAAAGTGCTTGTGCTCATTGAAGAAAGTTCGCAATAGGAAAAGAAAAAAATTATATGCTGAGGTTGTTAAGATCTACAGTAAAAATGAATCTTTTGTGAAATTACAAAGAAAGAAAAAGAAATGTGTGCCAGTTTTGCTTTCACACCTCAAACTGTAAAAGTTACAACCACAGCACATGGTAAATGCTCAGTTAGGGCAGAAAAGACATTACTTTTGTGGATGGAAGACATGGGAAGACCTGAACAGGAACAGTCACTGGGTTTGGTACCATGCTCGGTTTCAGGTGGCCACTGGGGGAACTTGGAACATGTGTCCGGAGAAAGAGGGAAGACCCTTATGCTGTTTAGGAAAATAATTTTCTTTGTAATGGCAGTGATAATTCATGGGATGCGTGCATTTTATTTCTCCAAAAGATTGCAAAATTATTTTTGATACTTTTTTCCTGACTTTTCATAAAGCTACTGAGATAACAGGACCTATCTCAGAAAGATTGATTTCATTTTGCTTTTTGCTTCGTTGTAGATCTTCAACTGCTTTGCAAACTTAATCTTCCTTAATACAAAAGGGTAAATGAGGTAGAAAAGTTGGCAGTCTCTTAAAATTAAAGTTTGGTAGTAATTTTTCTTGTGTTTATTCCCACATCCAGGCCTTCTCAAGCCAAACACTAAAGAGAACTTGGATGTTCCTTAAGGATTCAAGGTTGTCATTACGTAAACTCAGTGTCATCAAGATTTTTCTTGTTCGACACATATACCTTTTCTATTAATAAAATATTTTTCTATAGTTTGAAATAATTAAATGGCCATCTTACCTAGTTAAAAAGCAGCATCTGAACATTCTGACATCCTATCATGGAATAGATGAAAAAATGAAGGAAACTGAGAAGCATTGATTTGTGACTGCAAAACATCAAGCCACAATGAGCAATTATTTGGAACAACTTCCAGAAGGAATTAGCTTGGCACTGGCCTTTGTTGTGTTCTGGTTCCCCCGTGTTTATAATTACACAAGTACGTTGTGATATTATAGCGGTTACGTTAGAAATTGGCCTTCTTTGACAACTGCAGTAAAACTTGACAAAAATGAACGTGACTTTTTTTTTCTGTTTTCCTTCTTCTTCTTTCACTTATTTAAACATGTATTAATTAATTTGTGCTGGCAAGTGTTTAGTAAACATTGAACAAGGGCATTTCTTTAGTGCTATAATTAAAATTCTCTTTTAAAATGTTTTGCCTGATATTTTATGTGCAATTTGACTCGAGTAAACAGAGGTTCTAATTAAAGATTTTAAATGAAGGCGATCTAAACTGATAAACATCCAACATCATATCTAAGCACACCGCCTCCCTGTCTCAGGAAGTTTAATGCGATGGTCAGTTAATATGAGCCTGGATTAGTTAAGATGTGCCCACCTTTACTTCCCCCCCCCAACCTTAGTCTCAGGGGAGAAACCTGAGACTGTGTCCACCTTTAAGTTGCTGCATAACACTTATTAAATTGTTTCTAAGTTATCACACCACGATATGAAAAACATCTGATTTAGGTTATTAATTCTCTACAAATAAAGTGTTACAGAAAACACATTGAATGGACAAAGCTATCCAAACAGCAACAGAGCTTTGATTATCTCTTTCCGTTATAACTTGGTACAAAGGGGGGGCACCTCTGCAAACACAGCTATCCTCTTAGGTGAGACTTGCCGGGGTAGCTTTCCAATGCTAACAGGCAATTGTCTGAAAAGCATAAAATTTGTTCTCAGTGTGAATGTGTGTGCGGTGGGAAAGGTGAGGAGAGATGGAAAAGAATTCATTTTGCCTGTAATGCATCGATTGACCTGAAATGAAAGATATTTTAAGGGGAACTTTAAACTCTCTTTCAATTATTCATGCTTTTTTCCCTTTTAGTGATACTGTAAACAACTTCAAAACACTAAGCTTTAAAGACAAGAGCTACGAGTAAATAATAAGTGATTTACTGGCTATCAGGATTACCAATGTCTCTAATGATCTTTTTTAATTAGTAGAGATTAAAATGGATTCCTCCCCCATCACTTGCGTTAGACCTCCAGGTCTGAACTTGAGTTGGCTGCGGGCGGGAAGAGAACGTCATTCCCTGTGGCTCTGACCTGTAGGATTGGAGCCTTCAATCCAGAGGTAGGAACCCCTCGTGCTTTTGTAAAAGAACAAAATGAAGTGTAGCCTGACTGCACGGGAGCCTGCCTGTTCTGGGGTTTGCTCAGCGGCCTGCTTGTCCCTTACACTAAGCTGCCTTTCCAACCTGACTTCTTTTTCAGGTCCTTCCCTGAGTCCCCAAAACTTTGCCAGTCTTGATTTAAAGACAAGGGAATGGGAGCACATTATATCATCACCTGCCAGCGTCTCATGGCTGTACTAAGTATTGATGCTAAGATGCAGATGAGTAAACTGGCTCCTGCGTGCCTCTAACCACAGTGAGACTCTGTCCCTGGGTATCAGCTCATCAGCCCAAATCTTTCATGTGATAAAAGTTCAGAGAGGTGGAAGAGTTTACCCAAGATTATATGGGGGTAGAGGCAAGCCTCCAATTTGTCTAAATATCACTATAACAACTTTTTTTTTTTGAGATGGAGTCTCACTATGCTGCCCTTGGTAGAGTGCCGTGGCATCACAGGTCACAGCAACCTACAACTCTTGGACTTAAGTGATTCTCTTGCCTTAGACTCTCAAGTAGCTGGGACTACAGGCACCTGGCTATTTTTTGTTGCAGTTGTCATTGTAGTTTAGCTGGCCCAGGCCAGACTCGAACCCGCCAGCCTCCGTGTATGTGGCTAACGCCATAACCACTGCGCACAGGTGCCGAGCCACTAGAACAACATTTGATAGTAATTTTTCTTATGTTTATTCTACACATCCATGCCTGCTCATTGAAGAGAACTTGGATGTTCCTTAAGGATTCGAGGCTGTCATTATGTAAATCTGTGAGCTGTAGTTACAACACAGTGATATTTGTAAGTGCTGTGAAGTATACACATGTTCTTGCTCACGGCTTAGTCATGCAATCATTAGTCTATGCATTTAGTCACTCTGACTTTCAGTTGTTCGTGCATTCACCCATAAATTCGCTAATTGTACACGTTTGTTGGTTTTACTATGAGCCAGGCGCTGCTCTTGGCACAGGGACATAGGACTTCATTACTCTCCCCAGACCAGCCCCGGACTCGCTGTTTAGCCTCCAGTTCCTGAGCCGGCCCTTGTAGCTACTCTGCGCCTTTCAGCTGCCCCGTCCCTCTAATGAGAAGTCAACCTCGAGCACTCTTTGCCTCATCTCTCCATTTGCTGGGGATTTAGAAACCTCATGATAAATTTGTTCAAATTTTGTCTGAAATGAGAGTAAATAAAACCTAGATACTGTCAACCATGAGCAAAATACAAATGAGGGAGTGGATGTGATAGTTAGAGAGAGCGACTCTAAATTCGCTGGGTTTCATCCAAGTTCTGCCATTCACTAGCTGTGTACCTTTGGCAAAGTATTCCATTCCTATACACCTGGGTTTCTCATCTCCAAAACAAAAATGGCCCCGACCTCAAAAGATTGTTGTGAGACTTAACATGTTTGAAGAACATTTATCCGATTAGCCAACATGTTCGTGTGCTGCTCTTGTTGAGCTGATAACCTTTGTAACAACTATTTTTACCTCTCAGAGATCTGTATTGGTGTTGTTTTTTAGGGAAATCATAAAGACTCAAGTGTAAGGTCACAGATACTTGTGTGGGCAGTTACCTTGCTGGTACCTCCATAGAATGAGTTCAGAGTGAAGACACCCTAGTCCGATGCCCAGGTTAGGATCTGGCTTCATTACATCAAGGTCATTGCATGACCTTGGATGAGTTATTTGTCCTATCTAGCTTCAGTTTTATCTACAGAAATTGAAAGGATATTATGCACTTATCAGGATGAATGTGAGATTAAATGAAAGCACCTCTGTGATACGCTTGGCATAATGTGTAGCACATAAGTTCATGGATAGACTATAACAAATATCAACCGGTATTATTATTTAAGAGTTAGACATCAGGTAATTGATAAAAAGACATGTATCAGCAAAAATAAACAAAACATTTCCATTCCTCATAACATTTTATATAAGCACAAGCCTTTGAAAATCATCGGTGATGTGCCAAGTTCACAATTACTTAATGGTAAACTCAACCATGTGACTCTTTGCAATTTAATAAAGTTAAATCTGTCTTGGACACCCCGCACACACTCAGATACCTTCATCTCCTGCTTGCCTGAAGCTGCTTGCCAGTGTCCTCAGGCTACCTTTTCACTGAGCAGCAAACTCACTGATGTCATTCATGTCATCTGTAAGTGGGTTTTAATGTCCCCTGGTCTTGTGTAAGTTTCATTGTTTTAATAGCTGCATGTCCAAAAGAATTAATACATTTGCCAGAGAACATCTAGGCAGAGAATAGTGTGATACTAAGTCTTTCATACATTTCTGCAACCTAAGTGTGTATTTTGCCTCAGAAATATTGAAAATTCATACCACAAGTAGCTAATTAAAGTATAAAAACGCTTTCTCTTCTCCTTCATCAGCATAAGTAGATCTTTGGGGGGAAAGACAGGGTCCACGTGCCCGAAGGCCCCTCGGAGCCGGGTGAGATGCAAAGAGACATGAAGCGGGCAAGTGTGTCCTGTGCTTGTACACCCCGTGTTGATGGGACTCAGACTCTGAACCCGGGCATGGAGCAGGCCAGAGTCTGCCCTTCACCCTATTCTGATCTTTCCTCTCACAGTAAAATAGTTTGCACTTTTCCCCTCATGTGGAAAAAGAACTTTGTCTCAATGCACTAATTCAAGTTGTGTTTTGCTTTCAGTCCCAACTGAGTGTTTCAAACCAACGAATATTCCTTGGGCCTCGTCTCCATGTAAAATAGCATTTTATGTGCTGTAACACATTTGATTTTATCTTTATTAATGCAATGTGCGTGTGGAATATGGTTTTAGAACGAGAGTAATACTGTTGAAATAGCTTCATCTGGAAATACATCAGTTTGCAAACAGATTGGCATCATATCCACAAATATAAACATTTACCAAAAAAATCAGGCATCATCTGATGGCTGTTGCCATCATGATTCATTGGCACGAGAGAAGCGCTGTGTGGAGAGAGGTGCCAAAGCTGTTTGACACATTTCAGTGGAGTTCATTACACACGCGAAACGGAACCAATTTTACTCAACAGTGACTTTGACATTTACAGAAAAATGAAATGGAGGTTTAGAAATGAAGACTTCATGCGCAATCCCTACCAAAACTTTTAAATTGGCTCTATCCTTATGTCATCTCTTCTAGAAGATCAACCATGTTCTACAGATGTTATTTTTTATTCACAGCAGGTAGCAACCAATTCAAAACAAAGGTTCTGGGGTGATTAGAAAAGTGATCTTGAGCAAGGGTAATTGGTTGTAAAACTTTTCTCTCAGAATAAATAACATATATTTTTAAAGATTTCCTTGTAGGAAGGCATGTTACCCTTGACTTTGCTCTATTTAATTCCACCTAAAATGCAATTCTGTTTCTTTAATTTTCTAGGCTTTAGCAGACTCAATATCATTCTCATCCCAATTGCACCCAAAGACACAGTGGGCCTGGACAGCTTTCAGGCTCAGCATTGGAATGCTGGAAGAAAGACCTTAAGTCGTCATAAGTCACCTGCTTTCTTCTGCTTAATGAGCGATAGAATGTCAGAAAGTGTACCAAAAATTAGTAAGGGATTTAAGACACATGTACTAAGAAAATTCTGTATTTATGGGTTAGGATGGCTTCCGTGCAGACAATATTTACAGAAATGTTTTCTGTAAGTCTATACTACAGTATGTACAGGCAATGCCCTTTTTCCAAAGAAACCATTTTATAATATATTTTAAAATATTATCTTACCATGGTAAATGGTCAAAGTATATTAATAATGTTGCTTTACTAAATGCTTACCGGGCTTTCAATGTCAAAGTTAAGGGGCCACAAAGAATAAGTGTGTTTGGTTTAATTTATAAGTCTAGATAGAATCATAGTAGTATTTCACTGATTAGAATTAGTCAAGCCCACCACAACAAATGCATGTAAAGTTCAGATTCTAAAACTTTTTATGTGATTATATTGTTTAAGTATTTCTAATATTTACTTATCTATCTTTAAGCAATATAATGGAATCAAGATATCAAAATCAGATAATATGTTCGAGTCATTCAAACTGTTACTAAACTTTGAATCATTAGAGAATCAGTTCAATCAGTAGAGAAATTTTCTAATTAGCATACTAATTAGTTATGAATAAAAGGCGATTCCAAAGTACTCTGGGGAATTTGAAGGCATATTAGTTTCTTTTCATTCTATATATTTCTATGAAATTTTTTTACACTATTAATTTCCAATAATCTAGGGGAAAAGGTTTTGCTAATCAAAGGAAAACTTCAGCCCAGCTTTTGCATTAATTATCACATATTCTAAATTGGTAGAACCTGAATTAATGAGGCCCAGGCTCCTCCTAAATGGCATGCATTAAACAAAACCTGGGCTTCACTATGTACTCTTGTGAATATTAAAATATAAATGCATATTGACTGCCAGGCAAATAAATTTTCAAAGTATGCAATTATCAATGCTGTGTGGGGCTTGCCCCACTATCCATAAACATCTCAAGTACCTCCCATTCATTACCAAAATAAGGCTTCTAGGAAGATTTAACTATTTTTCTTGATCAACTGCTTTCGCAAATCAAATTTTAGATCATACAAACAATTGCCTATAGAAAATAGAAAGCTTCCCCCAAAAAACTCAGATCCCAACAAAAAGAAAAAGTGCAGGCATAGCCTCGCAAAGAGTCTTTTACATCCATTGCTAAACGGTCATTAGACTACAATCTGGCAGTTCAGCTTTTATTTTTACAGAGTTGTTTATGTTTCTAGCTGATTTCCTCTTAATGCCACGAGGGACCACAGGGTGAAGGTCAAGGAGCAAAAAGATCCAATATCTACTCTCTTTGCTCCCCCTCCCACTGTCTAATCTTCTGGGGGTTTTCTGATTGAATTACCATTCCTATTGTTTTAAATTTAGTATCTGGGCATGCCCTTTCTTCTTCATCCTTTCCATTTACTCCCGACATCCACAAAATGAGCCTCCACCTCTGATTACTCCTTGCTATCCCGTCCTCCTGTACTTTGACTACTCAGAAACTCAACAGCTTTGCATGTTTTTCAAAAGTTATGCAGCTTCTGGGCCCTTTTCTTTGTTTGCTTGAATTCACAACCATTCATCACCTTAAAAATCCTGGAGGATTTTTGCATTTAAGGCCATGCTTGGAGCATGGTAATTTTTTTCATCGTGTTAAGTAAAATCAAAAGTGTAGGCATTGTTTTGGTTTGTTTTCTTTGGTTTCTAACAAAAAAACTAAAACTGGGTAATTTACAAAGACAAGGAATTTTTTTCTTACAGTTACGGAGGTTGAGAGTCCGAGAGTCAGGGCAGCACATGGTGAGGATCTTCTTGCTGGGGGTGGGTTGGGGGGTGCGGGGAACTCTGCACAGCTCAAAGGTGATGCAGGGTACCACACGTCCAGGGGCCTGAGCCTGCTAACAAGCTATTCAGGTCTCTCTTCATCTTCTTAAAAAGCCACCAGCCTCACTCCCTTGATAACCCATTAATCCATTAATCTGTAAATGGATTAATCCATTCATGAGGACTTCGCCCTCATGACACAATCACCTCTTACAGGCTCCACCTCTCCATACTGCCCATTGAAGATTAAATTTCAACAGGAGTTTGGGAGGGAACAGATACTCAAACCATAGTAGATATCATTCATTGTAACTTATCAACCTTGTATCTGAAGTAACATTAGAATAATATCAGCAGGTTCATGACCAGTACCATTTTCATAAGAGCAAAATGACTAAATAGATGCTATTTCTGAGTTTTTTCACCTGAATAAAGCAAAGATGATCTTTAAAACTTTAGCATAATAAAAACGAAAAAATACATAGATTCTATGACGGGTCCATCCTCCAGTGAACTCCTTTTTGCCCATGTTTCCCTTCATGGGAGCGGCAGAGATAAGGCACACAGTCACTCTGCCATCTCTGTTTCTGTGCTATGACCGTTCAGTGCTGAAGTCCACACGCACACACAAACGATTAGTACATGAATGACTTTTGATTTCTAAAGTGTTTCATCCTTTAGGAGAATTTGCTTGGAGATGTTTTCTGAGCAATAAGAAAGTCTTCAGGCCTAGGAGGGAACTATGCTATTTTCTGCAGACTGCCCCAGTGTGTTATAGATGGGTTCTATACATGCAATACAAACAGGAATAACAGTAATAATTAGTAGTAATAATGGCTAATGCTAATTAATACCTCAGTAAGTGCCAGGTACTGTTCTAACTTGTTTGCACGTAATGCCTCATTTAATACTTACCCTAAAGTAGATACTGTAATCATCCTCATTATCAGAAAAAGAAACTGAGGTACACTGAGACTGAACACTTTCCCAAGTTCACAGAGACTTAATTGCAGAGGCGAGATTTAAACCCAGGCCATCTGGCTCCCACATTGATAACCTTAACCACGATGCAACCCTACCTATAAAGAAGTATGAAATGAGAATCACTAAGTTATAGATTCAACAGTTTAGAGGGTTCCATTTTAAAAAAAAAAACTATAGAATTTCACAGAGAAGCCTATCTGTAAAAAAACTGCTGTCAAATCCAAGTGGGTCCTAGTGATGCATTTTGCATATTGAGTTTACAAGGACACACCCTGTCGAGTTGATACAGAAAGAGCTGGGGTATAGCAAAGCTCGATGTTATAGCATCTGTAGAAATACTGCTTAAAATTGTATCACTTTAAAAGCTCATTACCAAGTAAGAAAAAAATGAAATACTTGACATTTTGGTATCCGTGGTATTAAAAAGAACTAATATTTAATAATCAAGTGGCAACAGCTTGTAGAGTTTGCACACTACACCCACAGGGATCGATTTTTCTTTAAAATGGCCTTTAGGAGTCTGCCTTTTAAACAGCTGATGCCTCCCCCCTCCGACTCCCTGGCTCCTGCCAGCACTGAGGGGCGCTCAGAGGGCAGCAGCAGACGGGTAATTCTTCACTGCAGGATTTTCTTTGCAAATAATGGAGAATGTGGGAAATTAAGAAAAATTAATTTCCACAGAATCAGCCTCAGTGTCATCTTTGCTGCTGAGCATGAACACATGTCTTTGGAAGGCTTTCCTCCATGCCGCTTCCGGGTCCCTTTATACACCAGCCATGAGGAGCGAGGAGAGGCATCGGCACCTGACTGATTGTCAGTCGTTGCACACCTGCACCAAGGCTGCGTAATGACAAGTATGCTGTTGCCTGGCCCTTTTCCAGCACGACTAATTGTCACAGTACTAATTTAACTCACCTGTGGAATTTTCGACTTTCCCCAGCCTGCTGTCAAGAAGCTGCATAATAATGGCATGAAGGGCTTCCAATACTGAATACTATGAAATATTGCACTTGTCTTTCAATAGAAAACTTTCACTATGCCACGTGTTAGGTGACTATAATTATTCCTTCTTGGAGTAAAAAGCAGCAAACAAAAGACCTGGTCACATATATATTTGCCTGGTAAAATAATGGGAACCAAGTGAACCAGTCTTTTCTGATGTGGAGAAAAAAATACTTACTACCTAGAACACATTTCTTTATATGCATGGTTTAAAGTGAATATACCAGTTCAATTATTATGTTCTGTGCTCCCCAAGCCTGGGCCATGGGGGCCATCGACAGGTACGATGGCCTGTTGGGAGCCAGGCCACACGGCAGGAGAGGAGCAGCAGGCGAGCCAGTGGAGCTTCAACTGGATTTACAGCCGTGCCACCTGTCAGGTCAGGGGCAGCATTAGAGTCTCACAGGGGCACGTGCACATGCAAGGGAAGTCCCTTATGAGGCTCCGAGGCCCACCTGCCGTCCCCCGGAACAATTGTCTTCCCTCAAACCAATCCCTGGTGCCAAAAAGGTGGAGGACCACTGTTCTGCATTACAAACTCCTTTCTTTCTGTTTTTGTCATTAGTATTATTTAAGAAAATATTTTTCCTGTACACATAGAAATATAACAGAGTAATTTATTGGGGGTTTCATAAATGCAGCAAAGTTTAGAAAGAAAACATAGGCATTGATGACTTCAATGGCATAAACTACTAAACCAAACTGGGACATCTTTGTCAAGTAGCCTGGCCTCAGGAATTTTTCAGTGGTAGACTGTGTTCTTGAAAATTAGTATTTGCCAGGGAAACTTATTACCCTTGAACGTAATAGCTGACTTTTCAGAAGATCCTGTCCATGGCCCTCACTGTGCCGCTATGTTTGAAGCACCAGTGAAAATAAAAGCTGAGATTTTCCAGTTTTAACAAATATGCTTGATTGTTTATGATACAAGTGCAATTAAGAGATAAAAGTCCAAAAATTCCTAAAGAAATTTAAATAACCTCTCTTATTTAATTCTTATAGTCTATTAAATATACATTTCATAGGTTGTTCAATGACCCACCCTACAGTGTTATCAGGTCTTATGGAGAAAAAAAGGGTTCTGGGCAAATTTGGAAAATGCTGAATTAAATATGTCTGGGCTTATTATGCTCATGGTTGCAAAATGTCACTTTAGAAACGTCACATCAGACACTTCTGTTTGCTCATGTGCACTACAAAGAGAAGGCGACTGGTCTTTTCCAACCTTATTTGACCTGATGGTCCCTTCACTGTATACGCAAAGCCAAGGGTCGGCCTTAACTCCCACCTGGCACATCCCCGGGACTCAGTACATTCTAGTGAAGTTGCAACAGTATCTGCTTTCAATTGAATTCCAACGTCTGTGATATTCTCTGCCTTCCACTTGTTCATGAGGAGAACTATGCAAATAGAATCAGGAACACAAACTCCCTTCTTCCAACCAGATCTCAGCCCATAGATTCTCAGATAAAAGAGTAGTGCCATCATCCAGGCTGGTGTGTTGACCTATCACCATGCTGTTATTTAACTAAGATTTTTAAGTGATAGAAAAGGAGAAAGGAAAAATAAAAAAAATTTTTAAAAAGGAGAAAGGCAACAGCAGCTCAGCCCCTACTTACTCGGCACATGCCTTCCGTTTAGCATATTTGGAAGACAGCATTCTTCATTTCAAAATTGATAGCCAACTTTTTTTTGTTGTTGTTTTGCTATTCAAATTTCTGTCCTCTTTTTCCAGCCTATTTGCTCTAACACTGAATTTTAAGCATCTCTAAAAATGCTTGATATGTTATTATTCTTTCCAGATATCCTCTGAGAGCCAAGCAAAGAACATTAAGGAAGAGAAGAGGAATGAGGCTGGATACGGTACAGTGAAATAAAAGGGACTTCCAGGAGGGGGACTCACGACCAGAGCTTGACGCTGCCATCAGAATGAGAACTTACCGGTACTTCTTGCTGCTTTTTTGGGTCGGTCAGCCCTACCCAACTTCCTCAACTCCATTATCGAAGAGGACTAGTGGTTTCCCAGCAAAGAAAAGGGCCCTGGAGCTCTCTGGAAACAGCAAAAATGAGCTGAACCGTTCAAAAAGGAGCTGGATGTGGAATCAGTTCTTTCTCCTGGAGGAGTACACGGGATCCGATTATCAGTATGTGGGCAAGGTAGGATTCCTTGGGGTGCTTTGACATTCTGGGTGTAAAAGCCTAAAAAGTTATTTCTAATAGGCAGACAAGCAGGATGTGAACTATTCCCCAGTGCAGTAAGAACTGTTCCTTATCTGGGAAGACTTTTTTTTCATTTGAGTAGTTTTCTGGGGG
>NW_003852458.1:727575-727943 GCF_000181295.1 Otolemur garnettii
AAAAAAAAAAAAAAAAGACATTGTCACACATCCCTTCCTAACCAAACTGAGAATGAATGTAAAAATATACATGGTAAAATGTCTTCATTTATGATTACAGCTACGATTTTAAAACATCTATATTAGGATATCATGCAAATAACATAAATTTTGCAAATTCTGAAGGCTGCATGTTCACACTTCAATCTACAATCAAATATCCCTGAATAATCGTTTGCAAATATTCTCTTTAAGTATTTACCACCATAAATAAAGGAAAGCTATCCCTGGCTTGAGCTGAGGTAACTAGGCAATGTTCCAATGAAGTGAATTATTAATGTGGAGGAAAGTGGGAGAGGAAGTACTCAGTGACGGGGTGAGCGTCAACC
>NW_003852458.1:728466-755598 GCF_000181295.1 Otolemur garnettii
TGACTGTTATTGGTGAAAAATCCATTGCAAACATTCTGTTAAGTCTACGCAGTGCATCACAGTGGAGTATTGACTTTTATAGCCCTGCAGAAGTAAAATGAGGTAATTAACAAATCTCTCAGTGGAAAATGGAGAGAATAGCAGGGGAAATCCCTGCACAAGCGCAGTTTAGACTAGATCAGTTAAATTTGAGTACTTTATTGGCAGCTAATAAATTTCCCCACTGCACCATCCTCTGCCCTTCCCTGCTGCCCATCCATGTCCTCCTTGAATTGGAACACGTGAGAGAATATTAACTGGAGGAAAAATCAAGGGCAAATAGTCGCCATCATTGCCAGCATTGCTAGTTCACGTGTGTAAGAGAGCGGTCTTGAACTGCTGATATGGCATTTTCCCAAATCCATGTTTGCAGTTATAGGAAAGCAACGGACCAGAGAATTAGACTGTAGTGTGTTTTTCAGCAAAATTAAACCCAGAAAAATAAAAATAAAATTTTTCATAAGAGAAGAAAGAAAAGGGGGCATTGTCCCTTGTTTGTGGCAACAATTTGATCCACATTTAATTGACTTGAAATAAAACAGACAAGATGGGATTATCCAGCTCCATCAGATCCACAAACTTTGGGGGAGGAAGAATTTTTAAAAAAAAGAAAAATGATTAGACTACGGCAGAGGTTCCAAAACATGCTTGGTTCACAGAGCTCTTTTTCACAGTTCCCTTACAGCTAAAAGAAACACCTAACATTTCCATGTATTAAGTAGTTAGGCTCCAACAGCTTAAAGTATTAGTAACCATTTGAAAAGAATACATACCAATGGACAGGGAAAAAAAGTAAGCTTTTTACTTCAGCCTTAACCACAATAACTTGTAAGTAGAATGTGTACGCCTGCTGGTGTGGCGCCTGCTGGGCACCGTACAACTTCTCAGAGTGGACACCGCTCCCCCCCCCCCGCCCCGTTTCCTTTACACATGGATTTTTGCACTGTAATTGCTTTTTGTCACAACTGCTAAGGAAAGCCAGCTTTAGAGGCATGTGACATCATCGAAAGGAATGCAGTGCCACCTACTGTTGAAACTATGGACTACTTTGAGCTTACAAAGGGTCTAACAGAGGTCACACGTGGCTGGCTGCATTTCCCTCCAAATTTTAAAATATTTTCTAGTGAGTTCCGCACTGAGCCCCAGACTGCCTCAGGGCACACTTTGGGACCCCTTGGACTTTATATATAGGCATTTAATATAACGGTGTAGAAAAGCTAATAAAACTTTTAAACATGTTATTAGCCCAGCTAAATTAAAACTACTCAGATCCTATCCTGGGTGCTTAAAACTGAGAAGATTGGCCTGTACCTGAATGGATGGAAGTGTCAACGGAGGGAAAGTCATGCGGTCGAGCAAATAGCTTTTACAGCGCAAGAAAGTTACATTACACATATCTGTGCATATTTGAGTTGATTTGTCCAAATTACCTTGGGGTAAATCACAGGGACCACAGTGACTTGGTGGAGTGAGGAAAATGTGGGAATGGGTGTGATGGGTGTGGGCAACAATGGGCTTTCAGCTGTAGAAGGGAGAAAAAAAACGGAGGGTCACATGGAGTCACCTGGCAAAAGAGGGTGTACAGGGCTAGAGCAGTGATCAAGAAAATAGACAAGATTTTTGGGGGGAGGGGTAGGATTGGGTTTGAACCCGCCACCTCTAGCATATGGGGCTGGTGCCCTACCCTTTTGAGCTACAGGCACCACCCAAGATCTTTTTTTTAAGTTAAAGCACAAAGCAGTGAGCAGAGAGACCTTCCCTGTCCTCCACCTTAACATTGCTCAGCCCCCACTGTGTTCTGTTCCCAGAGAAATTGATGCAGAAACACCAGCAAGGCAGGGTTGGGGAGGGTGCTCATTGAGACTAAGTGGTCAAGGCCCGGTACAGCTGAAATACTGACAAACAAATTCTGATTTGTGAGCAATCTCAACATTTCTACTCCAGTGTTCCTGCATCGGGTAAGAGTTTGTGAGCTTCAGATACAGATATAGAAACAGATAGCATGTGATTTTTTTCCTTCTAACATGCGCGACCCTTTGAGGGCAACTTCGCACTCCTTTAGCCTGAGAGCTTGCTGGCAATGCGGGATCTCCGGCCCCCACCCTGATCTTACTGAATCAGAACCTGCATTTTAACAAGATCCTTGGGTGAACTGTATGCACGTTAAAATTTGAGAAGTGCTGCTTTTAAAAATACCTTGCCTGGGTCTCACCTCCCAGAGAGTCTTATTTAGTTAGTTTTTAATTTATTTATGATTCAAACATGTTGCCAGATTTGAGAACCACTCTCCAAGGAGCATAATATTGCCAATCATGAAAAGGTGGCAAGTTCAGTGATAAAATGGGCAAATATCTGAATTTTAAAATTCGCTAAGCATTATCAAAATATGAAGGAGGGGGGCCGAAAAGACTTCGGGAGTTAGCAGTGCTCCCTGGATGTCTGAATCCCATCTTAAATCCAGAGCAGGTGTTAGCTGAGACTCCAGAGGGAGAATCGCCAGAACCTCTCAAGTAATTGGATGCAGGAGCCAAAGGAGAGAGAGCCAGAGGTTCAAAGAGTCAGAGATTTAAAGGTTGAACAACCAAGAGAGTGAAAGGGTCCTAACACCGACAGAAAACACAGAGAGGTACACATTTTCTTGTCAGGGGCTCAAGGAAAGAGTATTTGATTTTTGTACAAAATCTACTTGGGTTATCTTTGGCTTATGTAAATGTAATAGCAAAATGGTGGGGGTGGGGAGCATTGTAATTTCACCTTTTCAGAAATCCCCATGTCCCTGGAGCCAGCTTTACAGAATGTAGCAATTTCTTGATGATGCTTAGTATATAGTCTGAGATTTCATTCCATAAGAAGAACAAAGGTAGAGGTAGATACAGATTGGATTGTAAAGGCGTGGGCATCCATTACTGCAAAGATGGATGCCTTTAAAATCTCCATAGATTTTAAAGACACAGGCATTCATTACTACAAAGGTGAATGCATGAATCTCAGAACTATCCCTAACTTTAGGCAAAAGATTCCCACATTATCATTAAGAGCCCAGAGCAAAGCTTCATACCCCTCTCTTCCGTGTTATGCTTCATGAAGTTCTCTCCCTTCCTTTCACACAAAGCACATCCCAGCCCAACCTCCACGAGAAGCACTCAGGCTGTTGCTATCTTTAGGAGCAGACCAGGAGATCCGTTGTATAGAATTTAAGAAGCTACATACTTTCATAGATATTTTCTCATCTTAGCCTTTTGAAAGTTAGTGATGGTTTTCATTTGGGGAATTTCAAGGGAAATTGATAGGCTGTGTTTTTTTAATATCATGAAAATCGGAGTCTATTGGAGGCTCTAACATACAGGCCTTCCTCCTCTGCTTTTCTCTGGTCTCTTTAAAGTGAATGTCTACCCAATTCAGCAAAACCACTCTCCTCAAGATAATTAAACAGTAATGTTTTAATGGCCCATAAAAATAAAAGTTGGCAGCAATGTACACCTTTAAAATTAAGGGTGAGCAATTATTTGTTCCTATAATTACATGATCCAAATTAGTAAACATGAAGCAATGTTTTATCCATTCCAGAAGACCACTTAAAAGATGCTGTTGTTAAAATATAGCTTTTTATTTCTATATTATTAATTTTTGTGAAGAGAACATATGCTGAAGAGTAGAAACCTTCTAACACTAATTCGATGGGTGGTTGAAAGTCACTGAACCACTTGTAGCTTCAGAATGCGGCATCAGGTTAAAGAATTGTCATGGCTAATATTTCCTGAGCATGACTGTCCCAGACGCTATGCTAAGGGCTTCCAGAGTGTGATTTCATTGGCTCTTCACAGCAACCCTCAGGCCTAGGTGTTATTTATATCCTTGTTTTACAGAGGAGCCCACCAAGGCCCAGGGCAGGGAAGTATTTCAGCCCGAGGTCTCACACTACCGGGACCCTGAAAGTGACTCCACTGTCTGCCCTGTTCACTGCCTGCTCAGTGACAGCCCCTCCCTGAATATCCTCCACTTCCCAGGGCCGTTCCCAGGCACAGATGGAAAACCCCAGCACAGACCTTCACCGCTTGCATTCTCCCCAATACCACAAATATCTATTGAGCATCTATTGTGTGAAACCCAAGGGTAGAAAGAAAATGAACTTCCGTGGCGTGAGAGCCGCACCAGTGTGTTTGCATTCTTATTCTGCGTGTTTCTTTGACTTTGTCTTGATTTTCATTTCCAGAACACATCAGCGACGTTCCAAACGGCTGTGTGTGAGCATTTTAAAATTACTTGTGCCGTTCGTGATCTTCGTGGCCATTGTGATTTTTTAAGGACGTGTCTTTTTCTTCGCCTTGATAACCCTGTCTAAACTTCTGTTCTGGTTCAATGGCCTGCAATAATCTTTTCTCCCTGAGTCAAGGCAAGTGCCTTCGGCACGTCTTTCTTCTTCATCATTCAGATTTAATGCTCAGCCGTTCCACATTTTCATATTTCAGCTGGGCAGCATATTTTAAGAGAAAAGGCAAGCGTGTGTGCTCCTTCATTGAATGTACTCATCAAAAATGTTTCAAAAAGTAACTTCCCAACCCCCATAATTGGCAATAATCTCCATTGTTTTTCCACTCTCAGCCAACTGATTTCACTTTCTTAGTCACCAAAGCTTTAATTTGCCATTTGATGCTGAGAAAGTGTCCTGTGTAGTAGCCGTTTTTTGACCCTTCAGTTTCCCTGTGTGCACAGTCGTTTATGTCGAGACCAGCCAAGTTAGAACGTCTGACCTTGTCCTAAACCCAAAGGCGACTGTTTCACTGGCCAGACCACACAAGCAGAGTTGTACACAGACAGTCAAGTACGGACCCTATCCTGAATCCTCCAACTTCCATTTCATTGCTCCTGTGGAGTCCTGCAGCCTCTAGCTTGAATTCAGTTTCCTGAGGGATCAAGGTGAATGAGAGAGAGTGAAGAGTATGGATCTTTTTGTCCCCACCGTGGCTGCTACCTCCACACTCTACAACCTACGTGGAGCTAGAGGTTGTGGGAGGTGAGAGAAGCCCCCACGTTCATGACCAATTCTATGGGACTTGTTCTATAGGACTTGTGAAGTACTCCACCGTTGATCACCACAACTTGGAGGCATAACTGTGGAAATACTTGATTTGCACCAGACGGCTTCCCTCTTTGTCATCTCAAGGGTTCAGCAGAGCAGATGGGAATATAAACAGGCCCAATTCCAACATCCTGGTTTAATGTCTCTTAAAATCAAAATCCCTCATAGTAATTTTGGCAGAAATTGATTTCAAAAACCAGATAAAACTCCCTGACATATTCTTATCAACCATCAATAGATCCTTAAACCATTGAGATTTTTTCATTTCCACCTGTATAAAAACCCAAGACTATATTGAAACCGGAATTATAAATTTAACTTTTAAAGACCACAATCTCTCTAACCAAAATTTTAAAATCTTCCTTCTGTCCCACCCGTCTTTTACCAAAAATAAAGAGATTTTTGGTGAGGTGGGGGGGTGTCCTCTATTTGATAGGCTTCATCAAATCTAAAGATTCTTTTTAGATGTTGATGTACCCTTGAAACTTCAAGGAGGCAACTCTTTTGGGTAGGTATAGGCTTCTGGTAGCAAACTCAACCTTCCTACAAGTTTTATGTTGCCTTTTTTCAATGACAATGAAATAGAATTCTCATGAGCGTGTAAATATATCAATATTCATTGCAAATCTATCTTTCTAGAATTGAAGAGATCAAAAGGAAGTACAGCATTCCCTATAATAAAAAATATTTTTATTGCTATTATCAATAAATAAGTAGCAAGTGTTCTCAAAGGCCAGTGTAAGGAATCAGATTTGAAATTATATATCCTGGAATAAGAAAAATAGCAGCACTCCAAAATATTTCACAGGGATTAAAATATGTACATGTGTGAAAGATGTGACTAAATACTTCAGGTGATTTGGTGTGTTTCAAAGGATTTGAGGGAGTTCACAGGAGCATAAATGTGGGCTTTAACGCCAAGGAGAGGGAACGGAGATTGGCATTAAAAGGCAATTGAAGAAGTAATCTCAGCTAAGGCGTTTTTCAAATATACAGTAGAACTCCTGTCAGTTGAGGGACCACAACATACAGAGATGGTCAACTGTACTGGTATGATGGATAGTGCATGTCCAATCCATGAAAATTAGGTCAACTTAAAGAGGTGGCCAGTGTAAGGAGGTGGTCAACTATGGAGGTTCTACTATAGTTGGAGAGAACAGTATTTTTACTGATTTAGCAGTTATTCACTAGAGATTATAAGTTAATTGCATAGCATTTATTTTGAACTGTATTTGAGCCTCAGCTGCATTCCTGTGTAATATTAGGCAGATTATTTAACCTCTCCCTGCCTCCTCCTGAACTGTTAAATAAGGAGATTAATACCATGATTGAGGTAAAGATTAAATAAGTTAATACACAGTGAGGGGTTAGAATGGGAAGGAATAGTTCTTTAGTAAGAACCAAGGAGGGGGGTGGTGCCTGTGGCTCAAGGAGTAGGGCACTGGCCCCATATACCGGAGGTGGTGGGTTCAAACCCGGCCCCAGCCAAAAAAACTGAAAAAAAAAAAAAAAAAGAACCAAGGAGGGAAGGCGCCCTGCTATGAATTGTGTGCCTTTAAACAGCAGGAAAAAGGAAGAGAAGAGCAAACCACAGGTCAGCAGCTGATGGCACCTGTGTCCAGTGTTGTGAGGTCAAGTATTATGGGTGGGGAGGTGGTACCAAAGCAGCGAAGGCAGCTGCATATGACTCGTCAACAGCAATTCGGGGGACTAAGTATATACAGAAATGTGCAGTTGTCTTTATTATACTAACCAAGACAAAAACAGAATACACACTACATCTCACACTGTCTGATGGCCCTGCTGACTTCTGTGGATTCCTCTATTTAAGACTATCATTTCATTTGAAAACACCATTACTGTCTGATGCTACAATTTGGGATTTATATTATTTCAATTGATGTGAAATGTTAGAATCAGGTTAAATCTTGTTTCTTTTCAATAAAGAAAATGTTTAAGGCACTCAACAATTCAAAAAAAAAAAAAAAAAAGACTCTTTCACTTGAGATTTTAAGTTAGAATTATTATCATTCTCCACATCCAGGCCAGCATCTCTAGTTTTCGGATTTTGTGATGTGGGCTAATCTTACTGGAGTTAGATAATATCTCAAAGTAGTTTTGATTTGCATTTCTCTGATGATTAATGATGATGAGCATTCTTTCATGTGTCTGTAGGCTGTGCATCTGTCTTCTTCAGAGATAGCTTTCCTATAAAGTTATAAATTAGTTTCATGGTAGGACTGAGTATATTGGATACTTTTTCTTCCATTCTTGAGATACTTTGCTAAGAATATGTTCCAGCTCCATCCATGTAAACATGAAGGAGGTAAAGTCTCCATCTTTCTTTAAGGCTACATAATATTCCATGGTGTACATATAGCAATATTTATTGATCCATTCATGGATCCATGGGCACTTGAGCTTCTGCCATGACTTAGCAATTATGAATTGGGCTGCAATAAACATTCTGGTACAAATATCTTCATTGTAATGTGATTTTTGGTCTTCTGGATATATACCTAGTAGAGGAATTGCAGGGTCAAATGGCAGGTCTATTTTTAGTTCTCTAAGTGTTCTCTAAACATCTTTTCCAAAAGAGACATATTAGTCTGCATTCCCACCAGCAGTGTAGAAGTGTTAACCAGTTTGGTGAAAATATTTCAAATTGTATATAAAACCAGCACATGACTGCATTAATGTACACAGCTATGATTTAATAAAAAAAAAAAAGATTATCATTGTTAAGCTAAAATTAATACCATCTTCTTATATTGTTGAACCAAAGTTTTGTTGTGGGAAAATTGCTATTGATTTAATTATGTAATTACCCTCAGTGTCACACCTTTTTAAGAGTAAAATAATTAATTCCTTGTTTAAAGTTAAACTTTGACTTTAAATATATCGAGTGGTGTTTTGTATCAGATCCCTGGCAAATTCTTTGAATCAGTACTTTAGATATTGAATTTAAGCTTTGGAATGCTTATATTATTGTAAACTCTGCAAGACCCTAAATTACATATCTTACTCATCTTTATAACTGCCAATGGTGCCTACTACACATGGAAACAGCCAAATACTACCACAAAATATAAAAATCCACCTTACAATCTAAAAAAACAGCCTCCCAATTTTTTCCAGCTTTCTTGAGGTATAACTGACAAATAAAAAATTACATATACTTAAGGCATAAAATGTGATGTTTTGGTATATATATTTACCAAACAGTGACTGCCATAATTGTGCTAATTGATGTATCCACTATCTCATACAGTTATCATTTTTTATGTGTGCATAGTGAGATGATTAAAGATATATTTTCCTTAACAATTTCAAGTATACAATAAAGTAACTATATCACCAGGTTGATAATAGTTCTTCATGCCTCCTAACTGATTGCTGTAATGGTTGGATACAGATTATCACGGATAATGTTTTGCTTCATTGGGCTGACAACTAAAACATCTGAAGTCTTGGGCTGCGCCTGTGGCTCAAAGGAGTAGGGCGCCAGCCCCATATGCCAAAGATGGTGGGTTCAAACCCAGCCCCAGCCAAAAACTGCAAAAAAAAAAAAAAAAAAAAAACTGAAGTCATTAAAGTTCAAGAATATATTAGATAGTAAATGTTTAAACCAAGTTTCTCATGAAAGTCCTTCTAGGGAAACTACCACCAAAAATTTCATATCAAAAAGGGACAAATATTTTATAATACAACGAAGGAAACCTCAAGCTTCCTTGGTGTAAAACAGAGAAACTAAAGACCACATGGTTGTGTGTGCATAAACAAGAAAAATAAGGTTATCACAATAATTTTATATCCTAAAAGTCAGTTCCTTCAGGATTTTTACAAATGAAAATCAGACATTCTTTAGGGTCTCCATAGAAGAAAGTTTGAAACAGAATGAGGAAAAGGCAAAGACAATTGGCTGATTGAAAACAAATTTTTCTTAAAATTCCTAAACTATATTATACAGACAAGTCTAAGGTTTAGTAAAAGAGAAATCACTGAAGATCTGAGGAGTAATGATTTGCAAAATAAATCAGCTACAGAGAGAAATGTGGTAATACAGCAGGAATGGAAAAATTCTAAATTTTTTAACTCACTTATAATCAACACATTTCAGTTCTCGCTGAAAAAAATAATGATTTCTACAAAAAAAAAAATCTCATCTTAACTCTTTCTACTACTTATGAGTACAATTCAGAACAGAAAAATGAAGAGGAAATGCAAAATAAAAACCTGCTTTAAAACACAGTGCTATGAAAGTTCAGCATGCTAGTTGTTTTGTTTGAATCTGACTCTTTCCTTTCTTGATCTAGAGCCTGGGACTTTGGGGGCAGAGGGGGCCAAGGAGGATAAATATTCTCTCAAGGAAGGAAATTTTCCCTGTAGAAATTAATTCAAGCTTGGGCAGCATCTGTGGCTTAGAAATTAATTCAAGCTTTACAGTTGACCCTTGAACCATGTGGGAGTTAGGGGCACCAACCCCACATAGTCAAAAATCGATGTAGAACTTTGGACTCCCCCAAAACATAACTATTAATAGCCTACCGTTGACTGGACGCCTTACCAATAACAAATAGTAGATGAACAAATATTTTATATCCCAAATGTATTATATACTGTATGCTTATAATAGAATAAGCTAGAGAAAAGAAAGACATTATTAAGAAAATCATAAGGAAGACAGAATATAATCACTATTCATGAAGTGGAAGAGTCTCCATCCTTGCTGTCTTCACATGGAGTAGGCCGAGCAGGAGGAAGAAGAAGGGTGGGTCTTTCTATCTCATGGGTAACAGAATCTGAAGAAAATCCAAGTATAAAGGGAACTGTGCCATTTAAACCTGTATTGGTCAAGAGTCAACTGTACTTTCTTGTGCTATTTGTGTCTTGAGTGTTCTATCCTCCCAACCACATAAATTATATAACAGGGAAAACAGGAGAATAACTTATCTTATATTAAAACTGTGATCTCAGTGATGGCCAATCCAGTTTAAAGTCAAATTAAGAAATAAGAAAATTAAGTAACATTGACTAGATGCAGTGACTCACACCTGTAATCCTAGCCCTTTGGGAGACCAAAGTGGGAGGATTGCTTGAGGCCAGAAGTTAGAGACTGGCCTGAGCAAGAGCAAGACCCCATCTCTATAAAAAATAGAACAGTTAGCCAGGCCTGTGGCGTGCACATGTAGTTCCAGCTACTTGAGAGGCAACCCAGGAGCATCGCTTAGTCCAGGCATTTGAGGTTGCAGTGAGCTATGATCACGCCACCGCACTCTGCTCTAGCCCAGGTAACAGAGCAAGACCCTGTCTCAAAAAAACAAAAGAAGGATGGGAGGAAGGAAGGAAGGACTGTTTTTAAAAATTATGGTTTTTGAATTATCATTCCTAAAATATTTGCATTTCTATTAATATTTCCCTCTGGGTTGGCACCAGCCACATACACCTAAGGTGGCGGGTTTGAATCCAGCCGGAGCCTGCCAAACAACAATGATGGCTGCAACTAAAAAATAGCCAGGCATTGTGGCAGGCACCTGTAGTCCCTGCTACTTGGGAGGCTGAGGCAGGAGACTCACTTGAGCCCAGGAGTTGGAGGTTGCTGTGAGCTGTGATGCCAGAGCACTCTACCCAAGGGGACAGCTTGAGGCTCTGTCTCAAAAAAAAAAAAAAAATCTCCCTCCAAGGTGTATGTATCAGAGAGAAAGAGAGGGACAGAAAGAGAGGAGGCAGCAGGAATGAACCTGTGTGTGTGTCTCACATTTGACAACTGCTAAAGATTACATTCTAAGGAAAAAAGTAGGGTGATGTTATGACTGGTGAGTTCCAATGCCTTACTAAATCAATTTCTGACTGGTATCTGGCTCTCAGCTTGATTTACCACTGACTTTTTGAAAATGAAAATGTTGGACTAGCAGGCGCTGAGACTAATGTCCTAGACTGCCAAGACAAGAAAGGCCTTGGACTTGAAAAGCCAAGCAAAAGGCAGTAAACAATGCCTTGTTGGGGAAATAATTCATGCCGTTCACAAACCAAAAGGCATTTGTTTAATTGATAAATCCCAAATGAACAATAACATTTATTATGGTTTGTATCATTTGTGCTAGTAGAATTTACAAATAACTTAGCCTGGGATCTAATAGAATAAATACAATGACTGCGGAAGCGTTTATAATCATCGCGGGAGAGTTGCTTCGGCAATAGCTTTGCTGTGAATGAGCACAGCCTTTGGACACAGGCATTCTTAGTATCCTTCCTAGCTCTGCACTTCACTTGATTTAGGTAAATTCCTTAATTTTTCTGACCTCAGTTACCTAATCTGAAAAAAATGGAGAAAATGAAGGTTATCTCCCAGAGTCATTGTGAGCGTTCATTGATGTAACACACAAAGCCTGGTCACAGCATCTGATACACAGTAAAGTGCTCAGCGAGCATCTGTTTTCTCCTCTCTTCCACTGGAATTCTTTTTTGTTTTTCTTTTTGAGACAGAGTCTCACTAGGTCACCCTCAGAAGAGTGCCATGGCGTCACAGCAACCTCCAACTCTTGGGCTTAAGTGATTGTCTTGCCTCAGCCTCCCGAGTAGCTGGGACTACAGGCGCCCACCACAATGCCCAGCCATTTTTTTTGTTGCCATTGTAATTGTTGTTTAGTTGGCCCGGGCTGGGTTTGAACCCGCCAGCCTGGATGTATGTGGCTGGTGCTGTAACTACTGTGCTACAGGCACCAAGCCATTCCACCGGAATTCTTGAAGGACATACAGTTTCCATTCACCTTGAATTCCAGAAATAAGGCACTAATGTAGCAAATTACCAAAAATAAAAAAAAAAGTGGCTTAAAACAATGTAAATGTATTGTCTTACAGTTCTGGAGGTCAGGAGACTGAAATGGGTTTCACTGGGCTAAAATCGAGGTGACTGCAAGGTGTTCTCATGGAGGCCCCAGAGGAAGATTTGTTTCTTGTCTTTGTCAGCTTCTGGAGACCACCTGCACTCCTTGGCTCAAGGAATGGAGGTTCCTTCTTCCATCTTCAAAACCAGCAGCATGACATCTTCTAACTCATTCTCTCTCTCTTTCTCCTCTCTCGCTCACCTCCTACCCCCTCTTGCTTGCTTTGCCACATTTCCTTGTCTGACTCAAGTTCTCCCTCCCTCTTTTACTTATAAGGACCCTGTGCTTTTATTAGGCTCACCTGGATAATCCGGGCTACTCTCCCCATCTCAAAATCCTTATCTTCTTCACATGTGCAAAGTTCTTTCTGCCTTGTAAGGCAACAGTCACAGGTTCCAGGAATTAAGACGTGGCCATCTTTTCTTGGGGAGAGGGGGGAGAAAGCAGAATTGCTCTGCCTACTACCACTATTATAGCACTAAAGTTTTGTTCGTTTAATAGTTACTCTGGTATTTTTGACACTGAACTCAAGATATTGAGTGCAAAAGATAAGTGTCAAGGGAATTAATAAATTTCTCTTGTGCTTAGACTTAAAATTCTTTGGCTTTTAGCACTTTGTCAAATTTTTTCCACCACCTAACACAAGGTCTGTTGCAGTGGTAATTAAATCTAACAGAAAGATCCAATTGAGTAGGGTCCACAGAATCTTGGCAAATGCAGAACCCCTCATGGTTTTATTTAAGTGCATTTTAGAAGTTATAATGCACTTAAATAAAGTGGAAGGTGGAAGGACAGAAAGATGCATGGACTGATAGATAATTCGATCAATGTTCTTAATTCTGTGACCCAGGGGGACATTTGGCCACACCTGTAGATGTTTTTGGTTGCTACAATTTAGGAAATTGTTATGGCATCCAGCGGGCAGAGACCAGGGATGCTACTGAACATTGTATCATGCACAGGACAGCTTTCCAAACAAACATTTTATCCAACCCAAAATGCCCATACAGCTGAGGTTGAAAAACACCAATTTAGATAAAGCTTTGTAACGTACCACTTAAAACACTGTTTTGTGCAGGAAGCCTTTACTGAATATTCACAGAACTGTATATAAAGCCCCACAGAAAAAACTGTGTTTGGTTGATAGGAGGTTGTGCCTCCTGGACTGAAATCCTGCTCCTTTTCATTGTGTGATGCTGAGAAGTTACTGACCTCCTGTCTCGCTTCATTTCCCTCATCAGTTAAGAGGGAAGGTGAAGAGTAAGGAAATATACCATCCACGTGACGATTTCAGCACATTTCCTAGCCCAGTATGGGCTTGATGAATGACTGCTATCATTATTTTCTAAACTCCCAGCCAGACCAAATGCCAAATGATGAATTATATAAGAGAATACTTTAAAGATAAAATATTTGCACTGTTATAAAAATCCGTTAAATTATGTATCTTGTATAGAAGCAGATAATTTGTTTAGGTCATGACAAGTAGCATGGTATAACAGAAAAAGAATATGGGGTGGTGTGGTGGCTCACACCTGAAATCCTAGCACTTTGGGAGGCCCAGGAGGAAGAATTGCTTGAGGTCAGGAATTTGAGAACAACCTGAGCAAGAACAAGATCCCATCTCTACAAAAATATTTTAACAATTAGGTGGGCATGGCAGTGCAAACCTCTAGTCCCAGCTACTCAAGAGGCTAAGGCAGGAGGATCTCTAGAGCCCAGGAGTGTGAAGTTGCAGGGAGCTATGATCGTGCCATTGAATTCCAGCCTGGGTGACAGAGTGAGACCCTGTCTGAAAAAATTAAAAGAAAAGAAAATAGAAAAAGAATATGGGATATAAAAGTAGCCTGATCCCAGGTTTTGTCAGACAAAAAAGAGATTTTCTAGATTGTTTTAAAACCCATTTAACGTATCAACAGATGGGGCTGGTCAACCAAAATGAAATGTACTAATCCCACTTATAAATGTGGTCATCAGCCTTATTTGTGCCAGAGTCTGGTTCCCACTCCCGTTATCATCTCAGAGTTGGTAGAGGGAATGGGCCTTTCCTTCCACTGAAGCTCAAGTGGGATATTCCTGAAACCAAGAACAAGATTTCACATCCCTGCCTATCAGACACACAAATGTACGGCCTCATTTCTGCCACCCTGAGACATATGACTGGATCCCCGGAGGAGAGCAGTGGCCAGGTTATGGTAAAGGTGAACGCAGAGAGGGTTTTTCCCACTTCCCTTTGGGGCAGTCATGTGGTGAGGGGGTAGTTCTTGGTTCCTAGGAGCTTTTCTTATCTTCTCCAGGGTGAAAAGTGGGTAGAATGATGCCATAGAGTACCTGCCACCGACAAAGCAATCCTGTAGTTAGGACCACATGTGCCAAGGGCAATAAAGAAGTCATACCCAGACACAGGTGGGGAGAGGTGAGATGAAGCCAGTCTCCTGGACCCGGGAGAGCTGAGGTCACGACTCTACCTGCCAAAACCGCAGATGCCACTGAGAAAACTGTGGATGAGAGATAGTGTCCAGAGACCAGAGGCTTAGAAGACAGCATGCAGACTTCCCTCAGCTCCAGAAGCCTCCAAATTCTTTGCTGAGATAAGCTATGTGTGTGTCCTTCAAACTCCCAGATGTCGTCTTGGATTGAGTCGGGACCAGAAGGAGAAAAAAACCAGAAAGGCTGGGATTTTATCTAAAGGAGTTATCTACAGAAACTGCATTACTGAATCAGAGAGATTTTATTAGATTGCAGTAAGTTACTGAATCAACATTCAACCTATATTGAATTCCTAATATTCAATGGGACCAGGGCTTGGAGGATAGGCTATATCAAAAAAAAAAAAAAAAAAAGGAAGCTACATCTTCCCCCTGCACCATCTGAGTGCAGTGTGAGAAAATATGTGACCCCGCAACTCAACGAAAGGAGTGTTTCTATTTTTGCCGACTTTATGGCTTTTATTACCCCAGGCACATACTCAAGGCGTCCTCTGATTTTCTCCCACACTGAGCCTTGAAACCATGCCACGCATTCACACCAGTGATTAAATCATTTTTCTCCCATCAGAAATCTAAGCTTCTCCAAGAAGTCTTCCGAAACCATCCGAAAGCTTGTTCTCTGATTTCACCTTGTCCAACTTGCAAGTTGCTTCTATGCTGGCCTCCAGCTTTTCACGTCACTTATTATTCCTAATACTGAGTAACAGTGCTCAAGCATTTAATCTTCACTTTTATTCTGTATCTTTTATCTATGAGTCAGTATTTCCAAGCCCAAATTGCAAGTTTGTAGAAGGCAGGTATTAGATGCTTTTTGTACATTGCCTCATGCAACTATTCAGACCAATAAGTATTTTTAAATGGCCTTGGTTGACAGAATTAAATTATTTTATTGTGGAACGACGCTTCTATGAAATGGAGCATTTTCTATTATTTTCTGCCGTAGAGTAATACTTGAAATATGGTTCAGTAAAATCTTACAGCTTTTCACCATTAATAGGTGACATCTGACCAAGCACCAGTGTATTTATAATGGTCAGTGGATGCCGTGTATTTGTAACTGGTCTATTCTTGTCAACAAATCCATTATAAGTGGATTTTATTATTGTATTGAGGTTGGGTCTGTTATTAAAGAAATTTTTTTAGATCTGAGGCAATAACTTGAACTGTTCTCTTAGACGATTCAGATTAAAGCAGGTGCCTCATGTTTGGTAATAACTGCTAAATTATCTGGCAACTTCAGAAATGTATATTCCTGGAATACAGCGTTAGCCTATGGGAAAGGGGACAAAGGACACTAAGATTTATTGATTGTTCTCTATTGAGTACTGATACCTTGTCCAATTTAATCTTTGCAACATTCATTCACTCATTCTTTGCTACCATTAATTAACGACCCCCGATTAAGCATCTTAAATACATTTTATTATTAATTTTCAGAGCACCCTACTTGTAAATTAAGTATCATTATTATTATCAGGATGTAGATGAGGCAGCAGAGAGCTGGAGAATTTAACTAAGACCCCCAAGTTTGCATATCTAGACTATACCATGAGTTTATACCCATTTCTTTCTCTTGCCCAAGTCCCTGTTTTTAACCATCATGATTTTACCACTTAAGGTAGTGGTTTTCAAACTTGAGCACTCATCAGAATTACCTGGAAGGCTTCTTAATACATGGTTGCTAAGTGAAGACCGCCTGAGTTTCTAATTCAAGCGGTGGTTGGGGCTAAGAATTTGCATTTCTAACTAGTTCCCAGATGATGCCAATGCTGGTGGCCCAGGGAAGCAGCTTTGAGAACCACTGAGTTAGTGTAGAAACAGAACTACTATAACAAGACCAAACCTCAAAAATACAATGCTGAAGTAAGGTTTATTTTTCTATTTCACATTACAGACTGGGAGATATATTACAGACTGGCCCAGGTTCCTTCCACTTGGCAGCTGGTTGGCCTCAGGCACTGTCCTTACCAGCCTGGTGGAAGCCAGGTCACTGCCTCACTTACAATTGCAGCCTGTGGGAAAAAGAAAAAAGAAAAGTCAAGAGCAAGCCACTTCCTGCCATGAAAGGGACGCTGAAGTTGCATCCCTTCCATTTGTACATACTGCATTATGACAACTTAACCAGAGGCTAAATAGCCACGTGCCCAGCTGACCCACAACCCGGAGCCTGCCACACTAATTAATATACTGCCATCCACCTTCTCATTTGTAAAATAATTATCAGATATAAAGTAGTTACCGTGTGCCAAATCATTAATATTCAAATATGAAATGGTAAAATACGTAATAGGAGATTTTATTAAGAGATAATTTTATTTACCCAACCTTAGAATCTCTAAAACAGAAGGAACTTCTAATCCTTGCCATGAACTTCAACTAAGGTTCAGCTTCTTCCTGACAAACACTTCAGCTCTCCCTGGCCTTCATAACACTAAGTGTATTTTTCAGCATTATGGGTATTGATACATGCGTTATATAGAAATATATGTATGTAGACAGCCATCTACACAGATATGTATGTTAAAATTCAGTTAAGCTTCAATTTGGCATAAATTAGGTGTAGCTTTATTTTGCTAATTTGAAGTAATATTCAACCTATTTAGCATGATCTCTCTCTGCTATAAATGCCATTTCCCTCCCTCAGTCCCAGCCAGATGGTGTCTTTTCACCAGCAGGGGTCTTGGTCCGTGACATCTCAGATTGGCAGCCATTACATTTCTTAAAGAGCAATAGTAGGTTTGCACTGCACTTTGCGAGCATATGAGCCATAATTCAACTTTTCATTTCAGCTAAACATCACTTAACATCCTCCCTACGTCCATGTAAGGCTGTTGTAGGTTCTGCCCCTATGAGTGCCGTCTAGGTGAGTTTCTGTTTCAGCTGTTTTCTGTGTCAACAATGTATATGCTCAGGAGATTCAGCCTGGTCCCTGACTCAGATAGTGACTTAGGAACACACCAGAAATGGAAGCATTGTGGCTGCATTAATTGCCTTCATGCCCCACTAAATTTCTCTGTGACTGGTGTCATACCTTGGAGTTGTCATATGTAGTGCGTAAAAAGATGCTATGTCCCTAGGGAAGCACAGTCCCCAGCAGGGGAACAGGCTGCCGTGGCTTTAGTGCCAGAATCGCTGGGGCCATATCCACAACCTTAGATTCCTGTGTTCATTTGCCAAGGCAGTGCATTTAAAAAAAAAAAAAAAAGCCAAGAACAAAACAAACAAAAAATGGCAGAGAAACAGACCAAGAGCTCCCTCTGGCAGAAAATGCCACAGGTACACTAGTAAAAAGTCCTACTAGCCACAGGTGAGACGTGACTTACTGAGGAAAGTGGATAATTTTTGCTTGATGGTGAATCGTTAAAAGTGAACCAGATGATTAAACTTAATGGAACAGCCACATTAAACTGAAATTAGTAAAAACATGCCTCCGGCAGCCCACAACCTTTTATTTGTTGTTGTTTAACTTCTGTCTCTTACAGTGGCCATGATGGATGACATCACAAAAGAAAAACTCCAATTAAAATCTAAGTGCGCAATAAACCCCTAATGTCTGGTTGTCACCACCACTTTCACGGGCGCTGGTGTCTTATGTTTTCTCTTCTCCCCAAGAATAAAGAGCTGGCCCCAGGGAGTTTAACGGAAGGGGAGGAGAGTAGAGAGGAGAAAACAAATCAAGGCTTCTGGAGCTTTCTGCTCTGTGTACTCTGCCAGCCCCGGATAATGCACTTTGGGAGGAGGCAGGGGGGGAGGTTAAATTGTTTTATTATCAGACAATACCTGAGTGGAGAGAGGCATTTCCCCAATGGTTTTCAAATATCGATAAATCAGAATTGTGATCTGCAAAGCCATCCCTCTTCACACTCTTATTTGGTGTCTCCTCTGCCCTTAACATGGTCTTGGGTGTTTATTCTGTTAGTCATCGAAATGGTCTCTCTTGACAGCTAAAAATAAGTTTCTGATTACTTTTACCTGAATAAATCATGTAGCCAGATATGAGATTCACCTACTAAGTGTACAGCAATTACATTTTGAAAGCGCTGAAAGAACTGGGTGAGGAGGGTGTAGCATCTTGGGGAATGCAGAAGAGAATAAATCACCTGGAAAGACAACACTTGCCCCCTGGTAGAAGAATACTGGCTTTTGATGACAGACTTTACCTTAGAGATACAGTGTGTATATAACACTGGACTTTCAGAGTCCTCAAAATAAAGTCCCCAAAGTCAACATAAGAGGGAAAGTATGCTGAGTATGGATGAAGGGCAGGAGTAGCGATATCAAATTTGGAAGGTGCTCTCTAACTTATAAAACACATGTCATGCCTCGATTGCATGTTTTCCCAGAGATGAACATAGTATTTGTTGGGTCCCTAACATAGTATTACTGTCTCTAACTAGATCTTCACAACAGTCTAGGCATGTAGCTCTTACTATCCTCATTTTATGGGTGGTTCTGGCTCAGGGAGGTCAATTGACTCCATATGGTGAGTGAAAGGGAGTGAGTGTGGCCCCTACTGAAGTTTGAGGGACAGCGCCTCCCACTCCTCCCTGCACTGTGCCAGTTCACCAGGCACAGCTGCCCTGGAGCAAGGATCTACCAGGCAGGGACACTGCTTCCCTTTCTCATGGGTTAATGAAATAGCTTTTTAAGAGCCTTCTTCAGTCATTAGAACTTGACGATGGAGAGTTAAACTTTCCCCAGTGGCTCTGTGTCATCGTGGTTTCAACACTTCTTTAGCAGATCACATTTCACAAATCGCCCAATGCTCTTGTTTTACATTTCCTATGGCATTTGTCTCACTTCTAAGCAATTTCCTCCCCGTTCGCATTTATCTTCCATTATTTCTGTCAAATTGCTTTCAAGGCTACTAATTGTAGGAATAATATTCTTTTCCCCAAAACACTGTGATTAACCAGCTTTAGCTGTGTGGCCTTGAACACATTTTATCTCTTAAAAATGAGGAAGCTGTACCAAATAATCTATAAAACCTCTTCTTTTTTTGTCTTTCTTTTTTTTTTTTAATGAAGTCTTTTGTACATAGATCATAAATACATTTATGCCATTATGGGATTCAATGTGTCGATTATTTGTACAAATTGGAGTGCTTACATCCTACTAATCAACATAGCCTTCACCTCATTTACCCAATTACAGTGTTAAGACATTTGTATTCTACACCTGATAAATCCAACTTGTCTAATCTTCTGACTCTGCACTCGAACCGTGTGATTTTGGAAAGACTGCATAAACTGGAGTCTTAGTTTTCTTGACTCTACAATAATGGATTAAATTAGTTCATGTTTCCCAAATATCTGTCTTGAAAAATTGGTGATGGGAGATACCTAATGGGTCACCCCCACAAAAGGAGTCTTTAAAGAAGAAAGTTAAGGAAAGCTAGATCAAACAAAGTCAGTGGTTTCAAGCTGCAGACACTCAACGGCTTTAGTACGTTAACGGATGCCTCCAAGTAAGAGGCAGAATATGAAGCACTTCTTTATCTCAGCATTTTGCATAAATGATGCTACTCCGAGTGTTCCCTTTTAATCTAGAGGATGCAGTGCTGCCATCCCGGTTGCTGTCACTGCCGTGGTTGTTGTAACATAGCCCACACTCTGCTTAGACATGGCCAAGACAGAGCAGAGATTCCTTCCCACTAAAACTAATGTGTCAATATGTCGCTGATACTCTTCACTCTGGAGCTTATAAATGTCCTCTTCAATAAAAAGTGCTTTTTAAAAACTTGTGAATAGGGTTGGATTATACACAGACCTGTGAGATACCATCAAAAGACCTGTGAGATACCACTTGTGAGTGAGAAAAGGAGAATTAAGGAAACAAAGGGAACTCAATGCTATGGAAGTAATCTTTGGGATAGGAAACATCACCACTTGTCCAAGTTAGAGGCCTCATCTTCCATGTTCATGGTATCCTAGCAGACCCATGTTAGTGACGGTTAATCATCAGAGTTTCTGCCTGGTTACCTTCCAGGAGCAGGGAACCCACTACCTATTTCAACTTTAAGCTAAGTCTAATTACTAGAAAGTCCTTTCCTATCTCTTACTAAAATCTGAGTGTTAAATGTTATTGTTCCAAATGACCTTTTAAATGATCTAACCAGATGGTTTTCAAGACATTGTCATAGCAGCACTGACAATGTTTGTCAAACCCTTCAAGTTGAATTTCATAAATAGATAGATATCCCATTTTTCCAGAAAAGTGATCATAATCTCCATTAGTAAAGACTGAAGGAAATTACCTAGTTCCCCTGAATTCACCAGGACAGTAAATTTCACGTAGAAGCAGAATGCACTCAGGTCTCTCTGATTCAAAAACCAAGGTTCTTTTCTGCAGAGTATATTGTTTCTCTAATATGTTTGTGTACATGGAAGTAAAGAGGAGAGCGTATGAGTAGAATGTGAAATCTACAGTGAAAATAAGAAAATAATGAGGGTCTTCCCACACTCCCTGGATAAAGGGCTCAACTACAACTTGAACTTTACCTTAGAATTGAAAATAATGTAACCTAACCATCTGTACCCTCATATTAATTTGTAATAAAAACATTAAAAATAAATGAGAAAATGATGAAAATAGTTTCCAGCTAGCCTAATATGTCCTTGGACATAAGGCTCTGGCTCTTAGTTTTCTCTTCTTTGAAATAAGAAAGATGACCAGATTTTCCCCAAAATTCTCTTTCAGGTCTGGAAGATTCTGTGTTCATTGATGAATGGAATGTACCATTGATAGGCTATGCAAACAGTAAAAAAAAACATACATGTGCCTTAGAAAGGATTGAATAATAGTTAACATAGTATGCACCATAAAGACTAAAATGGTTTGGGATCGCATTCTTGACTTTTACTTTCTTTAATTTTTTTTTCTACACTAGTTACATTCAGACCAGGATAGAGGAGATGGATCACTTAAATATATCCTTTCAGGAGATGGAGCAGGAGATCTCTTCATTATCAATGAAAACACAGGCGACATACAGGCCACTAAGAGGCTGGACAGGGAAGAAAAACCCGTTTACATCCTCCGAGCTCAAGCTATAAACAGAAGAACAGGGAGACCTGTGGAGCCGGAGTCTGAATTCATCATCAAAATCCACGATATCAATGACAACGAGCCAATATTCACCAAGGAGATTTATACCGCGACGGTGCCTGAGATGTCTGATGTTGGTGAGTGAGATGCGATTCAGTGAAAAACTGGCTATCCTCTGGTGCACCCACTGAGTAAGGGACCCTTAGAGCCCAATGTACTGAGTTGAATGAATTTAGATGCTACACTCTACAATCCACCTATGTCCTCTTTATAAATAGACTATGGTGCCAATATTATTCCCAGCCCATTTTGTTATGGTTTTTAAGAAAGTAGCATTTCCTCTAAAGATGAGGGTGTGAAGGGTGGTAGCATGATGGTGGACAGCAGAAGAAAGACCATCCCCCCTTTCCCAGCACTGAATTCCCACTCTGTTCCTGGGCTGAGGCACAGCAGCCCCCTTCATTGCTCTTAGCCTACGTGGGTGTTGGCCTCATAGTCTCCAGGTGCTATTCTCCCCAACAGACCATAAAACTTGAATTTGTAGTTCAGTCTAAAGAGTAGTGACAGTTGCATTAAGTAACTTGGGGAAGAGACTCAGAGACTCAAAGACAAAGAAATTTTTTCATCTATAAACATTATATGAGTGATGTCTAAAGGACATATCCTTTTCTACCTGGTGGGAATTAAAAGACTTCCATAACATTAATAGTGTGAATTAATATTTTATGCACAGTTCCACCACCAATTTTAAACTTGATGTGTATGCATTTAATTTGTTTAAATTGGGAGAAGGTAAACAGGATTTAAATTAAGTAAAAAAACCATTATGTCACTCAGCCATATTAAAATACTTCATGGGAGACAGTGGCAAATTTTAGACCACTTATGTAAAGGGTTATTTTTATTTTCACTCTGTCAAATTCAAAAGGATTGAAATTAAATAACTTTATTATGATTCTGTGAGTTGGATACCAGAGATAATTGTGGTTAATAGATCCAAGACATGGAAAATACCTATGATTGTAAGACATCTACATTTTTCTAATAAAAAATTTGCTCATCTCAATTATTTAAAACCATTTTTTCTTACAAAAATCACAGATGCTTACCAAAGCAAAGAGAGTTATTAGAATTTTTAAGGAGCATAGTTAGGAGAACACATATTTTTTTTTCTCAAGCTGTAAAAGACAGAAGAGTGAATGAAGGATAGTTAATTAAGATAGTCTCATCATCAGCACTGATGATGATAGTCTCATCATTCAGCAGGGCAACTGAAACCAGCTGTGTGGTGGTGCACCACACAACTCTAGGGGGCGCTATTCACTTTTGAAAACATTATACAAATATGTATTACAAATATTTGGGGGTAGCTGGCAGCAACATGTCTTCAGAAAAGGAAGGCTTTTTTCAATTTGCACACAGGTACAGTTATATTGATATTCATCTTTATCATAAATTAACATGCATTATCGTGATACATAAAGATACCTTTAAAAAGTACATAAAGCTAGTGGGGCAACTAACAGCAGGGGGACAGAAATGAACTTTGATTAAACAGATCTGAATTTGAAACTCTGTCCACTACTAACCAACCGTGTAGCCTTGAGCAAATTATTTGATTTCTTGGTCCTCTCATTCTGTATCTAGAAAAAAAAATAAAGAATGTCAACTCCTAAGCGTTATCATGAGGATGAGATGAGACAATAAGCATGGAACTCCTAGTAAAATATCTGGCAACTAGTAGGCACTTAACAGATCCAGATAATCATATCCAAAAGGCAGTCAAATTTTGTATTAATGCCAAATGAGAGGGTGGGTGTTTGTGGACTTCTGTTAGCTCTCACTTTGAAATGAGGGATGCTCTCACTCTCCCCATCTCCCTCGCCAACTCAGAGGGGTGGGTGCTCTCTCTGACACATCAGCCCTATACACAGGGAGCATCTGACCCTAACATACTACAATCTATTTGTCTGGTAAATGAAATTGGTAAGCTAGTACAAAAGCAATGTAGAGATTTCAGTATCCCCTAGATGTAACTTCCCTGCCCTCTTTGTGGACGGGAGAACTGTGGCAGTATGCTTACGAGCATCGGATATGAATATCAAAAGTCAGCCACAAAATGATTTTAATCAAAGGGTCTTATCCTTTATAAAAGTCACAGACCTTTTGAAAATCAGAGAAAAAAATCTGTGGACTTTCTTATTAGTGAAATAGGCATGTAAACATATACAGAAAAGTTTGCATGGAATTTCAAGGGGTTAGGGGTTGAGGGTTATTAGGCAACTGTGGGCCCTAAAATAAGAATGCTGACCTAAAATGTAATAGCCTTCTTTGTATAATTAATTATAATCATCGTTTGGAATTACAGCTTCCAGATTTTTATGCTCTATTCTTCTAATGAATTCTTTATTTAATCCAAAACCTTTAAGGTTCAAATCCTTTCAAACTCTTAGAATTATCAGGTATATTTATCATTTAGGACGCTTAGATCAGCAAGTAACAAGAAACCCAACTCAAACTAGTTTAAACAGTAAAATTGTTTACTTGTTACATTACTTAAGTCCAAAAGCAAAGCAGGCATTAGATGTGACTTGCTCTGGGTTCTAGCCTTTTCTCTGGAATTTTCTATTCCACTTTGTCCTCAGGCTGGCATTTCTCAGATCACAAAATAGCTACTACAAATATACATCAGCACACATTACAGTCCAGGAGAAAAGTATCTTTCATCAACAATCTCCGGTGGACAAAGTAATGCAAGATGGTGGTTGACTTAGTCCTGGATAACTTAACAGAATCAATATGGCAAGAGTCCAGTCAAATCCCACTATTGGAGATAGTTGGAACCAGTCCCACCCAAAGTCAGGGTCATCTGCATGCTTCTCTTTAACCTAATGCCTACAATGCTTTTTTTTTTTTTTTTTTGAGACTTTGATTCACTCTGTCACTCTGGGGAGAGTGCCATGGCATCATCATAGCTCTCAGCAATCTCAAACTCTTGGGCTCAAGTGATCCTCTTGCCTCAGCCTCGGAGTAGCTGGGACTACCGGTGCCCACCACAATGCCCAGCTATTTTTAGTAGAGATGAGGTTTTGCTCTTGTTCAGGCTGGTCTCGAACGCCTGAGCTCTAGCAATCCTCCTGCCTTAGCCTCCCAGAGTGCTAGGATTACAAGTATGAGCCCCCCCACCTGGCCTTAATCCTTACAACATTGATTGCATTCCTGCAGCCTGAAGAAACCATTACTTTTTAACGAAGCACCCTGCTAACTTCTCCATTCTCTTGCCATGATAGTTCTACACAAAATTAACACTGCTCTTCCTGTGTGTATCAAAGATGGTAATGAACCTTGGACTTGTTTTCAGTTTGTGCTTCTGTCATCACAGGTACATTTGTTGTCCAAGTCACTGCGACTGATGCTGATGATCCGACATATGGAAACAGCGCTAAAGTCGTCTACAGCATTCTACAGGGACAGCCCTATTTTTCAGTTGAATCAGAAACAGGTTAGAATTCCTTTTTGATCATTTTTTTCTCAATCTGTAATTTTTAATTGGTGTTGTCAGCTGAGCTAGCATATTTTTTAATAAAACCAATCAGTGTGATTGAATTTTCTTACATTCATCTACCAAATGCTAATGATATAATTATAAACATGACATCTGGATCATTTTAATCAAGAAATCTGACAATGAATCTTTCGTCTACCATGTTTATATGGGGTTGATCAAGAAAAAATTAGGCATTACTTTGTTTCTCCTTCCAGTTTGAAACTAAAAGATCAGCCCTTTCTGATAGCTATTAGGCCTGTTGACATTAGACTTTGATTTTTCTTTTTCTAATTACTTAGTAGGAATACATCTCTCTATTCTGCTCTGAAGCCAGATGTAGCTATGTGATTTATTTGAGTAAACAAAATGTGGCAGTGATACAAGTCACTTTTAAATACAACTTTTAGAGTTGGTACACAATTCATCACATTCCCTTCCCCGTCCCAGAGTGATCATGGAAACCAATGTTCAGATGGAGCCTGCAGCCTGGATGTCTGGGTAGCCTCATGAGCAGAGGTTCCTACTTGCTTGCTTGGAGCATGAACAAAAAAATAAGTGTTAACTGTGCTAAGCTGCTAAGATTATGCATTATTGGTTATCACATCATTGTCTAGCCCATCCCAACTGATACAGCCCTAATCAAAATGAATTGGATATGGAATCCATTTTTCAACATCTCATTTTTCTGTATTTTCTCAAGGGCCATGCTATCTTATAATGATTTGTCTTTAAGTAAATACCATTTGTATCATATGGCAAGTTCTACACCAAGTTTTGCTATCCTAATGAGTTAATTTCCTTTTATACAGTTTTCAAGCATCTGTTATTGTTAGTAGAAATTAAAACCCCTCTTGGTTACCACATCCAGTTGGAAATCAATGTGTTAAGAGATACAGTGAACTTGGAAAGAATCCCAAGGAGAAAGAAAATGTGGAGTTGAAAAACAATGAGGATGAGAAATTAGAATTATTCAACTAACAGGACAAAAGGCTGAGGTGATCTCCTGTATTTAAATAGAGAAGTACAATTATTTGGAGAACAGAAAGCAGCTGTACTTTCACTGAAGCCGGGACTATGAGAATAAAATTGACCTGTTGTCTGAGGTATCCTTGTTAAAAATAAAAAAAAGATATTTTCAGCTCCATTAGTTGGTGAGCACTGGAACACGCAACCAGAGAAGGTGATAAAGTCTTCTCCAGTGGTTTTTGAAAAAAAGTTAATCTAAGCATAAACCCTGCATGGAAATGAGGTGAACTTTTAAAAGTTCTTTTTAACTATTTTATAACTGTCTAACAACAGACATAAATTTAACCTAACTTAAGAATGTTGATTGCTTTTGGGACCAGTTGAACTAAAATTCACATCAGCTTTAGGAAAATGTAAATTCTCTAGGATCATACAAGATGATAATTATGAGAGATGCTGCCTTTTCTTCAGACCATAGTTTTGTGGTTTAGAAAATCCTCAGAAGTTCCATTATGGTACCTATTTGAGGAATAATTAGCTAATTCAGCAATGTGAAACACAAGAGTCAGTTCAAGCATAGAGCTTTCTTAATTTTTTCATAATCATCTAAATGTCTTTTATCAAGCAGCTACTATGGCATACCTTTATACCACATGCCAGCTTAGATTTGGCTGTATCATCTTAGAACACCTAATATTCAGGCCAGGCACAGTGGCTCACACTTATAATCCTAGCATGCTGGGAGGCCAAAGCAGGAGGATCATTTGAGGTCAAGAGTTGGAGATGAGCCTGAGCAAGAATGAGACCCGACCTCTACTAAAATAGAAAAATTAGCTGGGCCTGGGGGTATGCCTGTCATCCCTGCTACTCAGGAGGCTAAGGCAGGAGGATCACTTGAGCTCAGGAGTCTGAGGCCTGAGCAACAGGGCAAGACCCTATCTCAACAAAACAACAACAAAAGAAATTCACAATGTATAATGTAATGATAGTATTAAGTCTTGTAACATTTAATAGTCTACATATTGTTGCAAGATTTGACTTGTGCTTATTCTCATTCTCCTTGTAGCACAGGCTTTT
>NW_003852458.1:755829-790623 GCF_000181295.1 Otolemur garnettii
GTGGTGATCCAAGCCAAGGACATGGGCGGCCAGATGGGAGGGTTATCCGGGACCACCACCGTGAACATCTCGCTGACGGACGTCAACGACAACCCTCCGCGATTCCCCCAGAGTAGGAACATTTCCTTGGACGAGTTGCTTCAATCCGTTTTTGTAAAACTCCACCATTGAGAATTATTTTCCATTGTTGTCGTGATTGTCAAAATTAGTGGATTTAGCAAGAACTGGCACTTTTATTAAAAATGAGTTGGCAACACTGCTTACACTCAGGAAATGTGAACATTTATGATTCTCGGTTGGTAATTAGCTGAGCGATTTCTGACACGGCTGTTGCTGTAAAGGCGACATCATTGTTTCATTTTTCCTTATTAAAAAAACTACCCCAGACATAAATCTGCTCGTGCAGAACGTATGTACACAAGCCTGCTGCTGTTTGTCAGGAAAAATTTGACTTTATGTTTTGTGAAATTAATCGGGCATGTAATCTCTTTTAAATCCTTACCAAGCTTTGTAAGGGGAGGATTTATCATTTTGCCGTTTCTAAAAATACAACTGTGAAGTAACTATGTACTTAATCCATTTGTAATCATACATAGTCTTCTACATTCTGGCTAATTGAGATACTGAAAGCCATCTCTAAAAATCATTAACTCTCATGATTAGATGGAAAGAAAGAGAAGGAAAAACCACATCCATGAGTACTGACTTCGTTTCAGCAGTGCGCTAAACTCACCTGGAGCCACCCAAGAGGGAACTGGTTTGAAAGTAATTTTTCTCCTAGGAACAAAATCCCTTTCCGACCATGATCCCCTAAGAAAGTTATTCCAGTCATTACATAGAAAACCCCCTGGCTCTATCATGGCATTTTAAAAAGATGACCAGCTAAGGTGGGCTACCTTTAGAAAGGAGATGTCTGTGGATCAGCAGCAATGGTTCTATATTTTGTATTTTTCAAGTGTTTAATCAGCTAAATGCACAAATAGAAAAGCTCATGAATTTCTGACATAATGAGTGAAAGAAGGTATTATGAGCCCTAAAATGTTCACCACAGAGGCTTCAGATGGAAATATCAGAATCACCAACACTTTGCCCCCAAACCCTCCTTTCCAGTATGGGCAGGCCCTGGGGAAGGATGACATAACGATTCCCCAGCACCTCAGTGCCACAGGGATTTGTAACTCGCTCAGCTCTTTACTTGGCTAGCCCGTGACTTGTCACTGGGCAGTGTGCCAAGGCAAGGGAGATGAGAATACAGAAAGGGCAGGAGGAAGTTGAATACACCAGAGGAACACTTCACCTGTTTTCTCATGTCACCAAGGATGAGCCCAATTTATAGGGAATGACTACCATAGAATGCCTAGATTTTAGTGGTGCCATAGTCTTAAGTTTTTCCCAAAATTATTTGTATGAATGGAAAATATAATGAATAAGAATAGAGTTAGTTTTGTTTTCACTTTTTATTTTTTATTTCTTTATTTTGTGCTAAGAGCATGCTGGCCTGCTATATCTAAACTAAAACTCACATGTAATCTTCTCAAACTAATTTTACAACATGATGACCTAAGAAACACGTCTATCTATAAAATATAGGTTTTGAACTATTAATACAGATCCAAGTAGGGGAGAAACCTATGCATAGAAAAAAAGTACTATGACAACATTTAAATAAAGAGTTAAACAAAAGAAAAAACTTAAGAGTTTTATCAACATATTTATCTATATCCTTAACCTTGCAACTGGATCCAGCTCTGTGTATGAGTGAAAGAATGTCTACCTGGATACAGTCTCCAAATTGCTGCAATTTATTTTCACCTTCAGCTATTATTAGCAGGAGCAGAGAGAACTCTTTTAAAGAATACCTAGTAACTGGCTTAAAGTCACAGTGCAGATTAAATCCTTATCTATTCTTTCTGATAGATTAAGTTAACGGGGGGCTTTGAAACCTTCCGTGCCTCCTCAGTCCAGCCGTTCTCACAATCACACCATAAACACTGAAGCCTATTTACAGGACAAGAAAAGTGTTCTCCATTTGCACGAAGACAGGTCATGATATATAAAAATATTCTTAACAACCACGAAAGTAAAGTCATAGGAGAAGAGGCCACCATTAATTATTTAGAGGAAAGCACAGATCTGCCTGCCTCCCTGGTAATGTCGGAAAGAACTATTAGGAGATGGGTTGTGTTTTTATGATGATGGCGTGTGCTTGGTCTGTGTTCGACTTATATCTGTCTGGTGATTAATAGGTACCTACCAGTTTAAAACCCCAGAATCTTCTCCACCGGGTACACCGATCGGCAGGATCAAAGCCAGCGATGCTGACGTGGGAGAAAATGCCGAAATTGAGTACAGCATCACAGACGGTGAGGGGCTGGATATGTTTGACGTCGTCACAGACCAGGAAACCCAAGAAGGGATCATAACTGTCAAAAAGGTAATGCCGCTTCTTAAACACCATACAAATGAAAACGCATTTCCCTGTCTCTTGTTCCCAAGTTATCAGGGGCAATTATGAATGTATCTCACGTAAAACATCACTTTAGATTCTTATTTTGCTAATGACTGTTTGAGAACACCGATTCTAATGATACGGAGACTCTCCAGTTGGCTTTCAGGTGTCCAAAATAATCTCATAGGCTTATTAGTTTTATACTTCCAATAGATTTTTGTTAAGAACCCCCGAAGTAAGTAAACACAGATAAATGATATGTACAGTAAAAACCATAAGGTCTTTACATAAAAACAAGTAAAGTCAATATCATCAATGAGCGATACCCAAGCCATGCCAGACACTGTTCTAGATGCCAGAGGTGCCGTGTTGCATTGAACAGATGGTCTCTGCTGTCATCAAACTTCCCGTCTAGGGAAAAAAAGACAAGAAAGCAAGGAAATAAACACACAAATGTGAAGCAAGCTTCAGGGAAAAAAAAGGTCATGAAAGCAGAGATCAAGATGACGCATTACAGAGAGAGGATAAATACCACGAATTCAAATTAAATAGCATGCATTTCCTGAGACCCCTTTAGCTACTTTCTGGAACACAATAATAAGACTTTTGTACTCTACCTCCCCCTTCTCTCATTTCTCCCTAATGTACATCATTTTACCCCTCAGAGTGATATACAAAAGTGTGGCAAAAATTAAAAAGCAACAAATGTTATACTTTAAGACTAAAAATAATGCGAATTTTGATTAATTTTTTATGATTTCACTTTTATTACATTGGAATAATATTTTCCTCTCCCTTCTACACTATTATCTTTGCTGGTAAATAGACGCGTAGGTCAGTGGTTCTCAACCTTCCTGATGCCACGGCCCTTTAATACAGTTCCTGTGGGTCGCGACCCACAGGTTGAGCACCGCTGGCATAGGTGGCTATGAAGAACAAGAAACTCTTTCCTTCCTCCTAAGTTTGCATTACATGTCTTGATATCAGGAAACACAATAAAACATGTTTAAGTGACACTTAGACCAGTGTGTCATGCTATAATATAATTAGGAAGCCCATTACTGTGCATTAACCTTTTTAATTTTCTTAGTGCCTTATCAGATTCGAACTAAAATTTTGCCTCGCCGACCAAATTGCATTCACTAAGCTTTGATTAATTGCGTTTCTGGCGAGCCTTGTCATGGTAGCATCTAAAACTCAAAGTCAGCAGTCAGCGTCAGGGCTTGCTCTGTCTTCAAAAGCAGAGATGCTTTTCCTAAAGACCTCTGACAACAATGACCATTACCTTCTTTGGCAAACCCATATCAGAATATCATTTGGAATATTTTATTACCTCATGTAAAAAAAAGTGTAAGCTATTTTGTCTGAATGAGGAAGTGGGAATCACAATGCCAACTATGGTTCTCAATCCTAGGCAGACATTAGAGTGACTAGGGCAGGGGCTTAATAGCATACACTCCCATCTCCACTCCACATATTTTGATCTAGGAGGGGCCCAGACATGGACTAGTTTTAAGCATTCATCAGGTACAGTCAAAGCCAGACATAAGAACAGCTGGCAGAATTATCAGCATATTTACCAACTTGCCCCTGGCAGTGGCCCCCCCATAGTCAAATATAAAGATTTTTTTAAAGGGAGAGAGCATGGGCTGCTCCAGACTCCTGCTTCCAATTTCCCTCCTACTTGGGAACAAGTACTTGGTACAATGCCTTGCACCTCAGCACCCACCTTTAAGTCCAAAGTGGGCCTGGTTCTAGCCCACACTTTCTTCAGGGTTGTTTGACAACTGAACTCTTCACAGACTTCCTAATAATTGCCCACCAAATGATGCAGGTATAAGAAAAAATAATTACACTGTATCTTCCCTGCCTTTGCCCAATATCGCACTATTGTGTAGGGATTTCTCTAAGCCATATGGTCACATTTATTTATCAGTGATTTGCAACAAAAATGCTTCGTGTCTTGGCTTTTTATGTCCTGGTTACTTTAAATGTGTTCCTTCCCTTCAACACCCCCCCCCCCAAGCTCTTGGACTTCGAAAAGAAGAAAGTATATACTCTCAAAGTGGAAGCCTCCAATCCTCACGTCGAGCCACGATTTCTCTACCTGGGACCATTCAAAGATTCAGCCACGGTCAGAATCGTGGTGGAGGACGTGGACGAGCCTCCAGTCTTCAGCAAACTGGCCTACGTCCTACAGATTAGGGAAGACGCTCAGATCAACACCACAATAGGCTCAGTCACAGCTCAAGATCCAGACGCCTCCAGGAATCCCGTCAAGTAAGTACGGTTCTGCCCCTTGTCTCTTTCAGGAGCCTCAGTTTATATCCGATGATCTGTCTGCACATTAGAAAAGATAGATCCCTTTTCTTCCAATTAGAAAGTTGTGTTTTCCTGAAAAACTGAACAGCCCCTTTCGCTTTCACTGCTCACTTCATGAATGTTATTTGGGCAGCAATCCAGCAGTCCTTTGGTATCCTTGAGGGATTGTGTCCAGCACCCCCCTCCACACCCCAATTTACAGATGCTAAAGTCCCTTATATAAGATGGGGTAGTGTCTGCCTAGAACCCAAGCATCTCTTCCCCTGTCCTTTATCTGCAGAATACTTCTAATACCTAACACAATGTTAGTAATATGTAAATAGTTCTTACCCTGATTTTTAAATTTGTATTATTTATTACTATATAGGGATTTTTGTTGTTTTCTTTTTTATTTATTTATTTTTAAAATATTTTCAATTTTCAGTCCATGAGTGTAGAACTCATGGATACAGACAGCTGACTTGTAGAAAATTAAAATATATAAAATTTGAAGGGAAAAAAAACCCAAAATGATCTATATAGAGTTTATTATGGCTTACAGAGAAATAATATAAGATAAGGTAGCTGAATTGCCTGGGACTTTATTTTTAAGGTTTAAGATATTTTTAAACTTGAGACTTGTCAAAGAGTATAGAGAAAGTGTCATGATTTTTAACAAACCAGGCTCTACAGGGCAAGAGAGACTCTTCGAGTGTGGATGAACCTGTTGTGTAACACACACTTAGAGGCAGAATTATGCTCCATTTGGATGCATAATTTTTCCTCTTAAAGATATAAACAAGAACTGTTTCCTAATATATGTCTGTGAAATCCTGGGGAAATTAATAGAGCAGAATCCAAATTTATGCCACAAGCGCAAGCCCTGTTTTCTCTGTACTCTCCTTACACGTCAGCTGGAAATCATGACGGAGGAAGGCTTTCTTGCTCCCATAGACCACAGATGATTCTCTATTCTAGAACCTGGTCAGGAAAATGCTGGAGTCAGCCAACCTCCAGCCTTTACCCAGTAGCTTAGTTGACTATTATAAAAGTCCTAAGCCACACTATCATTGTGTAAGTGATTTCCCATAAATGAAGTAAACAGATTAAAAAGCTCTGGAATTCACAAATAGATTCTGATCAGGATACCAGCCAAGTGCCAGGTATATTTAGGCACTAAGGAATACAGCCCTGATCTTTTTTCTGAAGTTTTTTTTTTTTTTTTTTTTTTTTTTTTTGAGTCTCATTCTGTTGCCCAGGTTAGAGTGCTGGCATCAGCCTAGCTCATAGTAACCTCAAGCCACTGGGCAAAAGTGATCCTCTTGCCTCAGCCTCCCAACTAGCTGGGACTACAGGCATACACCATCACAATTCCCAGCTAATTTTTCTATTTTAGTGGAGAAGTGGTCTTGCTCTTACTCAGGCTGGTCTCTAACTTCTGAGCTCAAGGGATCCTCCCACCTAAGCCTCCCAGGCTAGGATTATAGGCATGAGCCACCACGTCCGCCTGTAGCTTACATTCTAATTGGGGCAGACAGAAATAAACAAGTAATAAATATGTAATATGTCAGGAGAAAAATAAATTGGAAGCAGGAAAGTAAAGCAGAGTCAGGAAATGAGGAGTGCCTCGGGTGCTATTTCAGATAACGTGGTCAGGTTTGGCCGGCTTGGTAGGGAATCATTTGAGTAAAGACTTGACTGAAATTAAAAGGTGAACCATGCTGATACCTGGGGGAAGACCATTTCAAGAAGAGAAAAAAGCAAGAGTTGGGTCTGATATCAAAGCTGGCTGAGCATGTTGAAAGAGCAGGGAGGAAGCCTGCAGAGCTGGCAGAGAACGAGGGAGGGAGGAGAGGTCAGGTACGAGGCCGTGGGCAGGTCTGGTAAGTGGTGGTGAACGTGGAAGATCCTATGGGGCTTTGAAGTCTGTGGTAAAGATTGGATTTTATTCAGATGGAGATGAGAAGCCACTGGAAAGTTCTGAGTAGAAGAGTTACTTAATCTAAAACTACATTTTTGAAAGCTCACACTGGCTGCTGCATGAAGAACAGCATTGCAGACCAATTATGCTGAGGCTCTGAGCAATCGTGGTCTGACTTTTCAGTCCTTGAGCCTTTGTTCACATGAAACCTTATGATAAGACCCACATCTAAAGAAAACAAAATAAAATGCCTAACTTATGTTTAGGAAATAATTTTAAATCTCCAGGCAAATAAACCCTCGTTTTATCATTCTGGTGGAATATCTATAAGACGCCTTGAATGGGGCTCTCGTCAGAGAGTAGCCTCCATAGGAGCTTATGGATCAAGTGTTTCTCAGATGTATTTAATATTAGTAATAAGGAAAGTGAATGACGGCTTTCACTTATAGAGCAGAAATAAAGTACTTTCACAACTATTCTGTTCCTTGGAGTTTGTTCTAACCATATAAAGAAAGAAATCTTAGTGACTCAGTGTCAAGTTCAGTTTGAAAGTATTCATGGCGGTTTACAAACATGAGCTTTGGTTATTTCTTTGATACATCAACATACTTGTAATTGAAAGAGATAATGTCTCCTGGGAATTGAGGCTATGTTTCTAAGTCTATATTACTTTTTAGACCAAATACCCCTTTTGCCTACTGCACTATTTTTGGTTTTAGGAAAGAAAGTAGTTAGCTTGTCAGACTGGATTTGCTGTCAGCTAATCTTGAAGTTTTTTGCTGCCAGCTATTCCTTGGTCCTTAATGGATTTAATACATAGAAATAGATTTAAGGCCGGAGATACACATAGATATATTGGTAAATAAATGCATATTCCAGTGTCCTTTTGTATGATAAAATTTGTTCTCAGAAAAGTACATCTGTACATAGCTTTTGGATTTTAAGCAACTAAGTGCTAGACAATGTGTTAGATGCAACATTAAGGCTAGAAAATTCTGAACATTGATTTATCACTATGCAGACACAAAACTTTTAATTCTTTAATCACAGAAAATAATTTTCTCCCAATAATTTTACAACAAATTCCTTTTGATTTTCATAAAATAATCTCTTATCTCTATAACTACACATTCTGGAAAATTTACATGTAAACACAGCTGCTCTCCTGACCCATAAATCTTCCTAATTTAGGATACATTAGAAGACAAATTCTTTAATCACAGAATACAATGTAGTCCTTGGGGGGTGGGGGAGGAATAAGGGCTACCTAGCAGAATGATCTGTTATAATCATAACTGGATTGATTACCTTGATTCTTATCGGTGGTGATTACAATTAATGTGACTGGACCGTAACTATCCTTGATATAAATTGAAACTACTTTGGAAAGATAAACAACAAACAAGTAAGGTTTTGTGTGCAAGTATCTTTCCTAAGCAACCAAGGTATGTTGGGTTTTCTATTCCTTTTTAAATCTCCCAATCAAAAGAAAAAAATAATCTCCAATTTTTGTATTTCCTAAATAGTTCACTTCACTTTAAAATTGAAAGCTACCTTCAACGAAAAATTCTCCTCTCTTACCCTTTATTTCAAGGCTTGATGAGAAAATACTCACAGAACTTAAAACTATAATAGGTGGAAAAAAGACAAAGAACCAAAAAAAAATTGCTGTATATAATCAGAACTGCTTATAAAGGCAAGAAGAAGTACATCTTAAGCTTGACATGTTTTGTGAGCAAAGAAAAGCTTATAGATGATTATTAAATTTCTTACAGAGTCTATGAATATTGAGATTACCTTTCTGGTAATGAACTAAGGGCTATAAATATTTATCATTCTCAAATTAAGAATGAAAAGTGATCAAGTAAATTCAGTGCTGTTCCCTAAATTCTTAATAAATGTTGTTTCATGATATAAGTGGCAAAAAACATAGCTATTTCATCTGTTTCAAGCCTTTTGATAATAAAAACATATATGCATTGAAACAGAAATTCCAACCCAATTTGATATAAACACTCACTGTGAACTTCATTTATTCTCTTGAAAGTCAACTCATCTGTCCAGTGAGTTACTATTAAGACTTAATTAGTAAAGAACTACTTTCTCAAAATATTTTGTCTAATATTAAATTGTAATTATTCCAATGTACACTACAGGTAGAAAAAAAAACCATGTCACAGATGTTCTGGAAACAGTTTTCTGATGTGAAAATAGCAAATACAATGAAAGCTCTCTTCACTTTCAGGTATTCGGTTGATCGCCACACAGATATGGACCGGATATTCAACATTGATTCTGGAAATGGTTCGATTTTCACATCAAAACTTCTTGACCGAGAAACACTGCTGTGGCACAACATTACCGTGATAGCAACAGAGATCAGTAAGTCCAACCTAATACCACTGCTATCCCCGAGGATGGAGTGGGTCCCAGGCGAGGTTGGTGGAGCCCAGCGGACATTAGCCACCACGCAGCACTGGACCACTTGATACAGATTGAGGGAAAGAACCCTGGAACTATCTGCAGTCATGTTTCTGCCAGAAAGGTGCCGGTTCTTTCATAAATGAAGAAGCAATCGTAGGAGTTCTGCAGTTTGAAAACAATAAAATGGGAACACATCTTTCAATTTAGATTAAATTGGTCACTGCTGGATTTGATTACCAAAAAAATCTTACAAATTAGAACACTACAGACATGGCTTAAAAATGGGTTCTCAAACAATGTGTGTGGGGGCAGAGGATGAGAGGGGTCAATTATGTTCTAAAATGATGTAGGCATCGGGCTCGGTGCCCGTAGCGCAGTGGTTATGACGCTGGCCACATGCACTGAGCCTGGCGGGTTCGAACTCGGCCCGGGTCTGTTAAACAACAAAGACAGATGCAACAACAACAACAAAAAAAAATAGCCGGGCACTGGGGCAGGCGCCTGTAGTCCCAGCTACTTGAGATACTGAGGCAAGAGACTCACTTAAGCCCAAGAGTTTGAGGTTGCTGTGAGCTGTGACATCATAGCACTCTACTGAGGGTACAATAGTGAGACTCTGTCTCAAAAAAAATAAAATGTAGGCATTGTTTAGAAATCTTTTAGATATTAATTCTCTAACTTTCTATAGAATTTCTAGCTAAAAATCTTTATAGAATTAATCACAATATTCAAATTCTTACTTTTCCTTTGTCTGCCAACCACCAAGTAATCCATGACACGTTTAGAATGAACTTTATGGTGGTCCCCATGAAATTTAAGGCAAAGAAAACAGTGCCAAAAGAATGCTTCAAATAAAATGATTACACACAATGGAAGTTAATGCGTCCTGTAAACACGACATGTAGACTGAAGTACAGAAAAGGAAAATGATCCTTAAAATAGTATTTTAATGTTTAAAAATCATAGCTCATTTTTTAGTTCTTGTTTTTGATTTTAAAAGTTCTAAACATTTTCGCTCAGTTGGGTATCTAGTGGGAAATATTCCATATCAAATGGTTTACTACAGCTGTATTTTTTCATCAACGTAATTCATGAGATTTGAAGCGGTTGAAGGATATTGGACAGAATCATAATTAATAGGAGCAAAATGAAACATTGCTTTTGCAAAGTGATAAGGATATTCATTAGAAATTTATTAGGTAGGAATCTGCTCTTCTGAATTTATGTCCAGATTTATGTTAAGATTTATGTTAATTTATGTTAATGGATTGATGTAGATGCCAATGACAAAACACCGGTAAAGGTTTAAAATTACAAAATTATTTCCCACTGAAAAGGACGATTTTTTATATCGTGGTGAAATTTTATTTTTTACTGAGCAGTAAAGTATTTTAAGCTTTGTGCCTAAAAAATTCTCTTTTTAAGATTCAATGCTTCTATGACAAATTTGAAAGCGTTAATAATCAAGACTTTTAAAAGTTTACGTGCAACTGCTCTGACTTTGGAAGTATAGCAGGAATAAAATTTTTAGAAGCAAGAGATCTGAAAGAATCTTACTGCCCAAACTTCTTAACTACTTTGATGTAACAGAAACGAAGAGCTTATATAAAGTCAGTTTCCGCTAACTCCAGGGCCTCTGCACCTACTGATTCCTCCACCTGGACAGCCAAAAATATTCACCCGGCTTACTCCTTCTCTTTAATCATGTCTCGGGGCCAAAAACGTGTCCTTAAAAAAGCCATCCTGGTCATCCCATTCAAAGTCGCACCTCTATCTCTCTCCATCCCTTTTCCTGTTTAATTTCTCCATAACGGTTCCCATCTGATGAATTAGATACTTCTTGGTTGACAGTTTGTCACCCCCATAAGAATTTATTCCAGGATGCAGGATCTTTATGTTCCCTGTATGTCCCCACACCCCAAACAGCATATATTAAATGTTACATGATCACTAAATATTCATAAAGTGAATAAAAAGATAGGTGAGTGAAATGAATGAAGAGAGCTGAGGCAAAAGGTTCCAATTCCTGACTTTTATACCAGAAATATGTCTTCTATGCAATCCAGAAGATTATCATAGGAAAGAATCAAAATATTTCCCTTGTCTCAGGTCTGCAGGCACTGATTCTGCTGTCATAATTCTAGATGAACAGCCTGGGCTTTGGAGTAAGACCCACGTTAGAATCTGGACTCTATTCCTCACTATGTCTGCAAACATGGATAAATTATTTAACTTCTCTGAGCCTCAGTTTCCTCATCTATAAAATGGGGGGGAATAACTGTATATAACTCAGATATGTGTAAGGCTTAAATAGCATAATATGGCAAAGCATCTAGCTCTTGTTTAACACTCAAATACCCAGGACCAAAAATCATCCTTGGGCCTCCTGGTAGTTGATTCATTTTCTCCTTTCTCCTTTTTGTCCATGTTTTTCTCATCTGCCTGCTTCCTTGCCTTCCTTAAAAATCTACCTCTAAAGTGCCTTTCTTTATTTTCTGTTACATTAGGGTTTATTATGCAATTGTACTTATCAACACAAGTAGTTTGTGTCGCCTAGATATCTCCATCAGGTATATCCAACATCAGATGTACCAAACAATCTAACTCTACTTTCTGTCACCTCGTTGGTACTTAGAGCCCTGTGGTCCTCAGAGGAGCTTTGGGGAATCTGTGCATGAATGAGAATGGAAGGGAGACTGTCGTGCCTACAGGAGATCGGTGATCCACATATAAATGCCTACTTTTTTTTTCTTTTTGGTATGTGCCAGATAATCCGAAGCAAAGCAGCCGAGTACCTCTATATATTAAAGTTCTAGATGTCAATGACAATGCCCCAGAATTTGCTGAGTTCTATGAAACTTTCGTCTGTGAAAAAGCAAAAGCAGATCAGGTGAGTTTCATATAAAAGTACATTCAAATTAAAAGTCAGATTAATTTAAATCTTCTAGATCATTCAGATGATTCGGGGAGCTGAGGGCTAGTTGTGAATTGTCTATAAAATGAATGCTAAGGAAATTAATACCATAAATAAAAACCAGGACTGGCATAAGAGAACTAACAGCTTTTAAGAACTGGAAGTTCATCAAAGACTGATGCTGATTCCAAATCGGTCTTAAGTTTTCATTAAAATAGATTAGTCACAGCTTCACTGGAAAAACTTTATTGGTGAACAGATAGTTTAATTACCATATGTACTTGAAAGTAATGACTAGAACATATTTTACAATTGCCTGTAATTCATAATTTTACTTATTTACATTGCCCATCTGTACAAGTAATATTAATTCACGAATGTTACACATTTGTCCCCATGTGAAATAGGTCTTTGCTGCCAGTGATATAAAAATTTGTGTTACAGTTTGTCAAAACAGAAGTACACTCTTAAAGTATGTGTGCAAGTGGAAAGCCAAAGTTACCATACTTTATATACTCATTTTCTTTTCAGTTTTTTGCAAGTTGATATTTAATGTGTAAGTTAAGATTGCATTTCTAAGCAGACTGTCCCAAGAGTGCTTCCATTTTATTAAGTTGCAATGTCATCCTAGACCATTGTGATACTTTATAGATTTGCAACCCTCTTTCTCTTCTCCGGGGATTTTTGCAGCGTCTGAAGACTTTTTTGGTTTTTTTGAAGATAGGGCCTCACTCTATTGCCTGGGCTATAGTGCAGCGGCGTCATCATAAGTCACTGCAACCTCAAACTCCTAGGCTCAAGAAATCCTCCTGCCTCAGCCTCCCAAGTAGCTGAGACTGTAGGCACATTCCACCACATCTAGATAATTTTTCTAGTTTTTTTGTAGAGGCAGGAGTCTCACTGTGTTACTCAGGCTGGTCTTGAACTCCTGGCCTCAAGTAATCTTTCCTCCTTAGCTCCCCAAAGGGCTAGGATTAAAGGTTGTGGGCCCTGGTGCCCAAGCTCCAGAGACATTTTGGATGGCGTAACTAGGAAGTGCTACTGGTATCTAGTGGCCAGGGTTGCTGCTAAACATACAGCAATGCACAGGATGGTCCCCCTTGTCCTTTCTAACCTATCAGTTCTTTCAATAAACTGGATTCTTTATCAAATTTGTAAAGGCTATCATCTTTTTAAAATTAAAGATCATTTAGTCAAGTAATTTATTATAAAACTGTAAGAAATAATTTTGAATTATAGAAACTTTATGGCCCAATTGTACAGGGGTTTTAAAAAAAAATTATGGTAAATCTATGGTTTCTATCTTAGTTGATTCAGACCCTGCGTGCGGTTGACAAGGATGACCCTTACAGTGGCCACCAATTCTCATTCTCTTTGGCCCCTGAAGCAGCCAGTGGTTCAAACTTTACCATTCGAGACAACAAAGGTAAATGAGTTGGAGTCACCTTCTTTATCTGTGCCTGTGTCTGTGCCCACTCTCACCACAGTGTATCCAACACGTGACGCGGAATCCACAGACACTCACCACTTTGCTTTCTGGTTCCAGACAACACAGCGGGAATCTTAACTCGGAAAAATGGCTATAATAGACACGAGATGAGCACCTATCTCCTGCCTGTGGTCATTTCGGACAACGACTACCCAGTTCAAAGCAGCACTGGGACAGTGACTGTCCGGGTGTGTGCATGTGACCCCCACGGGAACATGCAGTCGTGCCATGCTGAGGCTCTCATCCACCCCACGGGACTGAGCACGGGGGCTCTGGTTGCCATCCTTCTGTGCATCGTGATCCTACTAGGTAAACTGGCTCTCCCCGCATCCTATCTCCCCATGGTGAGGGGCTCACACTGTCACTGTGACACCCTAGATTTATCCGCCTCCCCCATTAAGGCATACAGTCCGCTCTAGGTGAGTAGAGTCACATGCTGAGAATTTGTGTTGTTCCACTATGAACTCATTTTTTGCTTGAAAATGGCTTTGGAAAATGAACGAATGTGAAACTTACCCCTGCCTTTGCTTTCCTAAGAATTGATCATTCCACCAAAGGAATCTCGTGTCTATCAGACTGGGAATGAATCTCGGTGGGGGGAGGGGCTAAAGGCAAGATAAATATACCTTTGGCATTTCATGTGTTGTTTAATATTCAACTTGGCACACATTGTGAAAGCACCCAGCATGGAGCAGATGCTGAAGGCCCTTTCTACAAAAGTAGTTTAAAGATCAGTGGGGAAGTGGAAAGAGGAGTGTGATGACTTTTCCTCTCCTCTGGGAAACATACATGCTATGAAATTTTTTAAAGCCAGTGATCTTATTTAAATCTACCCATTTAAATGACGATCTTCTTCCCATTGCTCTGATGACCACATATGTATATAATGTGATGTCTATTATTTCTCAGACTTTTAATAATAAGTAACTTCTGTGATTAAGGAAATAAATCTAGCACTCAAAAGAAATGCTTGTACTAAAAGTGAAAATCAATGTCTAACAATGATTCAAATGATGTTTTTTCTCTGAACCAACCCTTTAAGCCCACAAGTGGAGCTCAAATCACTCAACAGGCCCCTGACTGGGAACTAAGAAATCAAATGTTACTTAATGCAACCCTTCCAAAAATAAAAGCAAGATTTGTAAAGCTTGCCTATACAATTGAAAAAGGAAAAAAGTAAGAAATTAGAGTTAACCTGGATTACCCAGGGGACAGAGCAATTTTAAGAAGAGTGAAGAAGAACCTACATTTCCCCAGGGATCCCTGCTTGAGAGCTTCCTGTTCCTGATCCACCTTGCTAATTATAACAGAAGCCTTGAGATTCAACTACAGAACTGTGATTCTCGTTGTCAACCAAGATTTGGGGAAAGTATTTTAAGATATGAAGATAAATAAAAACTGACAGTGTGCAAAGACGAATCAGTGTTTCTAATGGTGTGAGTCTGTAAAAACTGCTTTAGAGGAGAAGAATGCAAATGTTCTTTTTGGTCAGAAAGTTACTTTTAGAACGAAGCCCTAGATTGGTGGGGCTTGTAGTCAGGCAGCATTCTGTGGACTACTTTTGTGTTCTCTGGCAAGAGAGCCGACTCTCAACTGATAGAGGTGATTCTTCATGTCCCTCATCATCTACCCACTTTCTCATCCCTTTTTTTCTTCCTTTCAATCAACTCACCATTTCTTCCCTTTTCCTTCCCTTCCACCAATGAATTGGCTGTCTCTCTCTTCATCATCTAATTGGGCTTGGTGCCTCCCACATCTTGTCTGGTCTCTTTGGAATTCTGTACCTAATAAAAGAGATGAAAAATGGGGTTTAACCTTTACAAGGTACATGCCATAGGCTAGTGCTATGCAAGGTGCTTCACAAATGTTCTTCTCCTGTAAAGCCCAGAACTATCTGGAATGTATTTATCAACATCTGAAATAAGAAAACTGAGGGTGCACAGGGAAGTCATGCAGCCAAGCCACGTGGGAGAGTGAGGCGCCAAACCCAGGCCTCCTCCTAGGCACGGGGCTTCCACACCGCACTGCACTCTACTTTCTTTGTAAGCTTATGGGATGCAGGGCAATCTCCAGGCTGAAAGAGAGAGCCCAGTTTTAAAATGAGGCAAACCCGAGATTTTATATTAGAAATCTAGCCACATTGCTGCAAGAGGAAACCGGGAGTGAAGAAAGGAGCATTTGGCATCTGGTATTTTACAAAAATAAAACAGCCATAAAAACAAACAAACAAACAAACAGCTACTACATCTCAATGCCTCTATGGTGCTGTGAGTTTGCAAAATCTCCGCATCTAGGAACTCTTCCCTGACAACCCTGGGCCCTGTGTTATTGCTTCTGTTTTACCAATAAGAAAACAGGCTTTGGAAGGCAACAGTATTTAATTTAACCTAGATCTATTAATCTAGTTTTTGAGGAGATTTGAGCACAGATTTGTCTAATTATCTCCTTCTCAAAAAAAAGAAAAGGAAGGGGCGGCGCCTGTGGCTTAAAGGAGTGGGGCACTGGCCCCATATGCCAGAGGTGGCAGGTTCAAGCCCAGCCCTGGCCAAAAAAAAAAAAAAGAAAGAAAAAAAGAAAAGAAATCGTATTGCTGTACTCTGGCTCTGAAAAGGAGAAGGAAAAAGGGACAGCTAAGTCCCTGGTAGTGGCACCCCATTGGTGTCTCACTGCCTTAGAATGTTTTCACCCTGTGTACTTAGAAATCACATTTTTTAGTTTATAAGTTAGCTTTGAGAGGTCTCCTTCTAGGCAGTTCTATCCTGGAGAAATGCTGTTCAGATTTGCATAAGGCTTATGAGACAATATATGGGCAGTTTTGATATAGAAAAGAATTAGGCCTTGAATAAAATGGCTTTAAATTTTTAAGTGTGTCCTCCTCTCTCCTAGGCAGCTGCACTCTCAGATGTGCATAAAATAAAAGACATAAGTACCTTAAACTGGGAAGAATTAGGAGGTGATAAACACCTGCTTTTCTTGCCCCAAGGGATTGAATGAACCCACGTACAGGAGAGCTTAATTTCTGAGAGACAGTTGACTCGATTCTATGCTCTATATCCCAATGGCCATTTTTACTGACAACCATCCCTTCTGCAAATGCACATGATCGTTTACACGGGAAGCAAGCAGGAAAGGTAGATCGTGGTATCCGTCTACCTGCACCCAGACCTCAGAGGAAAGGGGAAAGGTCCCACAGATACGTATGTCCTTTTTCTCTCCTCCGCTGGCTCCCTCTGGAGCCACCACGGGTCTCCTAACTGTTCCTCAAACACTCCAGGCACACTTCCACCCGGGGCCCCTCCTCTAGTGCTATTCTCGCTTGCCAGATAAATCCTTGTGTCATTGCTGAAATGATGCAACCTCACCCCGCAAAAACACAGTCCCTAAGTACGTGCATACGGGTTCCTCACACATGCGCAGAAGCACTCCTCGTCCTCCTCGTCCTGCTCTGCTCTTTCTGGTTTACATTGCACTTGTCACCATCTAATTATCTAGTAGTTTCCTTACTTATTATACACATCTTTTATTTTCTGCCTCCAACCAACCCCCCACCCATTAACCCCCACCACCACCACCCCAGTGCCTAGGACTCCACTTGGTATAGAGTAGGCGCTACATGAATATTTATCGAATGAACCAGTGAGTAAATACCCTGAATGGATGTGGTAGACCAGGCATCAGGATGCTCTGACAGCAAACGACAGTGTGTGCAATTTTGCAACCACGCACTTAAAGATGGCAGGATCGCCGTTTCCTTTGGAAATAGTCTACCGTCCAAACCTGCCTCCACCCACAGCAATTAAGTGTACAGACTTTTTGTTCCAACCAACATGGATTTGAATCACATGTACATGTAACATCTCTAATCTTCCGTCTCCTATTATGTAAAAGGGGCTTTTCATAATGATATCTACTTTGTAGAGCTATTAGGATAATTGAGATTCAGTATGTTAAGTGCTTGGCACATAGAAAGCTCTCAATAGGTAACCCATTATTACTATTAATATATTAATGGCTAAAATTTTAATATATAGCCACATGAATGTGGAAACATCCATTATTATATAGATGGTTATATATACTCACTAAAAAGCCATTATTCTGTAGCTTTTATTGTAATAATTCAATCTTTATGACACACAAAAATTAGGCTTTGTTATATAGTCAAGAGAAGTTACTGGGACTTCTGTGATGAACTCCCCTGGACATCCTCAGTGTAACAAGACATCTTCTGCCCTGGATGGCTGTTTTCTCTCTAAGCTGATGTTATGTTTTGGTTTTTTCCACTCATATGTCCATTTGCAGATAGATGAGTCTCTCTGCAGGTAGCCAGCTGTGTTCCACCCAGCCAGCTACGGAGAAAGATCAGGAAATACCTCAACACAATTCTTGCCTCTCAGTTCAGTGAAGAGGAAAAATCAAAAGAATTAGCCTTCCATATGACAAACTTATAGAACATGGACCTTTGAAAAACTAAAAAAAAAAAGTTCTCACGTGTTTATTTCCTTTTGCTCATACAGAAATAATATGGCATATGTATTATTACCTGCCCCCTTCAAATTGGCTGATCTTAAAATGCAAACTGACTTTCTGAATCAGAGCTGGGTCTCTCCAGGTGTTACCTGTAAAAATATTTCTCCACATATAGGAAAGGTATGCAAACATTCACATCTCTGACTTTGGGTTTTAAACTGATTTTACACCTTTCTCGAGGAAGGGAAAAACGAAGGAGCCATAGTGCAAAAGTTATTTTCGATGTGGGGTTACACACACCCTTCCACACATCCCGGAGGTGCCAGTCTTGCCCTTCTAACTGGGTGCCGAGCCTTGTAGGTGTTCAGCATAATTTGCACCCTCATTACAGTACTTTCCCTGCAGTGGGGCTCTTTTTATTATTTTATTTTTTCCTTGCCTCGACGCTAGTTTGCCATTTCAAAGTAAAAAAGGAACTACTGACAAAATGTGATGGTGTTTTATCCTCTGCTTAAATTATAACCTTCTCTCAAATATTTTCTCTATTTTGGGGGTCCTGGTTTGATCATGGATGGAGGCGAGTGCATCCTTAAAGAAATAAAAGTTGAGTCTGCATTTTCTAGAGAACTTTTAAAACTTCGCGTTGGAGCACAGCGCTTCTTCCTGACGTTAATCGGGCAGCGAATTAACTTCTCCTTCCCTCTCTGTCCTGTTTTCTGCTTCCAGTGACAGTGGTGCTGTTTGCAGCTCTGAGGCGGCAGCGGAAAAAAGAGCCCTTGATCATTTCCAAAGAGGACATCAGAGATAACATTGTCAGTTACAACGACGAAGGGGGCGGCGAGGAGGACACCCAGGCCTTTGATATCGGCACTCTGAGGAACCCCGAGGCCATAGAGGACAGCAAATTGCGAAGGGACATCGTGCCCGAAGCGTTGTTTCTACCCCGACGGACTCCAACAGCTCGCGACAACACCGATGTCAGAGATTTCATTAACCAAAGGTTAAAGGACAATGACACGGACCCCACTGCCCCACCGTACGACTCCTTGGCCACCTACGCCTACGAAGGCACCGGCTCGGTGGCGGATTCCCTGAGCTCGCTGGAGTCGGTGACCACGGATGGAGATCAGGACTACGATTACCTTAGTGACTGGGGCCCTCGGTTCAAGAAGCTAGCGGATATGTACGGAGGCGTGGACAGCGACAAAGACTCCTAATCTGTTGCCTTTTTCATTTTCCAGTACGACACTGAAGTATATGACATGGCTATTTCTTTATATTTATCCTGCTCTGTGAAGGGTTCTCTGTTCTACCCATTCCAAAAGCCAACGGCTGCAGTCCTTGTGGATCTAATGGTAGAGACTTTTTTCTAGTACACTTTTATGAGCTTCCAAGGGGCAAATTTTTATTTTTTAGTGCGTTCAGTTACCCAAGTCAGCTCGACAGGCACGTGCTGGAGAGGACAGGCAGTGGAGTTTTCTCTGGTTCTCCAAGGGTGCGTTTGGAGCACGCTGGATTCCACTGGCCGGGGGTTTAGTCCACTCCACTGACTCAGGTCAGCTGACGGCTCTCCCTGTAAATTTCACATGCTAATGGGATAAGGGACTGTACTTTAATGATAAAACTATAATCTTAGTAAAAGAAATAAGGGTATATCAGCTCACAAGGAGATAAACTATATAAGGGTGTGTTTTTTTTCAGTGGCAAAGAACTTAGAATGATATTTGCCCGTCCTGTTTGTTCTTCAAGAACTTTCTCTGGCCCCAACTATTATTCAAAACATCAATTCGAACATCAAAGCCACCAATGTCTTAAAATTCCTTTTATGCTTAAGGAATAGAAGCAAATGAAATGGTAACATCCAAAAACAATAGCAACTTAGTAAGACTTCATTCCTCGCCACTAACTCATAATTTGTTATGTATTAGACAAGCAAAAGTTTGCACCATATGAAGGGAAAGGGGAAGTAGCCAGGGAGGAAATATTTTAGCATATGTGAAAGCTTTGGCCACCAAATGCATCACAGATCACTGGACATTCTTTCAACCATCAGTAGACTAAGGACACATAAGTCTAATTATTTAAGTCCTTGAAAGAATGTTTCTGAGATGAATTTTAACCTTCTTGTCTGTAGTTGTCAGTATTATTCTATTATACTATACTTGCAAGTAGCAGTGTGAAGTACAATAATTCATCTTCTTCAGATACTTTACTTCTTACACTATTAAAATGAATTAGTAAAGGTAAACAAAACTTAAACCCTGCTCTTTGCATTCAGTGGAGAGGTTAGAGCCAGCAACACATGAACCTAATACCCAGCCCTTCCCGTCCAGAAACATTTATATATTGATATAACATGATGGATATCTACGCACAACAGTGAGATCATGGTGAGAACCTACATATTCCATGTCTGGAAGATGCTTACACCGGGGAAACTTGGGTTCCCTTCAACAAGAGTGTTTAAGATTGTAATTAAAATGACAGTTGACTTTCAAAAGCATTCCTATTTTTTTCATTGTTTTTAACTTTTCTTTCATGGCTATCCTGCCGTGCTTGTCTTTGAACTAATGATAAAGTAATGGTCTCAAAGTACAACAGAAAAGTGGTGTAAAGTCCAACCAATCTATTATTTCCCTAATTATGCAATTAGCCTCCTAGTCAGTTAATATCCAGAGGACCCATCTGAAACTGAACTAATCCTTCTGGCAGGTCCAAATCATTTATTTCGTACCACTGTTCTAATGACTTTTATCATTAGAGTCTCACATTGTACAGTCATCAGAAATTTCCAAAGTTCTGTAATGAAAATATCCTTGTTTTGAAAACCTAAAAAACAGGCTCTGTGTATATATAATATATACTTAAGAATATGCTGACTCTACTTATTAGTCTTAGGGATTTGTTTTCAATTAATGTTAATTTTCTACAAATAATCATAGTGTCATTTCTATTGGGGAATATTGTCATAATCAGCACCTATTTGCAGTTTGGAAACACATTGTTGTTTAAGTTTTAAATAGGCATATTACCCAGAAAGTAAAGATGTCACCTTTAAAACAAAAGAAATATAGTATTTTGGGTTACTCAATTAGAGTGAAAATGTTTTACAACCGTATTATCCCTGATGTTTTCTGAATGGTTTCCTATTTTACAATGGACTACCCTGTATACTAACAAGTATTTCATACTTGAGATATTTCCTGCTTTCAGGATTTCTTTTTCTGGTTCTTCATACACACACACACACACACACATACACACTCAGAGGAATACAAATAAGTCTACTAGAGGTCGTCACCCTAATGAATCAATGTGTATCATAGTCACAGGTAAGTGCTGAAAAAAAGATAGCTTAGTAAAGTTAATTATTAAGTACTAGTGATTTATAGCAATAGAAGAGCGACGTAATCACAAGACTTACTGTATAATTAAAGAGCTCTCTATCTTTATGGGGGTTTTTGGTTTTTGGTTTGTTTTTTGTAGTTTTGGCCAGGGCCAGGCTTGAACTCCTTGAGCCACAGGCACTGCCCTCTACCTTTATGTTTTCTGTCATGTAACAAATTGAAGCAAGAAAGATAGTTCTGTAGAAAGAAAAGTATCATCAAAAGTTGAGGGTTGACACCAGCAATTTCCAATGTTTAAGAGGAGGGTTTACTTTCTCCAAATAAGTGAAAGTAAGGGGTTCAATAGTAGAATATTTGAGATATCATTGGCAGGGTCTTTTATCTCATCCTGAAGATGATACAGTGGATCAAGAACAGGACAAAATATTGAAATCACTTTAATCTCTAACCACAGAAGCCAATAATGAAGTAAATTTATGGGAAATGGGAGACCAGAGCTGAATATTTAGTACTCAGGTCCTGCATGTGTCAAGTTGGAGCGACAGCCTCCTTTAATTAAGACTCTTTGACACTGTGGAAAGAGCTGCAGTTACATCATCCTTCAGTGTGGGCTTACTTTCTCCTCACTAAAATGTCAGGTCAAACACCATTCCATGTGCGGAGCAGATGTTTGTTTGTTTGTTTGTTTTTTAAGTGATAGATCCTGAGTCAACCTGAAAGATTACTGGAGAAAAAAACAGTTTTCAGCTTGATTTTCACATTGTCTGTGTTCTGATTTCAGAAGCTGGTGATGGAAAAGATGGAAGGAGAATAGGAAGAACTAACATTTTAATGTTTGTTTTAATCACTGAGAAACTAAAATTCACTAAACGTAAGCAAGAGTGTTCTGTGAGCTGTTTCAAGGACATTGACGCCTTTTGGACATTTTTCTTTTTGGCCCTCTCTTCAAAAGGAAGAGTTTTTTAAAACTACTAAGATGTTCCCTAGCGTGAGCTGAATTTTCTAGCCATTGGGCCATTGTGAATAAGTTTAAGGCTCCTTCAACTTTATGGCCACTTTTCGGCTGAGAATCCTGAAATAATTTGTGCCCAAATAAGCAAATCAAATGAGAGAAAAGCAAAGATGCCTTCATAGACCCACCAGAGAGGGAATCTGGGCACAGTAAGTGTATGTTTCTTTCAGAACTTGCCTTTACAGGTTAGGCGCATAAAGGGAGGTTCAGCTACAAAATTACTCCATTTTCAGATAGAACAAAACCTGGCAGTTCAATTTTAACTCAGTATAAAAATGTGTGATTTCGTTTTCATTTTCAGCTCCCAAAGAGTTGTGCAAAAGTTCTTAAAAATTGAATCTGTATCTTGGATGCATCCAAATTTTACGGATCCAAATTAGCTTTAGAACGTTTCCATTCTTTCATTTTTAGGCACATAAATTTTCCATGTCCTGATTTGCTGAACAATATCTCACATCCATTGCTCTACCCGGACGTGGATATTCTAGTGGAGATAATGGTGTATAAACTATGAATTCGGCATTTTTAGATTCTGTATACTCGAGAGCCACAAAAGAGCATGAAGTTGAAAGGAAAGATCAGAGCTGATTCCTGGGTACAAACTAAATATTGAATCAGGTGCTCATCTTTATCGGCTAAACTCATTTTCCCCAGGAAGAGCCCTTCAAATAAATGCTTTTATCCTAGTCCCTAGTTTTGAAGTAGTATAATTACTCTGGAAGAAACACTTTAAAAAGTCATGATCCCTAGGATTTTGAAAAGTATCCTCTGAAAAGGATTGCTTTAGGGTCATTTTAATGTTTATGTCTTATCTAGATGAAATCTTTTTTGAATTGTGACATTGTAGCAGGGGACTCAAAATTCCAGCTGTCTGCTGTGTTCAAATTAACACCACAACCTTCTTTATCAGATTTGAGAGTAGAAGATTAACACTTGGTATGTGAATCCTCGGAAAGATGAGCTACTGCCTAAGCTCCGACAAGCAGCTTTCTTTTCCAGGGAACACAGGATAGCAGTATGGTCCGCTTAAAAGTTCAGTGACTATTACGGTTGCAGCATTTTTAATCTCCCTATGGCATCTTTATGGAATAATTTTCTAAAGGGATAATTCTCTCCTAAAAATATCAGACCCCAACCATATTTAATGTGGAAAGCAATACCGTCTTAGAGAGGAAATACATTGACTCACACACTTGTTAAAAGTTAATAAAGGAATAGCTCATTTTTAAAGCCAGAAGTTTATGGTCTCTGCATCGTCAATTTAATTTAAGCATCGCTGAGACTATCTTTAATCTACTCCCATTTCCTAATACCTTATTTATGATGCATTTTCATTTTTTATCTGGGGAGGGGGAACATTAGCCCGACAGAGCCAGCAGATGAAAGTGTTGGAAAGGGGTCAGATGAAAACAAAGGCTCTTCCCCACTGTATTTCAGACAGGAATGAGGCACTTAGCTGAGGAACCACTGGGTTATTAGATTAATTTCAAAAGAGCTTTTACAAGTTGCTTAATTCCATTTTTTTTTTAAACCCATGGACCACAAACCTACATTTCTTCCCAAATGAGGTTAATTTGACAAATGAGGCATGGACCCAGTGTTGTGGAAAAAGCATTCCGCTATAAGGAGACCTTGGTCTTTCTTGTGAGACTGTGCTATTTATGTACATATGTCTGAAGGCACCTTTTGTAAGCTTTTAGTTTTCTATGATCTATTAGTTTAGTCTTTATTAAAGAATCAAATGTATAGACATACCAGGCATTCAGAGGGAATGCCCTGTAGCAAGTGTGAAACCCATCTGGTTGGAAGAAACCTAGAAACACTCCAAGCCCACGGTACTGTTTTGTTTGTGATTATTTTTGTTGCTTTGAGAATGGACTGCTTAAGAATAGGCCTTATCATAAATGCTACGTGTGTCTTCAGTAGTGCCAAGCTAGGGCAATCTGGCATTCTCCTACTATGATTTGTGATTTTTAAACCCAGAAAATGAAAGCTTTTTGGTATGGACTGTTTTTAATTTAAAAAAGAAAATACTTCCAAGTATAAAGGGAAACTGATGCCACCCTTGAAGATATGCTGGCTAGAGCACTCCATTCATGTCATTTTCCTCAATCTCATTCATGTCTTTGGCAACAAGGAACTCAGCTGCCATGGACATTTCTAGTTAGAGAGATTTCCGAAACCTCACAGTTTCCCTGAGAAAGTCGTCTGTATTAGAAGAATGGGGTTGAGAACATTACCTTTGAGCTCAGTGTGGCCGGGCCTTTCTGTTATAGTCAAATGGCAAATTCACACTCCTTGAAATGGCTTCTTTGGTTTCTGTTTTGTTTTCTTAGAACTTATAAATTTCAAAAGAATGCAATTTAAAAAGTGATTTCTCACAAAGAGTAAATATGCCTTTTGCAAATCAATTTTTGTAACAAGTTATTTATATGATATTACTTAATAAACTGTTTTTTTTCTAACTGGTTTTTTTTTTCAGTTCTCTCTAACTATTGTTTGTAATCACAAAGATATTTTTTAATGCAAACACTGACACCCTTTATCTTCCTGAATCTGCTGTTTGAACCTGTCCCATAGCTAACAAAAGCCGACGTGTACGATAATTAGCTTGTAAACAATAGTTTCTCCCAGCCTACACTATATATCATTGGCCCTGCCCTGCAGACTTCTTCCTGCTAGGACATCAAGAATTCTATCTTATTTATGGAATCATTTTATTAAGAAGAAAGCTATTTATCCTCACGGTAATTGCTTTAGATAAAAAAAAAAAAAAAGGGGGGACAGTTCTATATTTTTGCCCCTCCCAAATCTCCATCCTTTATTTCACTCCCATAAAAACAATTGTCTATGCATCTCTGATTTTAAAAAAGAAAAAGCAAGAGTCAGCTTAGAGGAAAATAAGGAAAAAAATCCTTCCAGCATTCTGATACTATGAGTAAATAAAATGGTTTTAGCATATTTAGAGCTATAATATTTTATATGCTTGCTCACAGCTTTGCAAAGGAGATTTGCATTTATTCATTCATTTGTTCCATATATATTAGGCCCTCCTCTGTGTGCTGTGGAATATACCCCATGGTGAGTCAGATTAGTATTTTTTTCCCTCCAGGGAAGCTCATGGTCTAAGAGGAAGAGATGTTGTGAGCTCATGACTGCAGTACACGCTAGAAGGTGCCACGGAGATTGATGACTCATAAGAGGTACTGAGTGTTCGTAGGCAGGAGAAACTGTTTCTGCCCAGGTAGAAGGGTGCGCAGGAGGTTTAAGAATTAGGAGAGTTGAGATAAAGGGAGATAAGAGATCAAAAAGAATAGCCAGGGAAAGAGAGAAAGGAGAGAGATGTGTAAGCAAAATAGTCAGTCTCAGCTGAGATCCCGGAAGGGGACTAAGCTTGCAAAACTCGTGGCATCAGAACATAAGAAGCCTAAATGCCAGAGAAGGAGAAGGGGACTTTTGTTTTGTTTTGCCTTTGTTTTTTGTTTGTTTGTTTGTTGCCATTTGGCTTAACGTTAACTTTGTCAGAAACAGAAAGCCACAGAAGGAAATGATGTGACTAATAGAGCATTTGAAGGGTATGCGGTGTGCACAGTGGATTGTACAGTAGTAAGCACAGCACTCTGGAGCCAGGTTCCTCCCTGCTCCGTGCCACCTACTCCACCTGCACCCTCCCCCCAGGGTTATGGCGCCCCTGAGGCAAAGACAGATCACTCTAAGCCTGCAGAATGCTGGGAACTTCTGTGACCTAATGGTAACTTGGGCAGGAAGGGGAATGGAAGGTCTCAGGGATGCAGTTCAGGAAGCAGAGGCCTGCAAACATTTCCACAGAGGAAGTCATTTTCTAACACCCGAACAATTATTATTATAGTTAGGGTAACTAAGCCTGGTGGTGGCAATAGACAAAGTCTAAGTCTCCAGAAAGTTTATTTCTCACTCTTGCAAAGTTCAGGGTATGGTAGATCTTCCTCCCTCTTGTAGCAATGCTGTGGGGAGCACACTGCCTCCAGGGTAACCCTGACACAGGGAACTTGGTCACGTGACCCCAGACCATCTGGGAAGAAACTGGGGAATGTAGACAAACACATGTGTATCCCTCGAGCACTAAGACTCTGCCACATATAGTCCCTGCCAATCTTGCAACATCCTTTGCAAATTTCCCCCAACTCCAGGCACCATAATAAGCCACATCCCAACCAGATCATGAGGGTGCTATGAGAAGAGAAGGTAGACAGTCATTCACAAGTTTACCCTTCAAGTTGAAAACCCTCTTAAGAGCTGTTTGTCCACCATCCCTGACTCCAAGGCCCTTGCCAGACATTGCCAACTATTTATCCCATTTTTTCACAGATCTCCTAGATATAACCTTAAAATCCCTAAGGGGAAGGCCTCAAGCAGCCATCCAAGGTAGAATAATGTTGACCCGTGGGCCATCTCAGACCTAAAAGAGGAAGTTCCCCAGTTTAAAAAAAAAAAGAAAAAGAAAGAAAAACTTATTTTCTTTCACTCTAAGTGTTGTTGACTACTCACCACCAACATTTGCAGAGTGTTCTGGTCTTAAGATTGTCAATGTTTGACATAATTAAGGAAGCTAAAAGGCTTCGTGTACATATTTACATCACAAATCTGAACCAATAAGCACCTACCTCCTTGCACAACTCAGATATTAATTTCAGTGTGGTTAATTTCACTGGAGGCATCTTTACATTCATTTTGCAAAAGTCACTTGAGAACCTACTCTGGGCAGGCACAGGCAGGGTGATGGGGATACGGGGTTGACAAGTCACACGCGCCCTGCTTTGTGCACACCCTTCCATCCAGGGCTGCCACGATTAACGTCCCAGTATTAATCCTCGTTCGCCTGACTACACATTTTGTACTGACTGACACCGTGGCTCCTCAGAGCACCTTTCTAGATTTCATATTCCTGAATTCAACACTTTTCCAAATATGCTATGAATAGATATAGCTCTTTAAAAGAAGTAGATTGTCTCCTGCTTCTCTCTATAATATGTGTATTCCTTTTTTAAATGTCTTCCTTGACATGTTAGATCATCTTTATTGCTTCCTGAGCCATTTGGTCCTCAAAACTTAACTTTTAACATCAAATATATCCTGTTTGCACGTTGGTGTAAAAAAAAAAAATTCCTTATGGTGTGTAAAGGATAGGTTTTATTAAAGCTTTTAACTGTGCTTAGCTGCCTGATAATAATGCCTTACTTTTATAAGGCACTTTAGAATAACTATCATATATATTACTTAATACAACTCTCACGGAATCTCTGAACAATAGACTTTAACAGTCACAAAGAAAGTGAGGTCATTTGCCCTGAGGTCCCCATCACAGGAATTCAAATTAAACTCACTTCTTTTAACTCAGACTCTGCGATCTTACCACGGAGGCCTACATTTTCCCCTTCACCTGTGTAGTCCAAGCCCATCCGTTTGAGAGAATATTTGTTGGGAGAAAAATGTATTCTTTTCTTCCTTTATACGGAGACAGATGATAGCGGGCTCTGCTGATGGCTGCAGCCTCAAAGCCATCCCTCACCAGAAGATCAGTCCAAAGGTTCTGCGGAGAAAAAAGAAGAGCCCGAAACGCTAAATTCTGCCTATTAACCCCAATTACCCACCTGATTCCCGTTAAAAAAAGTAAAAACAGTATTTCTAAGGAAAAATATCCCCAAGAAATATAAAATTCCACCCAAGACTGCAAAAGCTTTAATTGCTTACATAAGAATAACCTTGACGATGTTGGTACTTCAAACATCAGATTATAGTGATCCCACTGAGGAGTAGTAATATCCGATAACAGGAGGAGAAAGGGAGGAACAGGACTCCTTGGCTCTCTTTAGATCAGAGGTTTTCAACCTGTGGATCGCGACTCCTTTGTAACAATGAGAACACAGCCTCCATATCAGATATTTACATTACAATTCACAACAGTAGCACCATTATAGTTCTGAAGTAGCAGTGAAGGTAATTTTATGGTTGGGGGTCACCACAACATGAGGAACTGTATTAAAGGGTCACAGCATTAAAGGCATTAGGAAGGTTGAGAACCACTGCTTTAGATGATTAGGATTTCATGACTAATGAAAGTGTTGAGAAGGAGGGGAGACCTTTTCTGGTGGTGAGCAGCTTTGGGATCCCCTTTGCTACCATAGTATGGTGACTATGGTGTCCCCCGAAAACCCAATTGCTCAGTTAGGAGTGTGTCTGTATGGCAGAGTAGCAGCTACAAATTTCTGTTTCCAAAGGAAAAGAAATATTAATATATTTTCCTTGTTTTTCAGGAACTGAACTTATTTTTAAGTTGAAGTTTTAAATCCTGATTCCTGTACTTGTCAGCAGAAACTCAACTTCAGTCATTTAGGGCGTCCTCCCACAACCTTCCCTGACATTACAGCTAGATTCTCAGGGGCGAAGGGAGGAAGATGAGATGTAGTCAAAGCTCAGGGGGCTGGGAATGGAAGAGAGACGCCAGAAAAAATATGGCAACTCTCTATCTTAACCCTCCCCATCTGTCCTCCCACTCATCACAAAATGAGGAGACAAATGTTTATTGATCAGAATTTTTTAAAAAATATTATTGTCGTAGTTTCTCGTTCTCAGAAGGTCAGGATCAAAAGCTTAAGAAACACCTGATTCCTTCTTGACTTAACGGCTTTAACAGAGATAGAGAAAGAGCTGAAAGTTATCTCAGAATGTCACTATTTCCAACTTAATACGGATTTATAACAGTGATGTCTTATGTTTTACTACCTCAAGCATTACAGAAAGTCTTCACTCATAGTATCAAAATACATCAAATAATATATGAAGGCTTGGACCAGTCCTCAATGACTTTGAACAGCTCTTTTGTGGGATATGCACTTTACCCACCTACTTTATAGGAAGAATGTATTTTTTCTTTATCATAAATTAAAAACACAAAGTGTTTTCTGCTTTGTGAATACACTTATGAAAAATCTTACAAAGTTCCAAAAATTAAATCACAATTAAAAATATTTAGGAGAGCATCTGTCAGCTGACCATAAGGAAGTAGGCCCACTGTACTGATACGTATATGTGGTGTAGGTCTGGTCTATGAAAATTAGGTAGCTTGACATAGCAGCTCTTCCCTGATTCATTTCCCCCAGTCTGAATTCCCAGTTGTCCCAAATTCAATCTATTTTATTCTTTCTGCCTTCCTCATCTCTCAGCTGCTTATAATATAGAATCACTTAGCGTCTATAACATCTTAAGACACTGTTGACCAGCAATTTTCTGCAGAAACTGTCCATATGACCGGGTATCCTGTGAGGAGTCAACAGTGTGTTAAGGATGTGCTCAATGTAGGAAGGTGGTCAAGGTAGGGAGGTGGTCGACTGTGGAGATTTTACTGCATTTAATAAACAATTTGGACTGAAAACAATGATCATGTTAAATCCAGGCTGTTCAGCTTCCTTTGCACCCAAAGGAATACACCTAGTTTAAAAGAATTTGGCAAAATGAAACAGTTGAAATGATAGCTACTGAGTGAGAAGAGGTTGAGGGGTAGATTGGCTTTGGCATTAGGACTTGAGCTGGGCCTCCAAAGACCATACTAACACCTACCGCAAAATCACTGGGATGTTTCTTTAAAATACAAATCCCCTGACCCAACTCCAGAAAGAATCAGGGTTACTTTATGCACTCCACAGGGCCTAGGCAGTCCTAAGAGATGAAGAGGAAGGTACATTCTATTATAATATTTTTAATATTTATTATGTTATTTTATTTTAATCTTATTTATTGATTTTATTTAAAAAATTTAATATTTTAATATTTGCACATACCTCTCCTCTTTCCCGCGCCTATCGGATGCAAAGCATGTGCTTGCCTAGGAAATGATAAAGGGATTAAAACAGATGCTCTCTCTTGAAGAGGTTGCACGTTTCCAATTAAAATACCAAGAGCAGTTCAACCACATTTATTTAAAACCTCAGGTGAGGCTTCTCGTTCCCCACCCCTACCTCCCAACTTTTTTGGCTACTTTCCCACACCTGTCAGTCAGTAAGTAGATGAAAATCCCCCCAGAGTGGATTCGCCAGTCTTGCTAAACATTTGCTCCGACTTCTCTCTGTTTAAAGTCAGCTGTTATTCTACGAACCTCGGCTGGGGAACTCCCTCTCTCTCTCCGGGCCCAATCAGAGTTCCACTTCAATTAGTGTAATTAGAAGAAGACAACCAAATTTCCAATTAAAGTTCTAAACGAGCTATTAGAGCAGACTATTTTTGTCTTTTCAGAGTAAGCGCTCCTAATAGTCATTTTGTAAGAGGTAAAAGTCCTTAAAGGAGAAAAGGGGGGTGCAATTAGATCAATTACTGCTATTAATCATTCCTCCCAGTAAAGTTAGGTCTTTTCACTTAGGTGATTTGGAAGTAAGCCACTTACTCATCATTTTATTAATTTTCTTAAATTAATGTCTGTATATTGTTTAAAATACCAAATTGTTCTTCAAAGCCTATAACATAAACTTTCCGCTCCATCCTCAAACCCCTTCCCACAGGTGTCCTCTTCAACTCTTCCAGAAAGTTCTTCCGTATTTCTAAATAACATGAATCATGAGAAGGTATACTACCTTTGTTGGTGAAAAGGGATTAATGTCAACAATTTTAGAGGCTTCCACTTAATATTACTATTTCTGGGGCATTATATCTTTCTATTGACTTTCTACAATGGAGAGTAAGGACTTCAATTAACTTACAACATCCTCCATTAACTACGACATCCTCCATACACACGTATGTACAGGAATACACTCAGCTCACTTGCCTTCCCTGTTCCCAAAACAGTTATAGCACAATGAGTAGTTCAACATTCAGAGTATATTACATTATCCCTATGTAAGTATTGTTCACAGTTGAGCCTTAAACTGTACTACATATAATTGTATTTCCTTTCTTGTTCAACTTTATTTTTTCCTGAAATTAATAACTGCCTCTTTTTAAAAAATGTGCCCAATTTTCTATAAACCTGTCACAATTCAGCCACACACTTCCTGACGTATTGTTGAGTTCCTCTCAACCGCGTCAGGTAGCCTCAGGAAGGGAGGAAGGTTTGCTTGCAGTATTACTCTTTATCTCTTTGATGTCATGATTTTTTAAATATTTTCTTCTACTTATCTCTATTTTTTTTTTCTGAATTTCTTTTCTCTGTTTGCTTTGGTCTTGGTCTTCCGGATTAGAAGTCGTTCTCTAATGTGTGGTGCTCCTTAGCTGTCTCCTCATGGAGAATCGAAGGTACCAAAAAGCTAATTAGAAGGCCTTTGTGTCGCTGGTGGGCCTCACCATAGAGGGATCAAACGAAACCAATGGTTTTAGGTTTTATTTAGAGCACCCAACTGCCAGCATTTATAAATCTTTTGTTTGGGGTCAGTTTCCACAGAGAGGAATTCCTTCAATCTCCCCCCTAGGGGTACAAATCTGGCTGCCAATATTCAGAGAGATTTACAGGGGAAGAGGCCAGGGGTGACACCAATCTTCAGAATATAGATTTTTCTCTTAATCAGCCTTTGACATAACAGCTTTTTCCCCTGCCCTCAGATGCCTGTGGTTCCTGAGTCAGGACCTCTTGGATTCAGCTTTTCTAGAGAGTGAATCTCCTGCCTTTGGCTCAGTTGGGGAAAGAATAGTGAAGAAAGTTACCAAGCTGTGCAGGATGGGAAGGGGATCTGGGGTCTGGCTGTTCTCAATACAGATTTATAGTCCATCTGTTTTCAGCCACACCTCACACCCAGGCAATCAAAGGTACTTGTCTGGATTTTACATTAAGAAGTGGACATCTTCTTATTGGACTCCCACCCCTGTACAAGCGGTAAGACTTCAGTTTCTCCATTCTGCTCAATTGCCAAGTGCATTTTTCCTCCTTTCAAATTACCTTTTAGAAACACAATAGCAGGTGAGTGCAGCAATGCTGGCAGGAGTGAGAAGAGCCAGCCCTCGCACAGTGGAAGAGCAATTTGGTCTTTACGTTCACAGATTCATGAGACGTTTAGAACACGTTTGCCAATGACTGTGTTGTGGACCATCCTTGCATGTTTCTGTACTGGGCATTTATGTAGCTTGTGGTTCTATCATAGGGGGTTCCCAGGAAAAGAAAAAACTTTGAAAAAAGATACTGTGTTTGATACAAGCATGCTAAGTTGGAGGTGTTCATGTGACATTCTAGAGGAGATGTCAGGGCGCAGTTGAATTATGTGGAGCTGAAGTTTAAGATAACGCTTTTGGGATATTGATGTTTTGAAAGTCAGCAACACAGAGATGATTATTTCAGCAAAGGAATGGATGAGATTGTGCAGAGTGAGCCTGTAGAAAGAAGAACAAGACAAAACCTATTCAAACACCAGGATTTAAGGAATGAACAAAAGCAAAAAATTTGGAGTGTAGAGGGAGGAAGAATTTTTCTCAAGAAGGAAAGCAAGGAGATCTTATGGTTCCAACTTTAGGGAAAGAGTTGCATGAAGGACTAAAGGTTGGCCCAGGTATCACCTACACTAAGGACGGAAAAGTTTCCAACAGATATCAAGAAAAGGAGGTAACTGAATACTTGGTTATAGTAATTACAGTGGGAGGTGGGACCTCAGCCAAGTCGCTGTGGGAACAGATGTGAAGTTAGGGAGATTTTCCAACACGCCAGAAGTTACGAAGTGGTGGAAGCGAGTATGATGGAGAGAATGTGGGTTTTACATCCCCTTAGCTGATGATTTGGGGTCAGGATGTTTTGGCCTTCTTGGAGAGAAGTAGGCACAGTTACCTCCATAGAGAACAGGAGAAAGAGATAACCAAGCAAGAGGGGACTTTCCAGGTGGTTAAGGACCAAGCCGATTTCAAGACCATGAATTTGTAGTAACCTTGATCTCTATTTTGATGGAACTAAAGTTTGAATCCTCTCCTTTTTTCCCAAAACCCTAAAAGATATAATGCAACATAAAGCCATTTACCTTTGCATCAGACCAGTTAAGCCAGCATAGAAAATACAAGGAAATAGTAATACTATATTTTTACAGAAGAATTCAGTGACACAGTCAGCAGTCTTAAAAATTCAGTCGCTTGATAATCACAGATTCACAGTTTGGAAGATGGTGTTTCTTCGTAGAAAAAGCCTTTAAAGGCTTCTATTAAATAACCTACTTGATTATTCTTGCTCCCGTAGTTTTAAAGGCTATTAACTGGTTCTTAGAGAATGAACAGCTTCTAGTGTGTATAAAATCTCCCTTCCTAAGCACGAAATCCTCATGTTGCATTGCATCAACACCTTTTGTTTTAAATCTTTATGATTATCTCAGAAAGGAGATGATGTCCATAAGCGGGTCAGGCTTGTCTTATTTCACATGAAAATGTTTTAAAGCATTAGGGCTTAGGTCATCTGTCCTCTATCAAATTTGTCTAGGTCTACAGCCTCCATAGATAAGAGTCTTTTAAAAATTATCCCTGGTTAATTGAAGAACAATATATAATGTATCTTTAGCTGGAGGGGACAAGATTGTTAAAGGCATGCCTAGTCATGTTATTGCGGTACATAAGGAACAACTTTCATCACTGTTTACAACAATCAGTCCTCTTTATATTTGCTTTTTTGCTAAGGCCTTCTAAGAAATGACATATACATGGTCAAGGTGATAGGTTACGCATTATTGTTATCTATCGATGTTATCTGCTCTGTTGTATATGCAGTAGGCCTCCTGTGAATGATTACTGAATATTTGAATGAGTGAATTTTATTTCTCTGAAGAATACTCTTTAATATCTATTCTTTCACAAATACCAAGGTATGTCTAAAGGTAACCACATGTGACAATGGTAATACTTCCCGAAGCTTTTCTATCTTAAATTTTCCCCACTTTCACATTCACTTTCAGGCAGTGAGGGCAGAGAGCATCTTTCTCGTGTTTCCAATGGTCCAACATATTATAGATTCTCAGTGTTGACCTATCACTTGCATTGACCTTGAAATCCCCAGGTAGATTATTGGATAGTGACTCAGGAAAAGACATTAATTTCTTTTTTTTTTTTTTTTTTTTTTTTTTTGGAGTGGTGAATATTGCAGCTGAGCTTCTTAGTCAGGAGAAACAAGATTGAATACCTGGGGGACAAGTGTTAGACACCCACTGAAAGACAACACTCGCCTCCTCTGAATACGTGATGATGGAGAGGACAGTGGGGCTGAGCAGGCAGTGGTCAGGGTCTTAGCATGGACAATGAAAAGATGCTATACCATCAGAGCTAAGAGAAAATTCTCATCCAGCAGCTCTGAAAATATCTTTATAAGTTTTTTAAAGTTATGTTATATTTCTTTAAAGATTTGAGGTTGATCACTTTCTGAATGCTTAGCCCTTTGTGAAGAGAAAGCATTGTTTTTTTCTGAATTTGACTACTTATGTAGGATGGTCTGTTGCTGGAGTGAGAATATGACAAAGAGTGATAGCTGAGATTTAGCATCTGAA
>NW_003852458.1:791892-794864 GCF_000181295.1 Otolemur garnettii
TTCCCTGAGAACTGACAATCCCTTGCTAGTGTGATTCTGTTCTCTTTGCCCTAGCTGGTTAGACAAATGCTTTCAGTAGGTCAAGTTTCATTTCTGTTAATTATACCAAAGCAAAACTTTACTGAGAAAACAGTGACGACTGGGGTGCAAACAATAGGCAATGGGCAGATCCCACCAGCAGCGTGCGGGCAGCTGAAGGAAGCCCATCCCATCCTCCCACCTCCAACATGAGGAGCTTCAGCTGTGGTGCATCATGGGCAGGTCATGGGCAGATCATGGGCAGGTCATGGGTGGATCATGGGCACACAGAGTCCCTACCCTACTAGCTACCAAAGCAATAATAACTCCACAAAGAGGCCTTCCCACTAGACTCAAAACTAGCACTGTATGAAAAGTGGTGGTGTCCTTCCCTGCACTTAGACTTTCTCTGGGTCAAACCCATGAACCCCAAGGTCCCCACAGACTCAAATTACAATGAGAAGGGACAGAAGGATAATTGGACCACCTTTACCAGATTTTGAGTTTCCCCTGCAAAGTTCTTCATCTCTCCTCCAAAGCTAGTCATACCCTCAGATAGTGATAGACACTGAACCCTGTCTGAGCTGCATCTGCCTGCCCCTGGTCTAAATCCAGGGTCCCTCTGCCTGTGGGGAAAGTGCTTGTCAGGTTTATCAGTGATGAAAAGGAGCAGGCCAGAGCACGTGACTGGCTCAGCATGAGGAGGACTATCAGTGTCTAACTCATAAAACTCTTCCTTGAAGGAACGATGCTCAAATTGAGTTTTAAGGATGAGTAACAATTTTTCAGACAAAATTGGCATCATAGTCTTCCAAGCAGAGAGCAGTGAAAAATGTGCTTCATTGTAGTAAAGGCAAGTAACTCAGTGCGAGTCAAGCCAATGGTAAGTGTTGGAACTTCAAGCTAGAAATGCTTTGCCAAGGACTTCGAATTTTCTTCTGAAGGCTATAAGATGTCCTTGAAAGAGCTGAAGTAGAGGGTGCCATAATCAAATTAGGCTCCAGAAAATTTGAAACAGGAGCAATTGAGAGAATTAAGTAAACCTCCAAATTAGATGGCTGTTATAGTAATTTAATCAAAATGAAATGAGGGATTCTAAATAAGACCAGTTGGTGAGAATAAAAAATAGGGGCGATATTTAGGATGGATATGTGAGAGAACTTGCTGACTAACTGAGGGTGAGGAAGAGGGCAAAGGCAAAACAGAGGCTAGGATGACCACCAGCTAGGTCCAGTCCAGCAAGAATGACGGGCCGGCCTAAGGGGAAAAAGTCAATGTTATATTTTGGTTTAGCCACTTGTTTACAAAAATGTCACAATGTTCCCTGTTCTATTTCTATCATAAATTTATTATCATATTTTTTTCTGGAGCATTTTAAGCTACCAAGCAATGATAATGTATCAGTTTTTCAATGCTGTGTAAAAATCGACACAGACTCAGTGACTTAAAACAACACCTGCTTATTAGTTCACATTTCTGTAGGCCAGAAGTCTAGTGTGGCACATCTAGCTTCTCTGGTTGGGTCTCATGAAGCTGAAATCAAGACGTCAGCTGGGCTGGGCTCTCCTATGGATGCTCTGGGGAAAAATATGCTTCCAGGTTCATTCAGATGGTTGACAGAATCTAGTTCCTGACAGCTGCAGGAACTGGCTAATAGCCAGAAACTATTGTCTGCTTTTAGAGGCCACCTACATTCCTTGGCTTGTGGCCCCCTCCATCTTCAAATCTAGCAAAGGTGTGTTGAATCCTCATGCTTCAAATCTGACTTTCTCTGTGGAACCATCCAGAGAAAATCTCTGCTTTTAAAGGGCTTATATGATTAGAATAGGTTTGCTTGGACTATCTCCCATTTGCTGTGTAATATAACATCATCATGGGCTTAATGTAAGGGCACACAGGGCATGGGAGCTATCTTTATATTCTGCCTTCACAGTTTACAAAGGTAGAGCTAAAGAAGTGATTTTGCCTTCAAGACCATGGTGGTATGGCAAAGATACTAAGATCAGAGTAGAAAGGTGAATTTAAAAAGCCAGAATCCAAGAGTCAAATGAGAAGATAGTAAGTCTCTGAAGAGAAGTTCTGAAAATAGAAACCAAAGGAAACATTCCCAGAAAGAAAAAGCCAAGATTATGAGCCCTAGACAAAATGGGAAGAAGAGATGGGCATGGTGGCTCACACCTATAATCCTAGGACTCTGGGAGGCCAAGGTGGGTGGATCACTCAAGCTCAGGAGTTCAAGCCAGCCCGAGTAAGAGTGAAATCCCTTCTCTACTAAAAATAGCTGGGCATTGTGGTGGGTGCCTGTAGTCCCAGCTACTCAGGAGGCTGAGGCCGGAGGATCACTTGAGCTCAGTAGTTCGAGGTTGCTGTGAGCCATGAAGTCATGGCACTCTACCCAGGACATAGAGTGAGACTCTGTCTGAAAAAAAAAAAAAAGAAAGAAAGAAAGAAAGAAAAAAAGACCAAAATGGGATGAGAAAGCTTGAGGTAAAATAGTGACTTGAGCAAAGGTGTCTCGCCTCTTGCCAAGCCTCTGTGATAGTGACAATGATTTTAAAAATAGTGAAAAAGTTACATCAGCAAGGTAAAGTTACTCTACATGGCATAACGTCAAAGACATACAGTAGAGCTGGTGCCAGGTGAAAATAAGTAAAGATCTTGGGGAAATCCCAGCAGTATCCTCCACATTTAAAGGCCTTATGTTCTAGCACTCTGGGAGGCTGAAGTGGGTGGATTGCCTGAGCTCACAGGTTCGAGACCAGCCTGAACCAGAGCAAGACCCCATTTCTAAAACCTAGCCAGGCATTGTGGTGGGCACCTGTATTCCCAGCCATTTGGGAGGTTGAGGCAACATAATCGCTTGAGCTCAAGAGTTTGAGTTTGCTGAGTTATGATGCCATGGCACTCTACCAAGGGCAACAAAGAGGACTCTGTCTCAAAAAAAAAAAAAAAAA
>NW_003852458.1:794884-795991 GCF_000181295.1 Otolemur garnettii
AAAAAAAAAAAAAAAAAGCCACAAGTTGAAGGAACACAAGCAGGAAGTACTACACCTTGAGGGAAGCTCTGGCACCTGGGACAACTGAGACCAAGAGAGTGCCACTGACCCCCCCAGCAGAGGCCACGTGGCCACAGGGCTGGAAGAAGGGATGGGTGAAGAAGCAGAAAGGCACAGCTACAGCTTTCACCTGCAGTAGAGATCAAGCCACACCCCAAACTAGCTGTAGATATTCGGCCCTTGGAAATAGCAGAGATTCAATATATAGATAAACAGAATTTCTGAAAGAGAGACTGGAGCAAATGGAAGAAAAGCAAGGCTCAAATAAATAACAGAATAGCTGGCATTTACTGAGACCACACCGTGTTTCAGGCACCCTGCTAATAACAGAATAGCTGGCGTTTACTGAGACCACACTGTGTTTCAGGCATCCTGCTAAGCCCTGGCAGGTATCATTTCTACCTGGATGCTTTCATCTGTCTTGGGGACAATCACAACCTTGAGGGGCACTCACCCAACACTCCACTTTCTCTATTCTTAACCAGTTCACTTCTCTCAGCTCCACGCTTTCTTCCAGCTGCTTCCTCGGCATCTCCACTTCTCATAAGCATCTCAAACAGCACAGCCAAGCTCATCATCTCCCCAGCACTCTGGTCTCCAGGGTTTCCTTTATCAGGGAAACCATCCACCATCCTTTCTGTGGACATTTGAAACCTGGGAGTCATCAGCAATATGTCCTTTGCCCTTATTCCCATAGCCAAGGCCTCACCAAACACCAGATACATTTTTCTTTTAAATCCCTTCCTAATCCATGAATCCATGTTCTCCACGCTATCCTGCTCCAGGTGTGGCTGTGCTTGGAGTAACTTCCCAGCTGGTCTTCCTATATCTGCTCTCATCCCTCCAGCCTGTTCCCTATCCTATAGCCAAAGAGATCTTTCCAACTTACGAATCTGAGTGTTGTGTCATCCCTCCTAAGCTAGTCAGTGTTTTCCCATTGCTTTTAGGATGAAGTAAAATTTCCCCAGACACAGTGACACATGTGTAATCCCAGGGACTCAAGAGGCTGAGGCAGGAGGATCACTTGAGCCGAAGAGTTCCAGACCA
>NW_003852458.1:796242-817401 GCF_000181295.1 Otolemur garnettii
TGGGCCACAAGACTCTGCCCAGCCTCTGCCCTGCACTCTGCCCACTCCCATGCACTGCCATTCTCTCTTCCTTAAACACACACCATCCCAAAAGGTTTCTGTATGTGCTAGTCCCATTCTAGGTACTCCTCCCCATCCCCAGCTTGGTTTACTTCTTACTCACCTATCAGGTCTCAGATGGCATCAGCCAGATCCCTTTCTTTTACTCATACAGTGTACCACGTAACTTTCCTTCCTACATCACCATCACGTTGCAATTAGACATTTTCTTTGTGCTGATTCAGTTCCGGCCCCAGGAGATTAGAAGCTCCATGAGGGCAGGAACCTTTTCTGGTTGTGTTCCCTTATTATTACCATCACCTAGCACAGCACCTGGCACGGACAGGGGCTCAGTATATATGTGTCAGTTCAATGAATGAGTGACTTTCTGAATGAATGTATATTCCATCTAATCATCTGTAACACTACAGGAGGATCAGACTTAAGAGTCCACACTTGAGTTTCTGTATATTTGTCTTCCACTTTGTACAATTTTATGGTAGGAGTTTTGATCTTATCTTCTTTTAGCACTTAACTATCAATGACAGATCATTATTCTGTATAATAAACTCTTGTTATAAATGACTTTCTTTTTCTCATTCCCTAATAATAGTTTTTTACTTTATTTTATTGCAATCCTGTTTGTTTGCATTGTCTTAGCTTGTTGTGGGTTTTTTCTGGGGGTGAAGGGGAAGGAGTTCACTTATCTTTAATTTTCCACCTTTCTTTATTTGTTTGTTTGAGACAAGAGTCTCATTATGTCACCCTCGGTAGAATGCTGTGGCATCACAGCTCACAGCAACCTCAATCTCTTGGGCTTAAGTGATTCTCTTCCCTCAGCCTCCCAAGTAGCTGGGACTACAGGCCCCTGCCACAACGTCCGACTGTTTTTTGGTTGTAATCATTGTTGTTTAGCTGGCCCCGGCTGGGTTTGAACCCACCAACTTTAGTGATGTGGCTGGCGCTGTAACCACTATGCAATGGGTGCCAAGCCTAATTTTCCACCTTTCTGAGTCACATTTTATCTTTTACTCAACTGACTGTTTATTCCATCAACATTTATCAATCTGACAATACATGTGCTTTAGTTGTACTTCGACATTTTACTTTATATTTTATGTTTTTAATACTTCCATTGTTTTCGGCACTTCCCTGTGTGATCTGGATTTCTCTATCTAGTTTTGTGTGGTTTTATGTTTATTATAAATTTTTAGTTTTTAAATTTTATACTTTTGAATAATGCATTTAAACAACTTTTAAAGTTTGTTCATCAATCTTAAATAGTATCTGCAAACCTCCTCTAAGGGGATGAGGAAAATATCACACCCTCAAATTAATACACTCTTCCACGTGCTGATTTGGTTGGTTATATTGCTATTTTGAATTAGTCTGGTGTCATCTTTATGTGTTAAACAATACACCTCAACCTTTATTGTTTGAACCATCAACATTAGAATTCCTTAAGCTCTGTAATGAAATAAGAGGAAATGATCAGATGAGCACTTCCTCCCATCTCAACTTCCTCCCACCTGCTGACTGTTGTTCTAGGGTCATTATTTCCACGCTGTTTAAAATTTATAACCTACACGTTCTCTTCTAAGGCCACTATTCCAGTTGTTTAGTCTTGGTGCCATATCTAATAGGTTCAGTACTCACATCCGTATTCTCATTTCCTATTCCCAAGCTCTTCATTTTTTGTTTACCTCTCATCTCTTGGTTAGCAGGATTTCACAGCCAAGAAGATTTTTTTTCTACAAAAGGGAAAAACTAACATGTACTGTATTTTCTGAGGTCTATTGTATGTCAAAATAATCTGTTTGTTCTCTGTACCCTTGAATTACATTTAACTGAGTATAAAAAATCTCATAATACACTTTCTTTCCCTAAAGACTGTAATAATTGCCTCACCATTTTCTATCATTGTTGCTAAGAAATTTAATACCAACTTGTTTCTCCCTTGATATAAGTGAATTACTTTTTATTTTCTGGCTTGGTTTTATTCACTTACTCAGCAAGTGTTAGTTGAATGTCTACTATGTAACAGGTACTATTCCCACTGCTGGGCCCATCGCAGGTTCGGGATTCTTGGCAGTGGTGCGAGGGCTTCGTGGGTACCTTCAAACCACAGGATCAAGTCTTCGGTTATGGCAGCAATTTCTTTTCTGAGCATTAAAATCTTTTTGAGAGGCTGGGGGAGGCTTATTAATTCTGTTCTCTTTTCTGTGTAAAAGTGTTTGAAATTGTATTCGCTGCATGATTTAATCCACCCTTTGATGTGTATTACCCACTTGTCTTTGTTGTGTGTGCTTTCTTTCCTCCACTCACCCGTACCTGCTTTTTCACTTTTGTTTTCTGGTCTTCTATTTTGCTTTCTATCTCTCAAATATCTATACATTAGTCTATGCTAGCCTCTTTCTCATTATGACTCATTTTTAAATGAGTACAGCTCCACCTTGTCCAGCTTTTTGCTGGAGAGTTGCATGTGGCGTGAATGAGGGAGACAGCCAGGTCCACAGGCTGTAGATACCATCTCAGGCGGCCTTCCGTCAGCCCTGCTGCACCTCCAAAGGATATTTCTCCTCCCAGTGCCCCACGTGCCCTCTGGGAGTGAGGGGAAGGTTTTGCAGCTCAAATCCTCTGTAGGGTGACCTGGCATTTATTGTCATTATCCTCAATTGTCATTATCCCCATGCACACTCCAGCAATGCAGCAGAGTGTGGAGTTTAAGAGGAAAGGCTGAACTATGAATCCAGGCTCTGTAACCAACTAGTAAAATTGGAATAAGGACAGTCCCTCATCGTGAGGTCACCCTGGGGATTAACTGTGTCGGCACATATAAGCCATTGAAATCAGTGCCTGGAACACAGTAAGTGCTTAATAAATACCAGTCATTATTACTATCCAAATCTATTAGTGGTATTATGTCTACTATGAGTCTCCAGGATGGTTCCTACTATGATATTGAATTTTTCTCCTCCTAGTCCCATCCAGGCTGCAGTTCCTCAATGTGGGGTGTGGAATTAACAGTTCCCAATAGGAGATAACTGGAAAATCCCTTCAGAAATGGGCCACCTACTGTTGGAAAACTCTGTAAGATGTGTATAGACTATGCAGTGTGAATCCACTTCAGGCATCCTTTGGAATTGGGGCCCAGAGTCTCTGTATTTAGAAGCAATTCTTCATAGTATGAGGTTGCGTCTACCTCCGGATTTGTTAAAAATGGGCTCTTTTGTTAGAATTTGTGTTGCTTGCAGTTAATATTAGACAGAGAGCTTCGTGTGATCATCTTTATGCTGTCATCTTCAGGCAGAAGCTCTTAATATTTTTAAATCCAGAAATATTTTTAAATAAGTGAGAGAATGGTGAGCTCCTCTCTTTCTCCACTGAAGCTTAAAAATAAAGACATTATAAGAAGGATTTAAGAGTTCTTAATGCAGTGTTCATAAAAGCACAGTTTAAACCTTAAAATCAGTTCCTAAGGGAGATTATTAAATCTCATTCCAATTTCGTACTTGCGACTAAATATATTTTTATTTAGAAGATGATTTTGCATGAAAAATACAAGTATAGTTTTAAAACAACTTAAAATCTTAGTCAATACATTTCAAGACGTTATTTTTAAATTTCTATGAAATTTCAACTAAGTATAGATAGGTCTTTTTACATTTTTATATATAAGTTTATATTTCCATATAAATATATACAGAGGGTGCCATAAAAGTATAGCACTTCAAGAAAGGAGAAAACTGTTATTAAAATTGCAATATTTGAATATACCAAAAACAAAAGATGAATACAAGTCACATTTGAGTGCTTCTTGCAATTGTAGAAGTCAAACATGACTTGAGTATTATAATTTTTATACAGTTTTCTCCTTTTTAAAAATGTATATACATTTTGGCACCCTCTGTAAGGGTATATATGAACATAGATATTCAAAAGATATCTTCTTCAAATAACATAAATCAACCCATCTTGCCCAGAGCAGAATTGAAATGTTATGGGTTTGGGGCAGCGCCCATGGCTCAGTGTGTAGGGCGCTGGCCACATACAGTGAGCTGAGGGTGGCGGGTTCAAGCCCAGCTTGGGACTGCTAAACAACAATGACAACTGCAACCAAGAAAGCTGGGCATTGTGGTGGGCACCTGTGATCCCAGCTAGTTGGGAGGCTAAGACAAGAGAATCGCTCAAGCCCAAGAGTTTGAGATTGCTGTGAGCCGTGACACCACATCACTCTACCGAGGGCAACATAATGAAACTCTGTCTCAAAAAATTAAAATAAAAAAAATAAGAAGAAATGTTATGAGTTTGACTTTTCTTTTGCATCTATGTTTTATTATACTAAGAAAAGTAAAATAGTTAAACCAGTTGATGGTTATTTCATGGTGCTGATGATGATGATGTTGGTGACCTCACATTTATGTGATTTATTTCACATTTATGTGATTTATTTCATTCCCTTTCAAAACAACCACGTGAGGTAAGAGTATTTATTAGGCCTATTTCACAGATAAGAAAATCAATAGTTAGAGGGTCCAGCATCATCCAATCAGCAAGTGACAGATTGACCAAGCCAGACTGCTTGGAAATCCAGGTTTTCAAATAACATAAGAAACTACGCCCACCCCAATCCTCCAGTAATACGAACGTCACAATACTTGTTTCATAGGGGAAAAAAAAGTAAATTGTCCATTCAACAATTTGCTAAATTTGCTCAAGTTTTGCCTAATTTTAAAGGGAGAATCTTAACATTTCAATGCTCTTTTCTCTATAGCTCTTAAAAATTAAAACACTGAAGTTATATGTCCTAGAACACGTATCATTATTGTTCAGTTTATTTATAATCCCTTTAACACATGGTTTCTTAAATAAGAAGAGGAGTGAAAATGCTCTTAAGAATGTTCTTTTTCATAGGTGGCCAAATCTTCCAGAGCATGAATGAATCTCTAAAACAAATGATCACTTAGCCATTAAATGTAGGGAAAAAGAAATTGCTCTGAACAATGGTGCATATAAACTGGAATTTTCGAGCTATAAAAAATATGATTCTCCTTGAAGCTACTTTTTTTAAAAAATCACATTGCTAAAGTAAGTCAAAAGAGACAAATATAGCTCTTTGCTTCTATGTGTGTGGAGGTTAATCATAAAATGCATCTTTGTTTAAAATCCCACGCATGTTGGAAGCGGAGACCATCCAGTGTCAGTTCATAAGTGGACCATTCTCCGTGAAACTTTGACAAATGATTCCCAGACTTTCCTTCTCGTTGCAGAGGAGGGGGGCAGTGGCCTTCTGGGGCAGCTCCTTAAAGATATTTCTATGAGATTTATGTGGCCCAAAGCATTCTCAAAGACAAATCGATATATCCAAGTAGAGCGTTCTAATACAATCACACTGATCAAGAAAAGTGTATCCTAGCTGCAGATCTGTCATTTCTTCCTCTCTTTGTGAGGAGCTGCCTAAAGGTTTTATGGCCCTGAAACAAGGCTCTAAATGACAGTCTCCGGTCATTCTGGCTCAAACTTGGTGGGAGGAACATCAGAAAACAGAGCTACTAAAGAAACATGGGCCTGGGTTGTGGCCTGCTAATTCATTGGGAATATAAATTGATGCCCAAAGTTAACCTCAACTATTCTGGCAAATCGTAAAGTCTGTAGGGCCGTAGGGAGGATGATCTCATTGCTGCACACTGTTTTTGAGGGAAGACTTGCAGATGCCTTGAGTACTGGGGGTCAGGTTCTTACCAGGCTCAGTTCATAACACTCTCTAGCTCTGGGTGACATGCAGCCTAGAAATCCTCCCCTCACCGGGATCCAGGCTGTGAGCATCACTGCCCTGATTTCTCTTTCATGGAACTAAACAGTGCCCTAATTAAAATTTCCCTAGTTCTTGGCATTGAAATAAATGGAGTTGGGGCGGGGGTGGGGAGGGGAGTCTGCCTTAAAATTATGTCTGGGAATGTATTTAAGAAGGAAGGCATGATAGGGGCTGTTGATAGAGTTTTAGAGGCTCAAGGAATACTCTTCTCTGTGTCATGATCTGATTTGTGAATGCCCCTCCCAAATTCCTACATTGCAGTTCTAATTCCTGGTACCTCACAATGTGACTTGTACTGGGAAATAGGGTCTTTAAGGAGGTCGTTAAGTTAAAATGAGGTTGTTAGGGTGAGCCCTTGTAAGAAGAGGAAATCAGGGCAAAGAATTACATAGAAAGAAGGACACAGGGAAAAGACAATGATCAACTAGCCAAAAAAAGGAAGCTTCAGAAGAAACCCACCCTGCTGATGCCTTGATCTGAGATTTCCAGCATCCAGAACTGTAAGAAAATACACTTCTGTCTTTTAGGCCACTCATTCAGTGGTATTTGGGGACAGGGTACAGCAGTCTGAGTAAACAAATACCTTGATCCCAGAGTTCAGAATCAACTGACAAATAAGAGACAGGAAAAGGGGAGATGGGACAAAAGTGTCAGCCATATTATTGGGAAAACTGATCTGAGAACGTGGCTGTAGATCAGCAGCCACCAGGGCCTGCATGGAAGGAATTCCCTCAAAACAGGGGGCATATGGGAGGAGAAGGACTCCCTGTGGAGAATGGGGACGTGGGGGGGAGCGGCTGGGCATGTCCCTCTTGTCTTTTTTTCCCCCCCGGGGTGCGGCAGTGAAATCCCTCCTCTCCACAGAGGTGTGAGGAATGGGAACTAAGTCTCCATGCTGCCCCCTCCCCCAGCAGATCTCAGGCCTTGTTCCCTCACGTGCTTCATGGAGAGATGAAGTCTCCTCTGCTCACTTTCACTTGGAGACATGATAGGCAGCTAACAGGCCACAAGGGAATCTCACTTTCCCGCTCCAATGTGCTCATTTTTCTATAGTTCTTTTCTTGAAGGAATGACTTCATCTTCCGACCTGTAGGCAGTCACCTGGGGTCTCTAGTTTTCTTGTTTTTTGCTTGCTGTTTTGTGGATTCCTCCTCTTAAATGGTTCATATCTCCGTCTGCCCCCCTCCCGCCCCAGGGTCGAGGTGTCAGTCCATCCCCTTTGCACCCTTTCCCACGGACTCTAGCCCAAGCTCCCCTCCAGCCTCTCTGCCATGTGTCACTTTTCACACCGTCATCAGAGTAAAACAACATCCCGTAGATTAAAATCCTTCTAGCTGAGCACTGGGAAACCTGCCTGGTTGGGCTTCCTCTACCTCTCTGTCAAGGCAGAGCCACTGGAGAGCCAGATTCCAGGGGCCATCATGAATCAGGGTGTGAAAATGAAGAACAGGAAGACAGTTCTGCACAGGGGCTCACAGGAGTCCCCACATCCCTGAGGAACATTTACCTCCCACATCAACTGGACTGGCGTCCTGGAAGTGAAAGCCCAGGTCTCCCGCCACTCTTACCCCCTCCACCCTGGGGGAAGACGAATGAAAGAAATGCTCGCCCACCGAGGAAGAGCCATACTCTCAGGATGAGCGTGAGTTTTCATTTAGAGTATCTGTCACCTCAGGAAAACACTTGCATCTATAAAGCAGCGAGTTATTTTAATTCTCAGGGACAACCTAAGGAAGTCCACCTCACTATCCTACAATGTTATCAGCACTAAAGATAATATTTTGATCTCCACCTACCTGACTATAGAGGGTCAATTCTGACCCTGCTTGGGGAAAAATGGATGTCAATCGAACCCACTCAACCCCAACACTTATACAGGCCTGTGATTCTGCCCCTGGGTTATAGGTCTGTGATGTTAGGAGCTTATGAATTGTGGTGTTAACTGTGTTGGCTCGTAAAAAGGCTGAATTGTAGCAGGGGCCCATTCACTTGTCAAGCAATTAAGGGTCACCCAGCGCAGGCGTTCACAGGGGAGCTTGTTGCTCTCCAAACCATTGTGCTTTTGAATTCCCCATTTCCATGAGAGATACTGCTTTCCTCATAATCACCTGACAGCACAACTTTATGTCACGACTCGTTCTCCTCTTTAACTCTTTGCAACTGATTTATTAGCAGACCGTGAAGATTGTATGCCATCTCATCACCTCCTTCTATTTCCTAAGGGCCACCCTACCTCACCGCTTTCCTCTGGAGCACCGCAATAGCTTCCCAACCTTGCTCTCGGAATTTTGTCCCTCTCTGCTGCTATTCATCCAATACACTGCTAGCAGATTAATATTTCCAAAGGGCATATATATTTGGTAATGTCTCTCCCCTATTCAAAAACTATCAATGAGTCCCCATTGGCTTCTAAATTAAATCCGGCTTCTCATGCTCAAAGTCAGAGAAAGCCCTTCCCAGTAAGACTCCAACTTCTCTTTTCAGCTCTGTTTCCCAACATTTCCTCTTGTTGTCATGCTAGATTAATTAGCATCACCATCCTACCGCTCTACATTTTTCTGCCTCCTTGCTTTTGCAAATATGTTCCCGCTTCTGAGGATATCTTTATTCCTACTCTGATTTGGATCTTGAAGGATAAGTTGGAAATAATATGCAAACAACAACGATTTCATGAAATCTCCTCTTATCCCCCCAACCCTGACAAAAGGTTCAGTCTTTATCTCTTGTGACCCCACAGCATCAGAGTATTCTGTGCTTTTCATACTCTATTTATTTTACTCTACTATTGCGGACATAGATTGATTCACCTCTTCCCTTCAACAGCTCAGACATTTTTCTGTAGGCGATTGCTCCTTTGCTATCCTCAGCCACGCAGTTTGGGGGGAAATTTACTTCTTTGTTTTCAAGCAGAACATTAAGCAATCAACTGCTCCCTGCCTCCTGCCTTCCTCTATCCCAGAGTCTTGACATTTTGTTTAAGGAAGAAGACAAGCCTCAGTTAAAACCCATGAGGCACCAGACACATTGGTGGGGGCTTCAAAAATAGAAGTCTCCACTGTCTTCCAAAAGAATGCCAACAAGACATATCCTCACTTTCTCAGAAGTTGTGGTGAGACTGTGATGTCTAGAATTGCAGAAGTCATTTTGCTAGCATGGGGACAGCCAGCCCCAAAATAAAGCTGGCACAAAAAGGAGGCAACATAAAATAATCATGAAAAAATTGCGATGTTTTGAACCCCTGGAGCCAGGCCTAATTTTGGAGTTTTCAGTTAAGTCAATAAATTCTTAATTTTCTGTAAGTAAATCTGAGTTTCACATTCTAACTCCAGCAACAAATCTTCACTCTCCCAGACCTAGTTTCTTCTCCTTGGGTTAAGTTTACATCTATTATAGTGAATTTCACAGTGCCTTACACAGCAGCCTTGTGGAAGATGTATTCTGTTATAATCAGATAGATTTATACAATAGGAAAATGTTTCCATTATTTTGGCAAAATTTTTTAAAAGATAAGAGAATAAATATTCACTAAATGTTGGCCAAATTGAATTAAATACACTGATACTAAAGCCACACTTTATCAAACGGATTGATTGCAGAAAATAGCTTTCAAACTTCTTTTTCAAATTTCTGGTTGTTTAGGAATATAATCAACAGGTTCTTATTTTTAAATCTGGAAGTTGTTTTAAATAAAAGATAATTCTCAGAAATAGTCTACAATGGTAACCAGCTCCTGAAATTTGATAATCTAGGCCATTTTTATATTTAACTAAAATGGCCTAGCCTGTGGATAGAAGTGGGGCTACATTGATTTTTTCATAACAAAATTATAAGAATCTAAATCCTTATGCCTCACTGCAGGAAGAATCATCTTTTGTAAAGTCCCAAAGCCCAAAGGGCATTTCCAAAGTTTCCAAAATTTATTCTAGGAAAGGTTCATCTCAAAGGCTGGGCAGAGCAACTCTTAGTCCTCGAAAAGCTGGAGTCTGTACATCTAGAGTCAGAGAAAACAGCACAGTACAGCCTGCTCTGCTGGCTTTTCATTGTTAGCTAGCAAATGACCAAAAATTCAGCAGCTAAAAATAACACCCGTATATTAGCTCTCAGTTCTGTAGGTCAGAAGTTTGGCCTGGCCTGGCTGTGTTCTCTGCTCAGAGCCTCCCAAGGCTGAAACCACGGTGTCATCTGGCTAAGTTCTAGCCTGGAGACTGCTCATTCTGACACCAAACCATTCAGGCTGCTACAGAATTCATTTTCTTGCAGTAGTAGAGCTGAGGTCCCTGTTTCCTTGCTGGCCATCAGCCAGACCGCTCTCAGCAGCTCCACCCTACCCACATTCCCTGGTACGTGGCCCCCTCTACCTTCACACCATCCATGGTATGTCACGTCCTTCTTATACTTGGAACCAAGGACTCCCTCTGTCTCTGACCTCAAGACCCAGATAAAAAAAAAAAAAAAAACTGGAATCTAGAGAATATTTGCTATAACCATGAGGCCTGGAACTGCCACATCTCACATACACATTCTTTCTTGGAGGTCAGTTTTCTGCCCTCCCACACGTATGCAACTCACATGCCTTTCTCGAGATTCTTTAGATCTCTCCAGCAGAAAGTGAGTCTATGCTCAAGGTCAGGGAACGATTTTCCTTATAGCTCTTGAAAATTACACGACTTTCAAACAATTGTATTCGTTTCTCGTTGCTGCTGTAACACATTTCCACAAACTTAGTGACTTTAAAATAGCACACATTTATCTTAACATTTTTGAGGTGAGAAGTCTGAAGTAGAATGGCAAGACTGCATTCCTTGCCCCGTTCAGCCTCCAGAGACCACCCGTCAGTGTCCTAGTCTAATGTCCCCTGCTTGCCTGGCCCTGACCTCTGCTCCCATTGTCACATTGCTTTCTCCTCCCCCTGCCTCCTACATGGGAAGACCTTCAATTACAACAGACTACCTAGATAAGCCAGAATGATCCTCCCATCTCCAAATCCTTAACATGATCACATTCACAAATTCTCTTTTGGGGAGAGGGAGGGGAGGGGAGGGGGAGGAGGGGTGGAGGGAGGGTAATTGGTGGGACCACACCTACGGTGCATCTTACAAGGGTGCATGTGAAATTTACTAGGTGTGGAATATAAACGTCTTAACACAATAACTAAGAAAATGCCGTGAAGGTTATGTTAACCAGTTTGATGAAAATATTTCAAATTATATATAAAACCAGCACATTGTACCCCATGACTGCATTAATGTAAACAGCTATGATTTAATAAAAAAAAATTCTCTTTTGCCGTGTGATGTGACATATTCACAGATTTGGGGAATTAGGATGTGGACCTCTTTGGGGAGGGAGGATCATTCTGCTTATAACATTCCTATTTTTTTTCCTCTGTAATAACTTTTATATCCCAAAATACTGTAAATAAGAATGAGATATAAGAAATCATATTCTAAAATTATACATTCGAACAAAGCCACACTCACCAATGTACCCAGCCCAGTGGTTTCTAGTTACAGAACATCACGTGGACCAGATGTGAATTGTGCATGTTTCAATGTTGGCTTTGTGTACATTCAAAGAGCACAAGAGGAGCAAGGGTAACTCCTACTAATCGTCACCTTATTGTGCCCTTGCACTATTTGCACATTTTCCAAAGTGCTCCCATATTTAGCCTTTATTTTACCCTAAAGATATTTGCGCTTAAGTTTATTTTTTAAATGCAGCTTGACTACAAGGTAACCACGAGTCCCAAATTAGTTGAGGAAAAAAAAAAAAGTGAAATAAATGGTGCAAGAAAAAAAAGAGTACAATAAACCTCTACCCCATTACATTTTATGTGCAGATTTTGTACATGTGCTTTGTAAGTGTTGTTTATTAACTATTTAATCCTGTTTTCATTATCTAATGCATATGAGCAGGTTCTCTCTCTGAGAACCTCAGGTGAGAACAGAATTCATTACAATTCATGGAAATATTTTTCATATAACAGCTTCTCACTTAATGGCAGGGTTTCCAGGGAAGAATTCAAGTTGATAAAAATGGTTAGGTATATTTGCTTTTAGGAGACTAAGCAGTCCATTCAGGTGGTTCACCCAGAAAAAAAGGACCATCTTCTTCCGAAAGTGCTTCTGACACCTCCACTGAATAAGACAAGTGCCGGCAATTTTTAAATGATAGGTTTCCCAACTCCTACCCATCAAGACTTCAAATATCCTTGGGTTGAATTTCAACCAGAGCACTCTGCTGTAGGCATAAAATATGTCCATGGAGTTTGATTTTGATTAAACCTCTTTCTGTATTGTCAGCTCTGAATAAGCTCTCTCCTGGGTGGTCAGATGAATGGCCAGAAAGCAAAGGCCAGTTTTCAGGTATTGCATTCTAGCAAAAGCAATCTACCCCCGATGCTTCCAGAATGCTGTTATTGGGAAAGCAAAATTGCACGGCTAGAGGTCAGAAGCTCCTATTCACCTCGCTGTAGCCACATGAAGAGAATTTTTCTTTGGTGTGACCATAATATAGTTGTGAAACAGCAGGATTGTAACTTCGGTGCCATGGACTGAAACCATTTTTAAAAAATAAATCCCTGCTCATTCTGTGGTTTTTGAGACCTGCAAATATTTTCAACAAGTTTCAGGCTGAAATCTTTAACTAATCTCACTAATTGTTTCCATCAGCCCTAAATCAACTAGCACCGATCTGGGATCCAACATTCACATATAGCCCTAACCAGCCTCTTTGGAGTCTGGGCAGATGAACTCAGTAGCAGGTTGGAAGTGGCTCTTTGCATGTATTGTCTAAATCGGGGGATGCCATTACTATCACTAATTCACCTGTCCTAGACTGTATCGCTACTCTTTGGTTCTATTAGCCCAAGAAGATAATGAAGGATATTGACCAAATTGGTGGGTACAAAGACCACCAAGACAAAAAAAAAAGAAATGATCTCAGTGTTAGTGCACAAGGGGTCATATACTTGACAACACTGTAAGGATTTGCTGGGCTCTTTCTCAGACCTCTGTAATTCATACTCTTTCTTCTACGAACCATCTTCTGTTCAAACATGGGTCAATGACTTCAGTTTTCGTTCATAACTCCCTAGCCTCTGCCCGTCAGTTCTCTGCTCATGAAGGGATGTGGCTTTGTCCTGCTCCCTTCTCTGACCCCCCCATGTCTCTCTCCCATTGTTCTGGTGGTTGCTCTGTTTGCCCACAGAGCCAGAGAATTCCCGCCGAGGTTTGTAAGCCTTTCTACTGCATAGTATTCTGTGTCCTCAGAACATTTATTCCGAGGTATTTTTATCTTTAGCATGCATATTCCATTAGCATAGATCACTGCAGAATATAGCACAAACAAACACACACAGGCTCATGATTATTTTTTTCCTGTTTTAATTTATATAAAAGTAACATGGATATCTTATAAGGAAAAAATAAATAGTAAAAAACAATTTATGATTGAAAAAAAGTCTCCTACCTACCCATACTCTCTCTCTCAATAAACAACATCCTGTTTCTGGTTTTTAATCCTTATACTTGTTGCCTTCAAAATCCTAAATAACGTGCATAGGAGATATCTGAATGTATCGAATTTATATTTAGCCTATTGTCTCCCAGAAATGAAAGATGAGGATTTAATTAACGTATACAACCATCTTCTCTTCTCCCACCTCTTCCTCTTCATAATATTTGATGTGTTATCATTTTTATTTCTGTGCTTGTTTATCTTTAATTACTTTAAATAACATACTTACGCCTCAGTTTCTTATGTAGCAGGTTCAATTTTCTCAAGCCACATCCTTGGATATAAAAAGGATTAACTTTCTTTGTTTTCTGTAACGAAAAGACCACATTTTACCAGCGGGCAGAAACCTTAATCATTGTCAATTCCAAGTGAACTCAGCCATTTTATATTTAAACTCTATAGGGTCAGATCTCATTCCTCCCTTCCCACCCACTTTTCCTGGAAGGGTGGGTCTTGTCCAGGGGGGATTTAAGTGGTGCCAAAGCATTGGGGGTAGACAGGCTGTTAGTCTGCAGCTGGCTTCTGTCTCACTTGGCATCTTCTAAACCTGGTCATTAGTATCTCTGCAAACAGCCACTGAGCTGTGCAAGGAACTCTGGGCATTGGTCCACGTCCATGTTCTGATAAGGACCCCTTTCAGATCCACTGGCCATCCCCACCCTCCCGAGACCCTTCTTACGGCATGAACAGTTTCCTGACTCTCTCCTATGACCATGGAGACACAGGAATGTCATCCGGGCTGTCTCAGGATGGCCTTGGCCTGCTGTACTGTGAGTCCCATTTACAGCCATGGCACCATTCTCTCAGCAGATGGGTGAAGCCTGCTGCTCAGCTTGCTGCTCCGGCGGAGGACGGTCCTGCTGCTCCTTCGCACTCTGACTTTTTTCAAGCCTGCTCCCCCCAACCCCAAGACTGCTGGGAGGTGGGGAGGGTGCTCAGCCCAGGCAACCTCCTGAGTCCTGGCTTTCCCTCTGACCCTGTCCGTCTCACCCTCTATCCTCCGTCTCATTTTAGGCAAGCCGACCTTGATCCCCTAATTCCATCAGAGGTTTTTGGATTCTCAAAACCAAGCTTTTGGAATCCAATGACATATTTCTTTGCCTCGCAAATCATAAGCCCTTGGATTTTATGACAATGAATTTCAGAATCGCACTTAGACTCTAAATGACTAAGCCTAGTATAGTCTATTTTATAGGGAGAAAGAAGATGGCGGGATTAAAAAAAAAAAAAGATGGGGGGAGGTGTGGAATTACCAAATATTTCTACAGACCAGGTTCCAGGGACAGAAGTCAGTGTCTCAATTCTACCCTACAGAAGATGAGGCCGTTTGCATGATCTGCCTTCAGTCCTCCCATCCTCCTTTCCACCACTTCTTTCTTTTATGTTATTAATCAGTTACTGTTTAGTTTCAAGTGACAGAACATTTGAGTTAACATGCCCTAAACAAACATAGACTTAATTTACTCAAATATTGAGTCCAGAGACAGGCAATCCTGAACGGATAGAATCCCGACTTTATCTTTCCACGAGGTCATCCCTGGCACGTTGGCATGGTGTCCGATGTTCGCAAGATGATAAGTAGTTCTGGGAATTACATCTGTGGTCCAGGGAAGGGAGGGCTGGAGCCAGCTGCATCTTTTTCTATTATCCATAAAACAAATGTTTTCCATAGAATGGTTTCCTCCATATATATGTTTGCGTCTTATGGCTACCACTTAGCTGTTGGTTCCCCATTTCTTGGCCTTGTTCTGGCTGTCTCACAATGGGTTAGTAACTATGTCTATCTTTTTGTTTTTGCCCCAGTGGTTGTTGGGGATTGCCAAAAGGCAAATGTGTGCTCAACCTGTCATCTTCAAACCAAAGCACGTATTTCACAGAACATAGCCTGTTACCCACCCCCAGCCTGGCATTTTTGAAAAAGCACATCACACACGGACCGGCAGAATCAAACTGATGGTGGAGTCAAAATCACATCTGGGTCTGGGATTCAGTTCACCAAAGCTCTAGAAGTTAGTTTGAAGGTATCATTTTTGGGGTTTTTTTTTTTTTCCTGGTTTGCAGAGAGTTTGTTGGAATCTAACTCAGCGATGGGCAGGATTTGGAAAAAGTTTTGCCACCAAAGCATATACAAACTCAAGAAACAAAACACTGACTATGTACAAGGATGACTGTAATCCTTTTTATTTATCTTGAGTAGCTAATCTATCAATGATAGCATTTCATTACTTTTTAATCCAGTTATATAGTTTCACGCCTGCCTGTAAAATAATACATGAATCTGTAGAAGAGGAACGGAGCTGAAATAGTGATGGAAATTTATAAATCCAGTCCTTGTGATTGGAACAGAGTTTGACAAATGGGCCTCCTGGAAACTCTTTCATTAGCAATGTTACTACGGCAACATGAACAGCGGTCCTGATTTTAGGAGAAACTAATCTCTAAATTTGAATTCCCATGATACTCAGATGGAGAGGGGAGATAGAAGAGATTTTCTGAATAACTATTTTTAAGTCTCCAAACTGTAATCTGTGTATTGTTCTGGCTTCAAACCTCCATTTCACAAATTTAGTTAGGAAGGACTCTGAGGGTTAGATACAGATGGTCAGACTATGTGGCAAAATTCCACAGGACACCTGACCAGAGAAATAAAGGGCAGCATCTTGAATTGTGAGGAATGGTTTAACTAGCTGCTCTAAGGAAGTGCCTACCAGCAAGACAGGATCTGGAAGGGCACAGCTGGCACCTTGTCTTAATTCTTCATCCTGAACCTTGCACAGCGAGCCCCAGATTCGTTCCTCTTGCCATAGGGAACCAGCACTGCCCCATAGAGACTTACCATCTCTCCTTCCTTGCAAAGAAAGCCCAGGAAGTGGGCTTGCCCTTGCTGGCAGCCACCGCCCTGGCTGTTCTGATCTGCCTTCGCCACTTTCTAGGGCTCTGCCGTTACTGCCTGCCTTTCCCTGCAGAAATCTAGCATTTCTGATCACTGCTGTGCTTTGTAACCTGCATGAAACATCCCCAATGGGAAAAACATTTTATGTTCACTTTCTGGCCTCTATAAACACCCACATATATGTACTGGTAAGTAGAGTTTTAACAAAACTCCTGTGAGAACTATGTAGCAAGTAAAGATTTAAAAAAAAAAAAAAAACACAAAACAGTACCTTAAAATGTTTCCAGTGTGGACATGTTTTAAAGCTCTCCAGGTGAGAGAGCAACTACTTATTTGTGAGGCTGTGCTGGCCACTTATTCCCCTAGAGTCACTTGATGGCACATATTTATCTCATTACTCTTAAATGGATAATGAGATGTATCTGAAAGAGCAAAGCCCACACAGGAGGAAATTTTGCAGGAGATTGTCACAAAGCAACCTAGGTGGAAAATAACAAGACTATTAGTGAAATGCTAAACTGGAAAGTAAGCACCTGAGCACCACATTTGCCGTGAAACACAGATAGAGCCCAACACTGGACTGTTAAGCTCTAGTCAATCTAAAATAAATTTAAAAGAGCACCAAAAATTTCCCAAACAAGGCTGCAGACCCATTAGAGTTTGCAAAGGGTTTGCTCTCAGCCAGTTGGAGTGTTTCTGCTTGGGCTTCACTTTCTTGGGGTTTTTGTTGTTGTTTTTGGTTGTGTTTGGTTGGTCTTGTTTGTTGCAGACTCTCATGATAAGTCCGTTTTCACAAAGACTAATAATTATTCTTAAGCAAGTAGTGAATGTGCATGTCTTTTCTGCAAAGGAAGAGCTGGTTGTAGTTCATGACCCTGCTTACACACGGCAAGACGCAGACAGCGCATTCCTGGAAGGGCTTTGCTAACTATTGCTTCAGTTGCCTTTTCACACCCATGATTCAAACTGTTCAGTCAGCTAAAGTGGCTAACAAGTGACCTGGTGCAAATTACGGGAATGTGCGGGACAAGCTCCAGAAGGCACTCAGCTAAATGCCTGTGCAGTTCTATTAGACAACCCACAAATTCTCCTGGGAATGGGCCAGAGACCCGCTGGACAATGAGCATTTCTGATCCAGCACATCTTTCAGCCCATCTTCGAGTGATGTGAGAGCGTAGCTTGAGAAGTGAGTCACTTCCAGAGCTGAGGAGTGGCCGGGCTTTTAATTTACCTATTGAACTTCAGTCACGATGAGTAATAATCCTATAGAAAATATCAGTTCTTCACTAGAATGTCAATACCTGAAACAGAACGAGTGTTTTGCCGACTTCCGCAGAGGACTCAGGAGTGCCAGGCTTTCAATAGCGACTAAACACGCCCCAAGGCCTTTTACAGATGTGCTAATACAGGAGAACAGCGAGACCCTGTACCTAGTTTTGTGTTGGTTGCTTTGTTTTCTTCAGTAAACACACTAAACTACAACTCATAAATGCGTTCTTGATTTGTAAGAGCAAGGAAAATCGAGTGTTCCTTGACTGCCTTTCATCTCCCATAATTGAATTTCTGTGTGTCTGATGCTCACTGGAAAGGGAGGACGGGAACTGAAGTTTCCTAAACAATTAGCTCTGTCTGATCGAACGTGCAAGGCTTCTCGTGTTTTGCTGGGTCTAATGCCCGCACCGTCCTAGGAGATAGTTGACATTATTACTTCAATTTTGTAGACAAAGAAGCTAATTTAGCTTTCTGAGGTCACCACCTGAGTAAGTTTTGCATAATCTGTCTGACTTCAAAGATCACACTCCTTCCATGACCTTGTTTCCTTGAACCAACTTGAAGTATTGCCTAAAACATAGTGAAATGGTGATTGTTTCCTCTTGGCTCACCTGCGAGATGCAACTACCATTGATTGTGCTTTTGTAAATTATATTTTATTACATGAAGCCATGAAAAATCAGGGAAATTTGTTGTCGTGCTCTTTATTTTTTGTGGGTGCAGCTTGCTTCATTGTTTTATAGATTGAATTCGAATGAATTCTCAGTCTCCTTCCAAGATAACTCAACATAATTTACAAGTTAAAGCGCCATGTGACATGTACCTCAGAAACAGACCTGAGTTGGTCAAAGGGAAGTTGTTTCATTCATTCAGCAAATATATATTAACCAGGCACATCTCTGGGAATCATCTCACCAGGACCAAGGTTCACTTAGTATTATACCTAAGTACTGTGTGATTCTGGTAATAAGGGGCAAAGGAAAATATATTACGAAGTTTATATTCTCTAATAAGTTAAAACTATAAATTTGACATGAGAAATAAGATTCCTGGAATGAAACTCAAGTAAATGAGTCATCTGAATCTTTAGAGAAAGGCTCCGAGTAACCTAGTGGAGAAAACCAAAACTGCTATTTTGAAAAGGACAAGATACACTGTTCACACGGATGACTCTTCAATCGATCCTCCATACACTTATGCTCTATAGGAATTAAAGTCTTTGTCATCAAACAACACGGATCAATAACTGGCACAGAGAAGCATTTCTGAACCATTAGACAATAGTACAAGTTTCTAGTCCCCACATTACACGGGGGAAAATACCTTCACCCCAGAAAACGTGCTTCTCAAAAGTGAATTCAGTAAAGGACCATATCAACCATCTTTTTAAGAAAAAAAAAGAAAAAGCTACAGTCTGCTTTCACAAGCCAGATATGCCTCAGGTCTAAAATATTCAACATAAAGCACATGCATTGAGTATTGTTTAGTTTTTGTTTTGTGGGGTTTGGATGACAACTCATGATAGAGAAATAGAATGTAGTGAATAGCTCTTCACAAGAATTCAGAGAACGGCTAAAGTAGGAAAGTAATATCATGGTGAGATGAGATCTGTGGGTAAATCTGAAAAGTCTGTTTCATGATTCCTCCCTAAAATATGACTTTCCCTCAGACTTCTTCCTACTTGACATTCTGCAAGCACTGGGCATTTTTGACAACCCGGCTATTTTTTAGACTCTGTCCTCGTTGCTTTTAGGACACGAGTGCTCTAGTGATTATCTGCTTCTCTTTTTGACCACTCCTCTCACTCTCATTCTGGTTTCTCTCAACAGTATATACCTGGACTGCTCCACCCCACGCTCCCACCCAAACAAAGTCCTTTGACCCTCTGCTCTGCTCAGGCAACACTCTGCTGAGAGAAATGTATCCATTCCTGTTGCTTCCATCGTCAACTCAATTACTCCAGGAGGGAAACTCTGTCACAGAATTGCAGCTTGCACTGTGTCATCAGAGCTTCCTGGATGCTGGGTGGACATTTAGCGGGTCTCACACCAGCATCTCTGATACAACCTGGCAGAGACAAAGCTCGTTTCGTTGCTCTGTGACTCCTGCAACACATCACAGGTCAGGCAGAGACAGCACTGTTCTCCTAGATTTGCAGATAAAACTATTTGCAAGTATTGTTGGTTTTATCCCAAAACAGTTTCTAGAAAGGTGATGTTTTAACCCTATTTAGGTCATGGACCTCTTTGAGAATGCAATAAAGGTTGTGTGTCCTTGGGGTGGTCATGATCATGAGCTTGTGAGATCTCCCAGCTGCTGGGCTCAGAAATAGAGCTGCTGCCTTTACACTCAGCCTGTGCTTCGGAAGAGCTGTTCTCAGACAGTCTCCAAAACACAGCAGGAATACTAAGGCACAGCCTGTCCTGGTGGTTCACACCTGTAATCCTAGCACTCTGGGTGGCTGAGGCAGGAGTTTGAGACTAGACTGAGCAAGAACATGACCACGTGTCTACTAAAAATAAGAAAATTTATCTGAGCATTATAGTGGGCTCCTATATCCCCAGTTCCTCAAGAAGCTGAGGCAAGAGGATTGCTTGAACCCAGAAGTTGGAGGTTGCTGTAAGCTAGGCCAACACCAAGGTACTCCAGCCTAGGCAGCAGAATAAGACTTTTGTCTAAAAAACAAACAAACAAACAAAAAACACTATTGTAGAAGCTGCCCTTTCCTTTCCACCCTCAATGCCTTTCTCTTACACCACTAATTCAGGCTTTTCCTCATCTTTCTCCTAGTACTTAACTCAGTCTTAGAATTTATTTTATTCACCTCTGGTTCAGTACCCATAGCTCAGTAAGTAGGGCACTGGCCCCACACATCAAGGCTGGCGGATTCGAGCCTGGCCCAGGCCCACTAAACAACAATGACAACTGCAACCAAAAAACAGCTGGGCATTGTAGTGGGCGCCTGTAGTCCCAGCTACTTGGGAGGCTGAGGCATGAGAATCACTTAAGCTGAAGAGTTTAAGGTTTCTATGAGCTATGACACCATGGCACTCTACTGAGGGCAACACAGTAAGACTCTGTCTCAAAAATAAAAAAAAAAATTTATTCATCTCCCAAATATCTCCTTTCCAATGCATTCTTCATGATAGTTTCAGAATTTTTTTCCAAAAAGAAGCCAAATCCATTTGCATCATGCTTCTGATCACAAACCACCAATTCTTCACCATTACGTACAGAAAAGCCCTTGATCAAGGTCATCCCTGCTTTACCAGCCTCCTCCTTTCCACACTCATCACCTCAAGAATCAGACCAGATGGCAGTTCCTCCATGTCAACTCCTCCAGTTCTCAGATCCCATTTGCAAAGCCCCCTTCTCAGACTCCCACTTTTAGTGAAAACCATGTAGCAGTCATTTTACCCTGTGCTCCCTGAGCTTTTATTTAACCCTCTGTGGAGTGAACATCACGTTTCATCAGATAAACTGCAAACACATTGAAAACAAGAATCTGCTTATAAAGTCACACTTCAAATAGCCAATGTGCACTTACAGAGGGAGAGAGGGCCTTCCTGGGACCCCCTGCCCTCATGACACCGTTTCCCCTAGAAGACGCCTCCTGGCTGAG
>NW_003852458.1:817516-823753 GCF_000181295.1 Otolemur garnettii
TTTCCAACCATCTATTTCCTGCCCCCAGCCATCTCCACGGAGCAGCCCATCTCCAGCCTGGGACCTTTAGCCCCAGACTCCCCATCTTCACCCCACCTGCTGCCTGTGCCCAAAATAAAACTCCACATTCCTACTGACTTGTTACCCTTCAAGCAACTATTCTCCATCTTCCCCCCCCAATGCCAACTGAGAGGAGATCACCCCTGGAAACCCCAGAAATATGCAATAATTGCCCCTCCCAGGGAGCCGGAAGTTACAGGGTCCTCGAATCAGGACAAGCTTTCCAGCACCACAGCCTTGTAGGGCTGCATGTGCGGGAAGAATTCTGGGTTCTGGCAGCTGTGTGATCAGCACCTCGGCCAGCACCAAAGGAGCCTGTGGCTGAGGGCGGCCAGGCAGGGATTCTCTGAGGTTCCTGTCGTCAGGTGCTTACAAATACCGCTTATGATCAATTTTAATATGTATCACATATACCTGGAAAATAGCATTTAGCTATTCCTTTATGCAGAATTATTATCATGAATACACATTTGTTTCTTCTATAAAATATAGTTCCACATCTAGAATTGGATTTCTTTTTTTTTTTATTGTTTTGACTTTGGACTTAACCTGTCTCTGTCACAATCACGAATCTACTCCAAGCCATTCTTTTTCTCCTTCTGTCTTAGTACACTGCTGCCCATCAGAAGAGCAGGAGAGACCAGACTCATGGACTTGTTAGGAAGCCTGGCCGAGAAGAGCCAGTAAGTCTGAGAGGGCAGCTAAGGAACTGAATTCATGGCTTTCTTTGGGTCAGAATTTCTTATGTGAGGTTCCTTAAAACTCACTTCTGAGTCAGGCTTTACTTCAAAGAGATGAAGATATCAGGCAGATAAATGGGAATTATGCTCCTTACTCCTCCAGTGACCCCACACCAACCCAAGGGACAAAGATGGCCTTTTGTTTATTGACAACAGACCTGGACAGCTAAGAGCCACCATCTACTTGAGGCCTTTACTTAAAAAAACCCTCACATCTCTAGTTATGCTAGAGATACCTTGGCTGAGCAAAAAATAAATGACAAAAAAAGACAGAAATATAATATAGTCGAACCTCTGTAAGCTGACCACCCAAAGGACTGTAACAAAGTGGTCATCACATAGAGGTGACCTAAGGAACTAGGCCTGCTGTGCTGATACGTACATGTGGAGTATGCCCAGCCTATGAAAATTAGGTCAACTTAAGGAGGTGGTCAATGTACGGAGGTGGTCCACTATAGAGGTTCTACTGTCTATAGCCATTATGACTTTACTCCCCAAACTAGAATTTTAGTCAGTACAGTGGTAAATGACTTATCTGTGAAGCCTAAATATGTCTGGGCCTATAAACATGGCATTCCAATTCATTCGGGTAAGGTTGGGCCTAATACACCCCCACATTTCTTTTTGTCTTGACACCCCCACATTTCTTTTTGTCTTGATCACTTTTTGTATCTTGATTTTCTTTCACTGGTCCTGTCCACAAACGCTTTGCATTCAAACTAGATGGGGGGATTCTGTTTAGGGTCCTCTCCTAAACACTGTGGCTCTCATTTTAAAATACCCTGAGCTGAGTTGAATAATCCTCACAGTAGCGATTAATGGCCCAAACTCCTCCCAATTACACTCACTAAATGAGTAAACCCTTCTGATTCAGAGGCCCTCCAGTTAATTAATTATAGGCCCCAACTAAAATCATTTTTGGCAGATGTTGTCCAAAATGTAATTGCTTCATGTCCAATTATCTCATAAAACAGGTACATTTATTTAGAAACTAAAATAAGGACATCTTTCAATTAATGCATCCTGGCAGTAGCAAACTGCCTTGATCAAAAACGCGTTATCTATGGGAACATTATCCAGGTTTTATGTGGTCATTGAGGGGAACTAGTAATAACTGCTGTGATGGCTTACAGGCCCAAAGCTTCTTCTTGTACTCAGTAGTACAGAATTTTCAAGGCTGAATTAATCATTTTTTTAAGTACCAGAAAAGCCCCAGAACTACTTCCCAAAAACAATTCCAGCTTTCTGCACCTTGTCTCCAAGTAGTGGCCAGATAGCTATCAATCCAAGTAGATAGTAACTTTGCCTACTCACATTTCATAAAATAATATAAAATTGTCATCTGTTTACTTTTGATTTCCAAAGAACATAGTTTCATTCTCAATTGATACACTGTCTCTCCTTAATATAAGAGTGTCCAAAAATATAACCAAACTGTCAAATGTCCAATTCTTATCAAAATACCACATTAAGAAAAGTGATATCAATAAACAGTTGCTTAAAATCCGTGATATATATCATACATAATGTGTATATATGTGGCTCAATGCCATATAAAGTCTGTCCCTTAATCAAACTTGACAACAAAAGGCACAGAACTGGAACCAAGTGATCTTGATCTCTGCAGAATTTCCTTCTTCAAGCTGTAACGTAGGTGCTAAGCCCTTGGCTTTGATCAAGAGAGGCGAGAAGGAAAGCCTTGGGATGCTAGACGCCACATTCACTGTGGCAGTATTGCTTGAAGACATTGCCTTCTTGGTCACTCAAAGCTTCCTTTATGACCTTATGTGAAATGCACTGTGGATTCCATGCTAACATAATCTATTGCCGCCAAGAGAGACGTAAACCTTGTTAAAATCGCGGGTGCCAGTTACTCCGGGCTGCGATAATGGGTAGGTCCTTCAGTGCAGATAGCAGTGTGATGATGCCTGGAGGAGCTCCTTAACTCGGGACTTTATGGAGCTATTAAAGAGACCAGTGGGAACCGTAGACTTTACACTCTACAATAAACTCGAACCTCACTTAGTTATGATGACTTGTAACTCTGACCACAGAGTTGTGGTGTCAGTTCCCAGACCTGAATAAGGCAGGTCGGGACTACGTTTCCTTCCTCTTTTACCCTCATTTCCCTCCTGCTGTCGGGTGCGTTCTTTCCACATCACTCTTGCCCCACCAGGTTGGAATTTTCTCTCTGGTCTCAGAGCATGTTTCCGGGAGATTCTGTGTGTCCTCCCTCCAGTTTACTTCACACGCAGCCTCTACCATTGCTGGCAAGAAGGCCCCTCTGCAGGTGTCCCTTCCAAGCTCATTCATGAGCCCAGGGACACTGCCCCTTTCTTCCCCGGTGTCCACAGTTCACGCCCTCCATCAAGGCTTTTTCTGCTTGCCCAACACTCAGATAATGGGAGGGTTTCATTCTGCTTCCTTTGCCTTGAAGAGTGATTTTCTTCTGAATCACATGCCAGGCAGAAATTTGGGGCAGGAAGACAGTCCCTGGCGAACTGTCTAGTAAACAGCCTTGCTGAAGGCTCCTGCTACACAATTTTACCATAGTGTGGTGGGAGGGGCGAGGGCTTTGGTGCCTTCACGCTTGGCTCAGAGCCTCAGCTTTGCTTCATAATGCTGTGTGATCCCAGGCAAGCTAGGGAACTCTCTGAACCTTGATTTCCTCATCTATAAAGAGTCCTTACCTAGGCAAGGTTATAGTGAGGACTGCAAATTACTGCTTCACTTAAATAAAAGAGAATGAGGACGAGGGAGCCAAGGGGAGGTGGGGGAGGAGGAGAGGGCAAGATAAATACATGTGCATTTTTTTTAGTACGAATGAAAAACCACATTTCCCTTTTATTCCTTAGCTCTCGGGAAACTTAGAGATACATTTGATATTCAATTGGAACAGCAGACAAAATCTTCTGATCTACAATTTTGAATGTTTATTTTCCCTGGATCTTTTGTTCCCACTTCCACCTGCTCCTGCATCTTCCTTTTAAAAATATATTTATGGTTCATTATTTCATGTGGATTTTTTAATGTGGGTTTTGAGCTTTGCCTGAGGTTTGAAGCCTGTCTCAAATCTTTTCCGGACTGAGATGTGGTGTATATAAATATGTACGTTTACAGATGTCGCTGTGAACGTTTTGGCCCCGGTATTTAACAACAGACTCGATAAAGCCATCTCGCATCCTGCGTTCCTTAATCCTCCCCATGACCCTGGGAGATAGATGCTGTGAACTCCATTGCCGAGATGAGGCAAGTCCGGCTCTGTGAGTAGCTTTCCTCAGATCACTTAACCTTTCTTGAGGGTCAGAATTTGACGTGCAACCCAGGTCTTTTGAATCCCAACCCAGAGCTTTTTCTCCTGCCACTGAAGTGCCTCTCCACAGAGTCACAAGCCATTCGGGTTTGCTACTGGGCCTAATAAATAACACTGATGACAATAGCACACATTCATCGAGCCTGCAGCGAGGCCGGCTCTTTACATGCCATCAGCCCATTTAGCGCTCCCCACAAGCTGCTGACATAGTTAGGGGCCAGCCTCCTTTCTAGACATCAGCTATGCACAGGCAGCCTCCCGAAGGTCACAGGCCAGGAAGGGGAGGACTGAGGATTTGAACCCAGGTTAGTGTGACTCCGGGGCTCTTGCCCTTAACCATTACCCTCTAAGGGCATCAGTTCTGTCACTGAGTGACACTTCCTGGGGGTAGTGTTCAAAGAACTCTGGGCTTGTGTGATGTCACCGTGGGGCCGCGATAGAAGTAGACAGCAGCAGCAGGCTATCCCCGCTTCCCTGACCTCTCGCTGGTGGGCAGCGAGCTCACCTTTGCCACTAACCTGCCGCGGCTCATTAAAGTCTTAGGCCTGTGTGATCTCCTTCCAATCTGTGCGAAAGGGTCACGGTCTCAGGCTTTGTGTCCCAATTCAGACTTTCCTTTGCAGCCTGCTTTAAGACCTTGACATATTTGGTAAGAACAAAACACGCACACTAGCTACTGGCCCTGAGAGGCATCCGGGACTGTTTTTGGAAGTATAATTATTACCTTGAAGTCTGTTCTTTTTATCTTTTGGATTTATTCAGCTTTTAGAGCCTTTTGTCTTAAGATATGCTTTTAGGTTACAATAAACAAGGCTAAATATTTCTGGAAATATTCAAAGAAGGACATGTTTCTTTTTCATCTTGATATGTGTACCGATTCTTTTCGTGTTAATAGGATCATTTTATTTTCCGGATTGTTGTCCCCCCCACTGGACCAAACTTCCAGGTCTGTCTTGGTTGTTGCTCTGACCAGTTCCCAGGAACACCTACAGTCCATTCTCCCTCCATTCCCGGATACCTGATCCTTTTCAATCACAAAATGAGCCTCTTGGGTTGTTGTGAGTGTTAAATGAGATATTGTATGTTAAAGTGCTTTGAAACCATAAAAAGGCAAGATGACCACGCAGTCCCTGGTGCACACCTGCTGAAGGGATGTGCCAGCATTCATTACAAGGGCACTTTGGCCTGCAGCCTAGAAGAAAAGCAGAAAATTCCATACCTCTGTCGTGCTGCCATGAGTCACAGGCAGTGATCTGGAAACTGAAGTTCTGATGACCAGCATTTTTATTCAGATCATCGTGGGTGAGTCTGTGGAGACTGAGAGGAGCACAGGGTCTTAGGGTGGCAGTTTCAATCTTCTTAACCAGGGGTCGGCAAACCCCTGGGCCAAGTCCAGCCTGTCAACTTTTTTTACATATCCCGCAAGCTAAGAATAGTTCTTACATTTTTAAATAGTTGGAGAAAAATCAAAAGAAGAATAATATGTTAACGGTTACAAAAATTCCATGGAGTTCAAAAATCAGTGTCTATGAAGTTTTGAATTCTACCAATTAAAAAACCTGTGAAAATTTGTCTTACTATTATAAAAGGACCACAGAATATTCTCGATTTTGCCTGTTGGCCCACAAAGACTAAGATGTGCACTATCTGGCCCTTTTGGCGTATTGTTTGCCATCCCAGGCAAAAAGCCTTCATTCAGCAGTGGATTCCAAGGCGTTCAAAGACCTCATCTATTTGCCACCTGAGGGACTTAATCTGAGTGCTGAGTCTCAAAAAAAAGGGATAAGAGAGATGAGATCTGTCCAGAGAAGGCTGAGGCTTGGAAAGAGCAGAAGGGACCATTTGGGACTCAATGGGGATGGGAATGACCAAAAGGAGAAATGCAACAGAGAGCAGAAGACAGCTGGGGAAAGTCTGCCCCAGCCTGCTAGGGATGTGGCCCAGGAATGGCCAGCCGCAGGGGGATGGGGGTGGGGTCTTGGTTCTCTTGGTTAGTCTGGGCACAGGACTCTGGGCATTGGATTCAACATACTTCTTTGTTCTACTGTCCACCTCCATGATTAAGCAATAGGTGTTTCCTGAGTGTGCAATGCTGAACACATAGCATTCTGTGCCCCTGACCTC
>NW_003852458.1:823986-866865 GCF_000181295.1 Otolemur garnettii
GCCTTGAGGTTTACCAGCAATTTTCCTCCTTGGGGAGGAGTTTATAAATGACACCTGAGGTTTCCCTGGGGGCGAGGTGGTGCTCTGTGCACCTGTGGGTGGGTGGGGAGTCCTGGCAAGGCCTGCTATCTCTTTATAGATTTCCTACCCATGGGAAGACAGAGCTCATGGCTGAGAACAATGGAGGGAGGTCATGCTAGAGGAGATGAGAGATCAAAGCAAGAGGAATCATTTTCTCGGCATCGGCCAAGACACAGGGCAATGGAGTTGAGTTCTGGAAACACTGGGAAGACGAACCCAAAGTAACCATGATTGTGCCAGGACTGAACAAAAACAAAAGTGCTATGGTTCCAGGGGATGTTTGTGCACCACGGCTGTCCAGTGGCTGCCGAGGCTTTAGCCAGTGCCTGTTTATATTTGGTACATGCGTTGTGCAATATTGCAGCATCAATTAAGCCCCTTAAAGTATCTTTGCTAAGAGTGACAGACCCTGGAGAACTGAAAAAGAGAAGGAAGGGAAGGGTGCACAGACTGCCAGTGCTCTGGCGGTGACTGGGCCGGGTGAATTCATCAGACAACCTTTTGATTGAGGAGGAGGCCTTCCCCAGGGAGCTGGGAGGACAACTGAGCAGAACGAGGTTGGCTGAGCCACGGCCACCTGTGGAACCAAGGACAGAATGTCACTGATGACTTCCCGACAAGTGCCCTTCCCTGGGAATATCCTATTGTCAGAGAATGAAAGCTTATTTTGCCACCACCTCCTTTAAGCAGAAATGAAGTCTTAGTGAATAAAATAACACTGATTAGCACAGCACTCCCGAGAAGCCTCCAGGGTCGGATTTCACATCCCCCTCTGGACTTTCTCTTCAAGCAGTTAAGCACTCACTAGAAAATCCCTTCTCTTTATGTGGCTTCTTCGGGCGCATCATTTGTGAAACAATTTTTAAGAGATGAAGCACAATAAACCCTCACACTTGTATTTCTCTTATCTTGATGCCTCTTGAAATTTCCAACTAATCTTTAACATGGTTAATTTCTCCCCACCCCCAAGCCTCAACCATTAAATTAAAAGGAAAAAAAAAGAGAGAAAGTGGAAAAAAAAAAAACAGACGTCCCTTGTGTTACTCAGCAAGACTGTGTGATTTGTAAATTTCTAAAAAATCCTTGCAGCCCTGCTTATTTTGACAAAACTACTTAACACTTCAAGCAATGAACTACAGGGCATAAAAGTATAATCTGCAGAGAAAACCTTAATCCTCTGTAGTAACCTATTTGAATCTCCTCAAACACATTTCGGTGTGTAGGCCTGGAGAATTAAGTCAATTGTTTGATCTGAGAAGAAAGGCAATTAGGGCGCGCTCTTGATCTTTCTGGTTGAATTCTAGTCAGGGGCAGCCACTGTTCTCAACAGCTCCATTTGAGACCCCTATTATTATAATAATAGAGGTGAGCATTAGAATCGCCACAGTTAAGAGTCTCCCTGCATTTTCATTATGAGTTGTTTTATCCAGGAGTTTCAAATCGTGATGGGCTAATATTCAGTATACAAATGATTAGCTAGCTGAGGTTTTGTTTTTTTTTTTAACCCCATTTAAAACTTCTTCCTTAACCTGACAAATAATTCAGGAGAAGTGAAAGAAAACTTCCAGAAATGGCTATTTCTACCCAAGAGGATGTCTGTTTGGGGGGTAGAAAGAAATGAACCATGTTAAAGATTGGTTGGAAATTTCAAGAGGCATCTAAGGGAAGAGAAAGACAAGCCCGAGGGTTTACTGTGACATTTTAGTAGGACAACCGTGTTCATTCCCCACTGTCACGGGCAGAGATAGGAGGGTGGGTCTTCTCAAAGGGGATGTCTCTGAGGTCACCGCCCAGGTGGGACAGAGATGGACAATCTGGTTGAGGTGTTCTCGAGGGATGGCTGGGAGTGGCTCTGAAATTTCTAAATAGGAACAGCCCAGTGACAACAGTTCAGTTGTAAAGGAAAAGCGGAGATGTGTTTACATAGCCCAATGATATACGATTGAATAAAGATCGATCGTCTGCAACAAGGACCCCTGGAGAAGGAGTTGCTCCTGGACACTGTAGTAGTTGGTGACTAAAAGCCTGTTGCAGGGACAGGGAACAGGCTGAACGTTCTCGGGACAAGATGATGTTGTCTGGGCTTTCTTCCCATGGGAAAGCACCAGGAGTTCCCAGATAGCCAGGACCGTGTACGGTGAAGTCACGCTATGTCACTACTGCTTGGCATGGTGCCACTTTTGTTCCCCAGGGTATAAAGGTGCATAGGAGCTCTCCCTCACCTGGATTGTGGGTCTCAGATTGTGATCTGTAACTTAGCTCCCTTGCCGGCAGGAGCTGGGGCGGACCTACCACGTCCCTTGGCTCGCGAGTTGAATAAACCAGGTTACGCCTGCCCTCCACGGCTGAGTTTCTCTGCGGTCTGGCCGAATCGCAACACTGGCATCACATGTCCTCAGGCACCAGCAGTGCTGTCACTGCTGAGCAAGCCTTTCCTTGGTGTCCGGCAAGCCTTTCCTTGGTGTCCGTGGCTGTATCTTATCACCGAAAATAAAAATAATGCTATTGGAGCCCTTATTCACCTGCATTGTCCGTTTCCTGTGAGCTCCTGTCCAGAGAGGTGGAAAAGCCACGGAAGAGAAGACGCGCCCCTCTGCATCCTGCCGGATTCCGCGGGGCTCACGGGTTCTTTTTTGAGCACGTAGTTCCCAACTGACTCCAAGTATAGGAAATCCAGACGAGGCGAGCCTGCTCTGGTCCCTGACGGTCACAGAGTTTCTGCAGGAGGCTCACCTCAGGGGAGCGGCAGTTCTGCTGCAGGGTAGTTGAGGCTTCTGGAAGAGCAGCTAGGAGCAGCCCAGTTATTTTTATTCACTAACAGTAACAGGGCACCCACAAAAAGCCAGGCGGTGTGCTGCGCAGCCTACAGTTCCAAGGCAGCTGGGGGATGATCCTGTCTGCAGAAGCTTGTGGCCTAGTGGGGGAAGATGGGTCAACCAAGGGGTACTGATAATACAGTGTGAAAATGTGATCCAGACAAGAGCCCAAGAGTATACACTGAACCTAAATTTAAAATCCAGAGACATGTTTGCAGGGGATGGCAAAAACTATGAGCGAGAAATATTAATAATTAGCAAGGAGGTGTCCTATTTCAGGCAGTGCAAGGTCCTGAAGGGGACAGAAAGCAAAATGTATTTAAACACCTGCAACTACCGACCTCTGTAAGTCTGGGCAGAGTGCCTAATCGAGAGGGAGCTTAATGCATCGTAAGGAATCTGGGCTTTAGTCTCCAGGCTATGAGGAACCCATGAAATATTTTAAATATGATGGTAACATGGAGAGATTAGCTGTTTAGAAGGGAAATGGGAGTATATTTCTATTGCTGTGCAACAAATTGCTACACACTTAGCTGCTTAAAACAGTATCCCTCGCCTAGGCAGGCTGACACATAAAATTAACCATAACAACCTCTATTACCCACAAGAATTTGAAAACTGACACTGTTGAAATAATTACTATTTTGGGGTGGAAAAAATCTTGCAACGTACCCTTGCCATGAATCTTGAACCTAAACCTAAAAGCAAGCATTTAGATTTAATACACGTGATTTTAAAAATTCAACAATACAAGAAAGCAATGAGTTACATCCCATGTGTGGGAAAGTCAGCATAACAACTGACCTGGTTTCTACAAGTCGCGAAGGAAACGGGAGGGGAGGAGTGTTCTAGATTGAAAGGGCCTAAGAGACGTAAAAGCCACATGTAATGTGTGGATTGTATTTGAATCACTGCTTGAGCAAAGCAGCTATACATTTGAATATAGACTGGTTGTTAGAAGTTATTAAGGAATTTTTGGTGATTTCATTAGTTGTAATGGCTTCATGTTTAAAAACTAAAATGATATGTCTGACCTGAAAACAGGCTTTTAAAATAGAGTCAATAGCCTGGTGGGCTGAAGTCAGCCCTCAATATCCAACTGAAACCCATCCTTCCAGAAGGAATGAGTCACTCTCTCTCCTCTGATCCCCGTAAGGCACTTTATACATGCATATTCATGGGTGTATTGTGAGTCCTTTGTCATATAGTGAACTCCCTGAGGACAAGGACTCTGCTTTTAATCTTCCATACCCAGGTTAGAGTAGATGGCTACAAATACTAATAAAATAAATCTTAGAATGCACCATGGTTTCAAAACCCTTGATTCATGAGTAACTATTTTATATTGTGGTTGTTATATTTCAAAATTTCTTTTACTCTAAGAGGACTAGGGGCATTTCTGAACCATAAGTAAACAAGTCAACATTAAATAAGAAACATGTCACCATTGGTTCAGTATAGCCTTCAGTAACAGGTGAGGAAACGGGTCCTTTTCATCTGGTTGGACTGGCAAAATTTAATTAAGGTTATTAATTGCTTGCCTCAGACAGAGGTATTAGTTAAGGTAGCACTAGCTGCTGTAATAGACAAATCCCCCAGTTGCAATAGCTGAGCATACAGATATTTGTTTCTCACTAACATAAAGCCCAGGCAGGGTTCCTCCATCAGTGGAGAAGAGGTGGGGTGGGGTGGTGGGTGGGTGGGAGACTGCTCCATGCAGCCACGCATGGGCTCCCTGATGGTGGCTTCCAAGGTTACCCTGGCTAGTATCAACATCTAGCCAGCAAATCCGGGTCAGTGGAAGGAGAAATAGCAAACCTACTTCCAAACCCTGCAGCCTGGAAACTCTTTACCTTTCAACAGGTGAGAAACAGCCACTCAGCTTCACTGAAATACAGAGATACTGGGATATGGTCTCCAGTTAGGCTGCCACTTTCTGACAACAATTCTATAAGGAGGAGAGCCATTTGGGGGGCCAGCAACCATCTCCTTCACAGATTGTCCTCTTAACACACCAACTGCCACACTAGAAGAAATGTTTCGTTGGGCTCACAGCGGTTCATTAGGTCAAGATAGGTCAGAGATGTGAGTTATATGTGCTTCACTGGCCCCCACGTTCAAAACTAGCACAAGTTAAATACAACTCGCAGGGCAGTTAATGTGTTAAATGTCCTGATATTTCTATTTAAAAGTGGCATTGTAATGCCTAACTCTGTTTATCTTTATTTCATCCTTCATGAGATAATTAACAAGTAATAGGGTCCAGTGAACTGTTTGCTATAAGGAAATTATTGGCCAGGCTTTAGTAAATACAGCTTTACTCCCAGTTCAGAATGATTAGGTAACTGTGGAGAAATCTCACAAAAACTTCACAAACCTAAGGAAGAAGATAGAAATAATCCTGAAACAGCCAACTTGTTTAAGGAAATCTCATCCAGAGATGAGGCAGTTCAGAGGACAGATGAGTTCCCTCACCAGTGTAAATCTATCTGATGGATTAAACCTGGCTTCAGAGCAATACATCACTGGAGTGGTTTTCTGTCTCCAAACTGGAAAAACAAAGCTCTCCTTTGTAGATGTACATATGCTGCTGATGTTTTTGATTCTGTTTCTAATCTGCACTTCAGCCCTAATATCCTTGTTGGGGATAAAACCCACACATCCCACTGCTTATTAGCCACCTCCACAAAGATGGCATCCTACAGGCCTCAGACAGACAACACCTTACTAACTCTGCTTCTCTATAAACAGTTGTGTCTTATTTGCACAAAATACGGCTTGGTGTTCTCCCACCCTAGTCGTTCTTGCCCAGGAGTAGTTTTGCCCTCAGATGACACTTGACAATGTCTGGAGACATCTTCAACAAAGGGAAGGGATGCTACTGGCATCTTAAGGACAGAAGGATGCAGCTGAACACCTGCAATGCACAGGACAATCCCTCTGCCCTCCAGAAAGAATTATCTGGCCCCAAATGTCAGTAGTGCCCAGACATACCCGCCTCACTCTACGCCCTGCAGGTTTCACCTCCTAGCATATTTCAGACTGTCTCATTCCAGCACTCCCATTCCCCATGCCTTGTTTCAGGCCCCTATTGCCTCCTTCGTGGAATATCATAATAGGCTCTAACATGGTATGAATGTTTGTGTCCCCTCCCAAATTCTTGTTGAAAATCTAGTAGGCAACATGATACTAGGTGAGGTCTTTGGGGAAGTGATTAGTTCATAAAGACAGAGCCCTCGTAAGTGGGATTAGTGCCCACAAAAGAAAGCCCAGGAGGCTGCTTTGCCAGTAAATCTATCCAGTGTATTGAACCTAGTTTGGTTTAATATATTGGATAGATTGAAGACACTGCAAAAAGTGAACCCTCATGACAAGTGTCTTGATCTTGGACTTCCCAGCCTCCAGAACTGTGAGAAATAAATTTCCACTGTTTGTAATTCACCCAGCTTATGGTCTTTTGTTACAGCAGCACAAATGGACTAAGACAGACTCAGCCCATTTTCTTGCCCCTCAATCCTGTTGTTCGTATGCAAAGACATGTCCCTCACCCCCTGCTTGCAAGCTTCTTTTCATCATCAAGGTTCAGTGAAGTCCTTCGAGTTGTCAACTCTTCCATGAAGTCTTCCCTGCCTGGCTTGTTCTCCCCCTACCCTTCCTAGCCTCACAAGCCCCTTATATGACTGTGTATACACTGTCATTTGTCCCCCCGACCAGACCACAAGAAGAAACCATCACATTCAGCCTCTGTTACCAACAGCACTTAACATACAGTTGATTTAATGTGCAACTGACACTGGCTGGCTCTTCCTCAGGATGGGAACATGTGAGACTAGGCTGAGTTGGGTAGCAGGCAGGGCCAGGATCTGCTGAGTTGGCCTCATGGCTAGTTATAGAACTTGCTTGTAGGCCTCACTGCTGCTCAATAGCCCTGGGAGCTAATCCACCTTGATGGCACGCCTGGCAGGTTTCAAGAGCCACTAAGGTGAGAACCTGACAAGCACCACAGTGCTACAGAAGCAAAGTGGAGGTCCAACAAAAATTCCTGGAAAACGTGGTGGCCTTGGCATTATTCTGATGCACATTCAAGACTAGTAAAAGTACTTGCTTTAAAAAAAAAAATCAAATAGCTTGCCTTGCTTTTGCTTGAAATATTGTCAAGGCCACCTGTGAATCTAGGACTCTCCCCCTCCCAGTCCTGCGATTGCTCATGTAACTTAAATGTAATGCTCCGAGAGGATGTAACCAATAGGGTGGAAGACGTGCCCCCCAAAACCTCACTCAGAAATGATGCTCCCCCTACACTGCTGCCTTCTCTGGCATAAACTGGTGAGAAGGAGCACCAGGGCAAACTTTTCTTACAGGCACCATCTGACATTTTTATGATTAACAAATTAAGAACAACTAGTACGTGTGTGTATAGGCCTCAAGGTGCAGGTGGCAGGACCACAAAGGAGGCAAGTTGCTTACAACCTCCACACCTGACATCTGATTCATTGAGAAATTATGGCATGTCCACAACTGGCACACGCCATATGCGTTAAGATATGCATTAATCCGCAACCAGCAACAATTACATTACGTAAATTAGATCCAACACAGGTAGATATTCATGATACTTAATTAAAAAGAAAGGCTACAGAAACCGTATGTGTGGCACCCTCTTGTTAAAACACACTCCAGTGCAGGTGTATGTATGTGTATTTATGTACACAGACGGTCTGACAGGATATGAAAAGTCTCTGGGTGATGGAATTGTGATTTATTTTTCTGCTTATGCTTCGTACTTTTTTCCACCATATTTTCAAAGAAACATTTGTTTCCTTCTCCTGCTAATGAAAGTAATACATTTTCCAAGTTTTTGACAATGCATATGTAACATGTAATACTTATTCTGATAAAACTCACTCTCAGACACTTGAATGGCCCATTCCCTCTCCTTCCCATCTTAACCCAATGATGTTCTTTTAGGGCAAACTCCCCAACCACCCCAACGAAAACTGCCCCACCCCACATCCCTGCTTTACTTATCACCATCAACAGGTCTAGGTATCTAGGCTGAGAGTATCCAGCACTAGCACCCAAGCTCCCCAAGGAGCCCCAGAGCCTGCAACAGAGCCTGACACAAAGTCAGGATGCATTTGCTGAAATAATGAATGAAACACATTTGTTTTACAAAGAACTTTTGCCTTTATTAATTGGAAAGCAGTGCTGTTCAGTTTAAAATAACATTTTTTAAATAAAAATTTTATGTGTTTTAATGTAAAGTCAGCCTTTTACCGCAGGGACTATTTAGAGATGCTGATGAAAGCTGCAACTCCCCTTTTTGTTTCCCGCCCCCTCTTAAGTCCCAAACACACACACACACACACAAAACTGAATACAATTTCAGGAGGTTTTGAAACTTCCTTGAAGTCTGTCCATAACTTCTTAACAGGTTTCACTGATCTCCAGGGTGAAAGGTCTTGATTGAAAGTGTGGTCTGGCTTAAAATCACAACGTCTCTCATATTCTAATGATTCAAAGAATGTATTCAACTCAAATGTCAGTCTTTCCTCCTCCCATTAACCAGTTGAATGTTAAATGGATTCCTTCTACAAAGAACTCACAGCTTAGAGAGGGCTAAGTTTAATGTTTACTGCTGAGAACTTGATAAACATCCAGATAAAAGCTAAAAAATCTAGTTAATAATCCAGAGATTTCAAAAAGTATAGCTGTTACGAGAGTGTAGTCAAAATATCTGGTTAAGTGAATCTGTCACTTGTCGGTTGAAATTCTAAGATCATAACCTAAGACAGAAACAGAGAAACAGGATCTATTCCACACAGAATATGCTTCCTCAATGCTATTGTTTAAAGAGCAAAATAAAAGGGAATAACACGCATCCACCCATGCGCAGTTTTCCATTAAGCGGAAGAGAAATCAAATGCTTTGTAATAACGACCATCCCCCTAAGAACAGGTCAGTACAACAATAGTGAGTTGACTTTGTATTTTATTTCAGGGTACACATTTCATTCATTGTCTGTAGGAAAACTGGGCTAAATCTCAGGGGTTCTCCACGTCTGCGCCCTCCTTCATTTCTTTATGTCTTCAGCCTCATCTGGCTCCCTCTCTTGATGCTCTCTTTCCCACCTCATTTCTTTTAACTCTTGTCTGTACTTCCGTTCAATGAACCGCTTCTGATGGGCCATCTGGGGAAAGTTATCTGACACAAGGAAATATATTTTATGCTTAATAAAGGATAGCCACTAGAGCAAACAATGACACAGACTAAACACATACACTACAAGCACATACTCAGATGAAACGCGCACCGTTGTATTCTGTAAGGCAAGAGGATAAAAACCTGGTTTTTCCTGAGAAAATGACATGAAGGCTGTGTTGACCAGTTTGATGGAAGTATTTCAGATTGCATGTGAAAACCCTACACTGTACCCCAGAAGTGCTTTAATGTACATAGTTATCATTCAATAAAAAAAAAATTAAAATAAAAAAAACAAACAAAAAAAAAACCTGGTTTTTCCCCCTATTCTTTCATCACTCACAAACATATTGGAAGTACGGATTGGCACCCCTGAGTCTAGAGTTCAATATCTGGAGTGAACTTGAGTCTAAAAGGCACCAAAACATACAGAAATGCTAAAACCTAAGACGTATGCTTTGGGATGTTTCCAATCAGATGCATTATAGTGTCATTCTCCTAGCAACAGGTGATTTTCAGGGAGAAATTAAAGAATATAGTAAAGTCAAGTCATACATTTTTGAAAAGCTAAAACCAAAAACTCCATACAAATAATGATATCACACCATTATTTATTAAGAATTAAAAGAAAAGTGCAAAAACAGATCCATGGGCAAAAAGAGTCATTATATCTGATAATTAATTCTACTCTGAAAGTTTACTATGAGAGGTTCAAACTGTATCTGCAAAAGTAACTCAAGTAGAGAACTTGAAAGTTTGAGAGAATATGGTTACAGGAAACATCACTCAGAGCTATAGTTAGTTAGATATTTGACCCTGTGCAACGGTGTCGACACCATGAAAATCTTGATGAAGACTTAGAAATTTTTACAATTCAGTTGTCATTGGTGGTGTAACTTCGGTGTAACAATGAAGGGAAAAGTCAAATACAGGTGAGAAAAGTCCATTTTATACACTGAACACATACCTAACAAGCACCCTTAAGGGGCATGAACGTGAGTAAGAACTACACAGGTTAACTGCCAATACGGAGGAAAATGACTGTGTTAGGAACCTAACCAGACGAGGGGCTGCTCAAGAGAACAGGTGTTACTTCTTCATGTTTCAAACCTATGCAAAGCATCCCAGATGTGAGAGAACGTGGTCTTTTGGGAAAGCAGGTTGGTCTGTTTAAGGGGGAAGCGTGACACAGGCCAGCTGTGTACGGGGCAGCCCTCGTGCCAGGGCTCTACCTCTGTGCTTCACTTACCGGATCTCAACCACTGCCTGACAGTAAGTGAGCACAGTATAATAAGACATTGAGTTTGAGTGAGAGAGGGCAGAAAAGTAAATTATTAACTGCTATTCCTCTCCTACTGTGCCTAATTTAGAAATTAAGCTTTATTATAGGGAAGGGTGTACAGGAGAAAGCACGGCATAACCGGGGTTTGGTGCTACACGCAGTTCAGGCGTCCCCTGAGGACAAAGCACATATTGTACAGTCGCTCTCCATGGATGAGGGGAGAGCTTCTGTACAACATGGGCCTAAATTCTTTCCCACCCTCTTCATATAGTGCACTGTCCTCACCCTGGGTTGGGGTGGAGAAGGGACAAGGACAGGGTGGTAGGAAACGCATCTGAAAGACAGGCAGGGAATCAGCAAAGACCTGGTAGGTCTGAGAGTCGTGAGTGCGGATAAGCGAAAGAGGAACATGGGATTTGTAATTCAGAAATAAAACAGTAATAAAACCAATTCCCTAAATGATATTAAGTTGATTCCTTATACAAGTGTGTAATTCACAGGTTCAAATACAATTACAATTACATTTAAAAAAAATAAATAAATCCCAATAAGTTATCTGTAAATTATCTTGTAAAGCAAGTTTCTACTAAGTAAATTTTACTGTAAAATTGAATTTACAATTTGAAAAACCCTACAACTCAGCTCTAACCATTGACAAACTTTTAGCATATATCTTTATAGATTTTTCTCCTATGAAGTAAAGTTATACTATATAAATACACAACAAGTAGGCACACTTTTTACCTAGACATGAACACATTTAAAATCATTCCTCTAACTACTCTTACACAGGAAAGTATGTATTTATGATGATACTTTTTTCATTTATTTTAGTCTAAGCATTTTCCCATATCATTAGTTTTCAACACCATTATTTTGATAGCTATAAAATATTATAATATTTACATATAGCTATAGGGTAGGGCAAACACAGCTGTCTAGCTGCTTTTATAAATAAAGTTTTAAAAACATACAGACACACCCATAGTCTGCATGCTACGTATGCCAGTAGGCTGCAATGGCAGAGTTGAGTAATTGTTACAGAAACTGTGCCTGGGAAACCTGAAATAGTCACCATCTAGCCCTTTACAGAAAATGTCTGCCAATCCCTGGGATATACTATAATTTATTAAACACTTCTGTACTATTAAACACTCAAGTTCGATTTTTTTTGTTGTTACTATAAATCAAGTTATCTTGATTATCATAGTAGATGAACATTAGTCCATAACTCCAATTATTTCCTTAGATTTGATTATCAGATATGACATCTCTGGATCACAATAAGTCGACCTGACACATAATGCCAAATTGCTTTCCAGCAGTTTAAACAATTGACTCCCACCAGCACATATATGGAGGCCTGTCTCAGAGTAGGTGAGCTCTCAATACTGTTCTATATTTGAAAACAAACAAAATCTCCAACAACGGTCAACTGAAAACTCTCAGTGAAGATTTCATGGCCACTGGACCCGGCAGCACTAGCTTCTGTCCCCGCTGACTAACCCCCCTTTACCCAATAGGAAGCTACTGTCTGCTGATTTCCACTTGGCTCGTGGCCCTCCTGTCTTTCCTGGAATCTGGGCCTCTTCACTTTCAGCTTCCCACACTTTGCCTTCTCCCCCCACCCCGTTAGTGGGGCACTCGGAGCATAATAGAATTGTGTTGTCGTTTTGTGCCCACAGGTTCTGCTGTGCAGCACAATAGGCCTCAGAAGAAACTTCTCTTGCACTTAAGCCTCCAATTTACAAAAGACTATGCAGTTTCCTACAAGTTCAATTATGTAACTGAAGTTTCTTCAACCCATGCATCCCACTCTTGGGAATCTATTCCACAAAACTATAATAAAAACACTGATAGACATTTATTGTTAACAATGATTAAAAAACAAAAAAACCAAAAAGCAGAAATAAAATGCCCACCATAATAAAAACGCTGAATAAAATACAGCACACCCATGGCAGGAAATATTATGCAGCCATTAAGAAAGGATGAATTAGACCCATTTTCTATGGTCTGCGGGGCTGCCTATGACCTACTACCGAGCAAAAACAGAAAGATGCAGAGAAGTAAATAAATAACATTTAATAAAAGAATGGGAAAAAACGGAAAAGAAAAAACCTTCCCGTGTATAGATCTATGTTACAAGATTTTACAAGTATGGAGAAATACAAAGAGGGAAACACAGTAAGTAGGGTGTCCACACAGATTACAGGGCTGAGAGCAGAGCTCTATGCAAAAAAGGGAAATGAAAATTAAAAGGCACTCGGGAATACTTTTATTTTTAAATAATAAGCTCATTTTATCCGTATCTCACATTCTACTATATTCTCTGTGGAGAATAATTATGAAGAAAACAAGATCACATTTTTATCAGTACTTACCATTTTTTTACTTCCTCATTTTCTTCCTATAAAACACTCATTACATTATGAACATATAATTATAGAAAAAGAGATAGGCTTACATTTTTCTAGTGCATCCATTGCTGCTCCCATTTCTGCTTGCTGAATGCTGTTAAATAAAATAAAGGTAAGGCATACTTTAACTTGAAGATTTTTCTGAGTTTTTTTCTTCCAAAACACAAGATGTAGCTACAAATTATTCAGCTGATTTTCACATTTGGTGCATAAAATTACATCTGATTACTTCTACTGTCATGTGCTGCATTGCCCAGATAGGGACATATACAAGAGCATGCAGGAATGTAATTTGTTTGCACAAAGCCTGTTTAACTTATTCATTCCACTTTTCATACTGCAATAAAATGTCTTCCATTTATATCAGTTCTAAAGTATTTCTTACTTAAGTTTGAATACCGTCAGTATAAAGTTTAAAGAGGAAAAGAATAAAAATATAGAGAGAGACAGGCTTCAAATCATTTCTCATTTAAGACAGAGACTAGAAAGTTCAAAGAAAGGTGATAATATACATAATTCTTTCTACCTAAAGATGTTAGCATTTCCACAAAGCTCAAGTGAATACCAATAAGAAATCAAATGGCTAATGGCTCTGTCGCAAGACAGGACACATCTTACATTTCTAGCTTACACCCATGTGCACTCTGTTGAGTAACTATGACTGGGAGGACCTTACCTGTGGGCTCAGTAATGCGGTTTCCCAAGGTAGCCAAAGCCCTGTGCACAGTGGCATTCCCCCCAGCCAAGGCCCATTCTCAAATCGGGGCTTGGCACGGTGATTAGTCCTTGGGACTCACTTTGCTATCACCCCTACACACTCTATACTCTAAGTTAAAAAAGACAGACCCCAGAGTTGGGAAATACCAGTGGGGGATTTCTCAGACACAGGAATGTCCATCTTAACAAACTAAAAGCATCTTCTTCTCCTACCTTGGTCCTTTCCCACAGCCTATTCTTTCTCCTTTGAAATAAACAGCCACAGTGTAGGTTCTAGCATGGGATGGCCCCACTGTCTGCAGAGTCCTGAAGGGCAAAGGAAAAAATCCTTAATTTTGATAAAGTGTTATTTGTTACAGCTACTATGCAACTATGAGAAAAGTCACGTACTTCCTGCCTCGATAGGGAACCATAAAATAAGAAACACAAAAATGGCAGAATAATTCAGGGGTAAGGTTTTAATCGGCTAACCTGACGGAGCTTTTGAAATAGAAAATTTTAAAAACTTAGGCACTGCATTTTTATATTTTTCCCCAAAGTAATAAACAATATATAAAGGCTAACAGTGAAGTATAAAATATTTTTAAATAATTTCTAAGTGTGCATATTCCAAGTATCATAAGATTCACAACTTTTATTGCAAAAAGTCAGCAGCTCCAGTCTGTTTGTTTTCCAGGGCTAATCACAGCCCCAAATGCTGAATGTTTGGTGATAGACCTCAGGCCACACCTGAACGCTTTTATGGATTCTTTCTAATGTCTGGCATCTGATCTCAAAGATCAGAACGTGCGTTTAATTTCTGAGACATCTGAGATAATTTCAAAGGGGTGCTGTAAAGCCAAGTACACAGCACAACCTCCAAAAAACAAAGCTCTAGGTACTCTGGATTTTAATGACACGCTGCAGATTTCAAATGCAGTAAAACTGATAACTTCATGGAAAAGGGAAATTAAAAGTGGCCAACAAAGATAATAGAATGAACACAGTAATCTTGAAAAAAACTATGTAAAACAACCCTATCATCTTGATAAAAAAGAACAAACTCATCGTGTACTTTCATTTGGGGGACTGATGAGAGGGGAACATGGTAATTTCCTTTGCGTTTCTATTCTCCCGGGGATAAAAGTGCACGCTGGCTCCTTTAAGGTAGTACTCATTACAGTAATCAGGCCTGCGCTCTGAAAAGTTTATCATCCTCATTTTATTTATTGAACTTTAATGATCACTTTGATGAGGAAATACTCCGAGCCTTTCATATAATGCAGTTTGGATATTCATCATGCTTATTAGGCGCATATTAAAGTGCTATTTCTAAACATTTGGGGAATTTTTCCCAATAAATCAAAGAAATATTGTTCAGCAATGACAGCATCTTGGCACAATTTATAGCAGCTCGCTGTGGGGTGACTCAACTTTCCTTCGGTCTTAGTTTTTCTTTTAGCAAAAAAAGTCTATAAAGTGTTGTGACTATTACATAAAAACATGAAAAAGTATTTAAAATTCCCAGCTGCCACTCTGGTGTTTTTCCTTGAGAACTGTGAAGGTTGAGAAAGTCCAAAGGGAGGCGTTGACTCGCGTGGAACACATACCCGCACATGCGTATGTCTGCAGCCAGGCGTGTGCACGGACACGGGGTCGCACAGGGTCGAAGCCAGATCTTTTTTGTTTGTTTGTTTTTTTGCAGTTTTTGCCAGGGCTGGGTTTGAACCCGATGGGGCCAGTGCCCTACTCCTTTGAGCCATAGGCGCCCCCGAAGCCAGATCTTTAAGCACCTTGAAATCACAGTACTTTGACATGCAGCCAACCTATCTCAACAATCCCTTCATTTTGTAACTCCTCCTTGAAACTACCTCCTGTATGAACATGTGAGTGTCTCAGAATAATTGGTCTTCTTCAGAGCCAAAATGCCTGTTTTCATGAAAAGGGGCGATTCGTGGTGTAGTGACCCAATACTCCACTACATTGCTTTTGAATGACGTTGGCTAACAATCAAAGGAAAAAGATATTCACAAGTGCATGGTACCCACCGGGTGAGGGGCTCTTTTACAACTTGAACTTTGCCTTGGAAGTGAGAACAATGTAACCTAAAAGTTTGTATCCCCATATTAATTTGAAATAAAAAAAAGAAAACTTAAAAAACAAGGAAGTATATGGCAGTTTGGGGTATGTATTCTGAGAAGAAAACTTCCAAATATCGAGCAACTGCCCTGCTTCTTACAATGGCCCTGTGGGGGAAGCACCGCTGTCAGGCAACAGAGACAGAGGCCAGCAGGGTCCGAGGCAAGGACAGAGAGGCAGCCAAGTATTGTCAAAAATAAGCAGGTGCCACCTTCGCATCTGGATGCGCAGCCCAGCAGAGGTTACAACAAGAAAACCATTACAGATATTAGCTGTGTATATGAAACCCTCTCACCCCAGCTCCCTTATCTTGCTCCCATCATCCTAGTTTGCCTTCCTACCAGCAGGAGCTGACAGAGAATGTCAGAAATGGGGGAAGCACGAGGCAATCCAGTGAGAACCACTTATTTGAGGCCCAGAGTCACACTGACAGGAAGTCTACATCCTGGGTTCTTGTCATGATTACCCCGCAATAACTAATTCTTCCTCAAGGTCCGTGGAAAACCAACCCTGGGGACGCTGGCTGCAGCGGCCTGCGGGCAGCAAGTCCTTACTTGTACAGAGGAATATCCGGCTCTTTCCCTTCCGTCCTGAGGGTCAAGCAGCACTGCTGAAGCTGGGACTTGGGGTCATTCCAGTCCTGATTCAGAATGAACTCCTGTGGAAGCCCCCAGTGGTATTTAGTGATGTGTTCTGGAATTACCAAACATAAAGCACACCCCAAATTTAAACCCCATGTGAGCTTACTTTTAATCGTGGGAAGAAGCAGACGTTCATGAAAGTATGAACGTACTCCAGGTCCTTGTCAATGTAGAGAGCTGCGATAAACGCTGGAGACAGAACATTTTAAAATAAACTCCATGTCATTGCCTTTAGCAGAAAAAGTAAGAAACCCAGACTTTTAAGCAACATTTCAATAAGGTTTTCAACTTCTAGGTCCTCTTTAATTTTTAGCATTACCATTTCATCTTTCTTCAAATAAGACTCTACTGTCTATTATTAATACGAGAAGCAGCAACACAGATGTGTAAGATGGAAACCATGGAGTACGAAGACCAAATTTCATTTAGCTAAGGGCCAAATGAATGGTTTCTGGGAACACAATCTCCTTAGCATCGAATAAATCAAAACACAACTTGAAGGTTAGTTATGATGCCAGAAGGTTATTATGGGATAACCTAAGTGGTTACATCCTTGGGTCTTGTACTTCTCAACACCAATCTTGAGGAGATCAACCATTTTATAAGGGTATTATGTTAAATTTCATAAACAGAAGCAGGACAATTTATAGATTCAATGGACTCAAATATAGAAAATCTTAATACTGGGCTTAATGACAACATAACAATCTATCAATTTTTCATTAATAAATGGTGACCCCTAAGAAGATTTCATAAAAAACTACCTTAACCAAATAAATAAATGGTGCCTTTTTAAAAGAAGGAATAAAAAATAATTATAACTGGACGGCACCTGTGGCTCAAAGGAGTAAGGCGCCAGCCCCATATGCCGGAGGTGGTGGGTTCAAACCCAGCCCCGGCCAAAAACCAAAAAAAAAAAAATAATAATAATAATAATTATAATTGAGCTAAAAAAGAAATGCCAGTGAGACTGCTCTCTCAATTTAATTTTCCTGTAATTTTCATCTTTAAATTACTTTTCTTTAGTTGAAAAAGAAGTTCTTTTAAGTTCCTTAGTCAGATTGCCTTGCACTTTGTAAATGAGCTGGTTTTGCATGGTGGACTTTGATATCTGAATATAATTCCAATTGTCAAAAATACCACAATATTAAAAAAAGTTCTAAGGCCCAGTGAATGGCCCACTTATTTTGAAGTAATATCAATTATGTGTATAATCCTTTAGTTGGCTATAATAGGATTATTTACAATGCTATCAGACCATATCAGAAACTGCAAAAGATGACATTTGTCCATAGAGCTTTATGCTCATTCAAAACAATGGATAATAGTTTTAGCATTTAGTGAATAAGTTGTCCTTCTTTCTTCTGTGCCCCTGTGTGAAGGCTGATGGGGGGCAGAAAAGCTGTGATTCAAACTACGGGCCTTCATATTTGTTATTCTTTCACACAAAGGGATATGATGGCTTAGGGTTGGGTTGGAGGGGTGGGGATTGGGCTGCTGAACATGAATTGAACATAAAGTTCATTATTTACATGTCAAAATCCCAAATTATTCTCCTTGGGACAAGCTTTGGTGAAAAGCACAAATAATAATTAAAATAGAAAAAAGGTTTGTTTAGTCAGAAAATATTATAATAACAACAAGAAGCAGGAGGATAAATACTGGTTGGTTGGATTTAAACTTCAACCCTGCACATAGAAAGAAACGCTTTATCGGTAGGACTCACACTCCAAAAGGTCTGCCAAGGTCTTGGTGCGGAGGGCCACGGGCCGCTTGGTCTTGTCGTTGGTTATCGCGTACTCCTGCATGCCCAGCTCCTCTGCCACTTTGGCCTGAGTCCTGTTATTCACCAAAGAGCTTCGTAACAGCTGGCCAAAAGGAAGTGGGGTACATTTAGAAACCATCTTTCTTGCTCCCGTGTGGGACTCAACATGACTGAGAGCATCTCGTGACAGGGACACCAAGGTAACTGATGGTCTAGGCACTCCCGTGACCCTCAGATGACACTGACATCCACCACACACAGCCAGTGTTTCTCAGTAACTCACTCTGCTTTGCTTACCTGGATTTATCTACATGTCATTTAAATAGCTCATTTACTTCTGTATTAGCAGTTGGACAGGGTTGGGAAAGATTGATTAAAGGTCATAGCTTTTTTAAGTGTAATGCTACTAAATGAGGAAGCATTAAAAGGTTTTTTCGTTTTGTTTTTGAGACAGAGTCTCACTTTGTCGCCCTGGGTAGAGTGCTGTGGCATCATAGCTCACAGGAACCTCAAACTCTTGGGCTCAAGCAATTCTCTTGCCTCAGCCTCCCGAGTAGCTGGGTGCCTGCTACCATGCCTGGCTATTTTTAGAGATGAGGTCTCACTCTAGCTCAGACTAGAATTCATGAGCTCAGGTGATCCACCCACATCTAGGCCTCCCAGAGTGCTAGGATAAAAGATGTCCCAGAGTGCTAGGATTATACGCATGAGCCATTGTGCCCAGACCTAGGAAGCATTAAAAGTTTCAAAAATCCATTTTATTATAGTATAATTTATATTCAATGAAATGCACCCGTTGTAAGTGTACAGTAAGATAAGCTTTGACAACCTTACATATTTCCATCATTCCAAATTCCCTGTACCCTCTTACCACCAAGCCTCCCCAACCCCCAAGCAGGCAAACTTGGCCTGCCTTCTGTATGTTAGTTTTATTTTTCAAATTTAAGCTTCAAGTTTAATGGCATTGTGTCGACTTTGATGTTATAAAACTTAAGGAAGGTATAGCAGGTATTATAGGAAAAGATTTGGATTATTTATTTACATTTTTACTTTTATTATTATTATAAAGATTGGTGTTATATATCCTGAGTCTTAGTTTTTCATACTGAGATCCTTTATCTTTGATCAAATTAAAATATCATTTTTCATATTTCAACATCAGGAATTCAAAGCAAAAATTTCTACTGGACATTTCAGACAGCTAAGAGTCCTCCAAGGACTATCTAAGTTGTGCTATTAGATACTGCATGAAAATTATGCAACCAATCCATCATAGAGGTGTCCATAAAACAAGCATAGCTTAGGACTTAACACTCATTAACCACTCACTAGGGGTTAGAGCTGGGGAGGGAGGCTGGGAGAAATGGGTGGATGCAAAGATGGGAACTCACCAAACAAAAACTGAACATAATTAGCCCCAATCTCTAAGATCTGGGGGAATGACGTCCCCCAAACTACAGCTTTTCTCCTAACAGATATAACAAATTCTTGGCCCATTAAAAAACGTCCTGCCAGGAAACATCCCTGAAAGCCGGGAAGGAGAGCAGGACGCAGCTGCGCGTTGTGCTGGTGTCGCACCCCCGCACCTCCCGCCGCACTTTGTTTATTAGATGCAAGTTTTATGCTCTGTGGCTCCACCGTGTCAACAGAGCTTATGAAAATCAAGATTTATTCTCAATGTCTGATATTGAATCCTTGACAACAGATAAATAAGAAACAATATGTTCTTAATTTGTCTGACAATGATTCATGAAGCAGATATACAACTTGATCTCCGTAAGCCGTGCTTGCTGTGGAATTTCTGACTGTTATTCCTCGCCTGTCTCTGCGTCTTTCCTCCCTGTTTCCCCCTTTACTGCACCTTTTCTTCCATATAATGTTGCTTTAAGACCAATGCCCATAGAGAGGCTCAAAATTGTAAAAGCCCAGCTTTTAATAGAAGACCAAACAAATAAGGAGTATAATTTATATGTGATAAAATGCACCCCATTTTAAGTGTATAGTTAGATGAGTTTTGAAAATGTTATATGTTTCCAACGGTCCAAATTCCCCACCCCCCTGCACAAACAACCCTCCCCACCCTCAACCACAAATTAGTGAACTGGAATGAACATATCTTTTTTGGTTTGATTTTAAACGGGGACTGGAGGTTGCAGTTGTGAAAGGAGAGGCTGTGGGCACATAGCAGGGTAATTCTGAGAATATGCCATGCTGAGCAAGTTGGGTCCTCTACAGATAAATGCTTTTGGAGTGAGTAGAAAATTCCTAAGGCTGTGTAGATGGAACATTCAAGCCTCGGTACCAACAGGCCCAATGCACATGCGTGCACATACAAATTATGATCCATCACTGGTTACCAGCCCCAGCTGCACCTCCCCTGTCAGGGCCCCTCATTCAACGTTGTACGGTAACGCCGGCTGACAGGGACAGAGGAAAGCAGTGAGGAAGGAAACAGAAATGCTCCCAGTTTTATTTAAGACAAGCCCTGACAGGTCTTAAAACAGCCGGGGGGCCAGGAGAAAGTGAAATCTGTAAGTTCTTGCCAAAAATCCTAGAGCCTGAACCAAAAGTCAGTAGGGAAGAAGGAAGCTATAAATCATCCATATTTTCACAGTCAGTTTAAATTTAGAAGATGAGTTGAAAAGAGATAAGACCTTGCTCTTTACCTAGACAAGAAAGTCTGAATGGCAGTTCTTTAAATGACAACTTTCATCCTTGTCCTTTGCTGAACTCTATTTCATAATGAATCATGTTATTTGCCAAAGAACAAGATCCAGGGGGGATGAGCAAGGAAGGAAACCTTGCGAAGTCATGTCAGTGCCACGGACCAGTCCTAGAGGCAATTACGCGCCAGGCCCTGCACTGACAGCTAAAGATCCCCAGAGCATCAGTGTCCTGCTGCTGTCCTTGGGAACCGACACCCTTCTGAGAAGCCACATCCAGACTGGCCGCTGCAATGCACTTTGGTGGCTGCAGTGTTAGCAGAGACCCCAGGAACACACAGGTGCTCAGGAAGGCCTCCTTAGAGCCGACTCCTGAGTAAAGAAACACGTTTCAGGGGCTCATCCATCTGAGTCTAATAGCAGATGCTGGTGTCCAGGCTTCTTCCAAGAACCAAGGAACCAAAATTTCTGAAGATATAACTTGGACACATGCCTTGTGAAAAGAATCCATGTAGGTGGATTCCAATGAACATAGAATCAGAAGTGAAAAGACTGAGTCAGCCAGGAGAAAGGTGCGAAAAGATCTTTAGGAGAAAACAGCTATGGCAAGAGCAAGGGGCCCCAGCACAGTAAGGTAACCGTGGGGTGGGCCCGGAGGAACAGTCAGAGCCAAGTGGGAGAAGCCGGTGCAGGCATGGCTGGCAGGTGAACTCCAGACTTTCCTACAGGTGATGAGGAATCCGAAACGGTGTTAAATGGGGGCAGTCGAGAGGTTTTTTGAGACAGGGCCTCACTCTCTTGCCTAGGCTAGAGTGCTCATCCTAGTTCGCCAGAACCTCTAAGTCCTGCCTTGGCCTCCCAAGTAGCTGGGACTACAGGCACACACTACCATGCCTAGCTTATTTTTCTATGTCGTGTAAGGGGACAGAGGGTCTTACACATTGCTCAGGCTAGCTCAAACTCCTAGTCTCAAGCAATTCTGCCACCTAGCCTGGCCTCCCAAAGGGCTGAGATTACAGGCATTAGCCACTATATCTAGCCACGATAATTGTTCTATTTTGAAAATCCTTTTGGTGGAAGGCCTTAGATGGGGTAAGACATAAAGTTGGAGAGCCTGCAGATGTTGATGGTATAAATTATTATTTTATAAGGAGGAAACATCTATTTTTATTTTTTGGTAGCAATCTAAAAAACACGTTCAGTACCCAATTTTGAGCACAAGGCAGTTATTGGACTAGTTTGCAAGCAGTGCTTTTTGTCAAAGAGAGTAGTAAACAAGCAAAAGATTTGGCACCGAGCTGCCTGGGCTCAAACCGTGGCTCCAGCACTTCCTAGCTAAGTAACCTTGTATAAGTTATCAAACCTCTCTCAGCCTCAGTTTCTTTATCTATAAAATGTAGAAAAGTACTCTCCTCAGGGGTGGCACCTGTGGCTCAGTGACTAGGGTGCTGGCACCATATACTGAGGGTGGAGGGTTCCCACCCAGCCACGGCCAAACAGCATCAAAAAATAGCAGGTGTTGTGGCAGGCGCCTCTAGTCCTAGCTACTCAGGAGGCTGAGGCAGGAGAATTGCCTAAGTCCCAGAGCTGGAGGCTGCTGTGAGCTGTGACACCACAGCACTCTACCGAGGGCAACAAAAGTGAGACTCTGTCTCTTAAAAAAACAAACAAAGTACTCTCCTCACGAGGTTGTTATGAGAATTAGAATGAACCCGACACAATCTAATTACAGTGACAGGCACATAATAAAAACACTAGAAATGTTATCTGCGGTTGTTATCCACATGGCAACATCAGTATCAGGCAAGAAACTTGCTCATCAGTGTCAGGGAAAGGGGTTCAAGAAAACTCTACCGATTCCTCTGGATTTATTTGCAACGCAAAATGTTCCACATACCTATCTTACTCACTGAACTCAAAGCTCTCCATATTACAAGGTGCTAGCCTATCCTTAACAATATCTCACCCCCCCAAAAGACAGAGTTTAATTTGAGATCACAAGAAATAACAACACAAAGCTGTAATTGGGGCTCTCTGTAAACCTGAGGAAAGGATTTCTGAATCCCTGGTACAGTGTCAGGGAACAACGGGAATACCCCAAATCTCGAATTCTGCTTTTGAGAATTCAGGATGTTTTCTACTGTCTCAGCAGAGGAGTCTTTCACAATCACTGCAAACTTCAGTCATCATAAGAAAAAGGTTTACTGGTCTAAATCAAACACACACATTGGCGTTCTTCCTTTAACTTCTCTATTCACTCTTGATTCTAAAGAGAAAAACCACAGCTGTGGGAATGAGCAACCAAAGAGGGCCACCTAGTGTAAAATAAGTAGACTGTGATTTATTATTTTAAGGGCTTTAATATAAGAACACGGGATGAAAGCAAAATGTACTATTAAAAGTGACAGTGATGTGCCACACAGGTCTATTATACCAAGAGTGGCAGCCAGATGGTCCCCATTTCCTGTGATAACTAAAAAAAAGGTACACAAATGCTAGCAGGCAGAATACGGGTCAGATACAAAGAGCCAAATTATGTCAGTGACAGAGAAATCTTCAAACAGGAGGCTGTGGAATCTATCTTCTCAAAGAGATCTTCTGGATAAAATATCAGTCTGCCTGAATGATTCATGCTCAGTGCTGTCTGGAGGCAGGAGGGCAGGATTAGATCACTCGTTCTCAAGCTTTTTGTTTGTAATCCTTGTTCTCTTTTTCATTATCCCAAACCATTCCTCTAAAAACAAACTTCTCGGGGTTCATCTGGCTGGTGTGTGCCACCATTGGGTTCTGTGCCTCGCACACAGTAGGCACGGGAATTAGCAACTAGTGTCAGCACACAGTAAAGGCTAAGAGAGAAGCCGGGCACAGAGGAGAAGCTCCTGGGGCCTGAAATCTGCAAGTGTCACAGACAGGAACGCTGACCTGAATAAATGCTTTCTCTGAGATCTTCTCACTACTCACCCTGACCCTATGCATGGGCTTATCCTAAGAAACAAAAATGTCAGTGTATCAAATAGCACCTCTTCCTTCTATATCCTAATTCAAACCCAGTTATTCTAGAACAAGTTTTTTTAACCCTCATCCTCCATGTGATAGTGCTTTGTTTGTTTGTTCCTAGAACAATTCCGTAAGCCTAACATTCTCTCCCAAGTAGGCCTTTTTGAATTGATAATTTATAGAACGAAATGTTTTTCCCCATCAGCATTCAAAACTTGACAACCATGATTACTTTTGCTCAACTGTCCTTATTCCCTGAAAAACCAGTGTGCAAGAGAATGGCTCAAAGCTGACAATGCCTCCCCCAATGTGAATTACTGCAGCCCATGCTCTGTAATCACAATGACGAATCATTTGCCCTTCCCTCCCAATGCAACGAAAGTAAGGACTTGTAATTTGCTACAGATCTTACATTAAGTTTAATCCTCAGATATTTATAAGTTTTCTGTTTCCTCCCTTATACACATAACAACATGCCTCTTCTTTCCTATGCCACTTCCTCTTCCCTCAGAATATAACTTAGCTGCCTACAAAACGGGCAATTTTTAATTTATTTACCAAATATGCATTAAGAGCCTGCCATATGCCAGGCACTTGGTGAACAAAAGCATGTTCTCCCAGAACTTCTAGCCTCGTGGGGTGGGCAACCTGACACCAGTGCCAGGAAGGAAGAGAACAGAGAATTGTGCTGAAGACTGGGGTCAGCACGGGGTGGTCAGGGAAAGTTTCCCTGCATCCAGGGTCAGGGTCATGCTAGAATTGACATCTAACGGAAAACAAGAGGCACCAGGCAGATGACAGTAAGGGCAGGAAGCACAAAGGCCACTGGCTGGCAGGAGGGTACGTGGGGAAACACAGAGTAGGCTGGTGCAGAGTGAGACGGACATGTGGCTTGAGGCTGGGCAGGAGGGCAAGGCCAAGCTTTTTGGAGGATTTCTGCCTGTGAATCTGTCCATCTCTCAGTATATAAAAATACCTACAAAAACAGCAAAGGCAAGTTTCTCAAATAGTAGCATACACTTCAGGGGAAACCTGGGGAGGGGGGAGGGCGCACTCCTCTTGTGGGAGGATGTGACACTGCCCTGTGCTGTGTATGAATACAACCTACAATTCTCGTCCTTTGCTATTTAATAAATGTCACTCTTTCCAATTGGGTCTCTTTGTTAATCACATTCCTGTGACATCTTGATAGGTGTGCAGAAATCACTGCACTGGGCCAAGAGAGTGAGGCTGGCAGGGATCAAGTCAGTGACAAAGACAGGGTGGGGAGGAGAGGATAAATTCAAGAGCTACCCAAGGACTAGCACTGTCAGGACCTGTGAATAAACTGAAATATAGACAAGGGAGACAGAGGGAGGAATCAAGGATGACTCCCAGCTTTCTGGCCTGCAACACTGGATGGGTGACATTACCATTCAATTACTCGGGAACACTGCGGGGGGCGGGGGGAGAAGATTATAAATTCAGTCTCGGATATGTTGAGATATTGAGAAGGCAGCTGGGGCTGGAGCGCTGGAAAGAGAAGGGACTGAAGAGACGAGTTTGGAAGTCACGTGCCAATGGGCTGAAACTGATGATATACACAACAAAGACGCCCAGGAGAAATTAGAATAAGAAAGAACACTGCTCCAGAGTGAGCCTTGTGGCTCTGTGCCTGTGGCTCAAGTGGCTAAGGCGCCAGCAACATACACCTAAGGGGGCAGGTTCGATTCCAGCCCAGGTCTGCCAAACAACAATGACGGCTGCAACTAAAAAATAGCTGGGTGTTGTGGCAGGGGCCTGTGGTCCCAGCTACTTGGGAGGCTGAGGCAGGAGACTCACTTGAGCCCAGGAGTTGGAGGTTGCTGTAAGCTGTGATGCTACGGCACTCTACCCAGGGGGACAGCTTGAGGCTCTGTCTCAAAAAAAGAAAAAGAGTGAGCCTAGTAGGTACTGCAATCCCTATGAGCTGCAGAGAAGAAGGTGAGCCTGCAAAGCAGGCTAAAGAAGAGTAGCTAAGAGGTGAGAAGCAGCCCAGGAGGGTGGAGATAGAGGGCAACAGTGTTTCGGGGGGGAGGAGCAATCATGTTAATGGCCATGTGAGCTGGTATCTTTTAAGACCACGTCTTTAATTTGTGACAGATCATCTTGATGTCGACAGCAAACTTTGCTCGTCCTGTTGATTCCCACCAAAGCTTTCTATAGATGTACTTCATAAAACCATTGTATCATAATTCTGGCATTTGTTAATACAATTCCACTGAGCTTGTCAAAAACTCTCTAATTTTAAGACTGCAAGGATAATTAACATTTTGGATAAAAGTACAGTTCTGGCATTGAAGTGATTTTGGAAAGAACCCAGAGCTAGAATATCTCGCATAGTCCTAGTTTTACCTTTATCTAGACCATGGGCAGGACTCGTGCCTCTCTGAGCTTTGGTTTCATGATCTGTTCATGGCTGGTGGTAATGAACGCAGGAGGCAGATGGGAAATAGTAAAATTGTCAATCAACAACATCCATCTCCATAAGATCCTAGAGTTCACAATTAATTCCTTAGGAACCCCAGGGAAAGTGTGTGTATTTAAAACACACATTTTTAACAGAGGCCTCTTTTAGGGCCATGATATGAATCACTAGTTCAAGCTATTTGGTTTGGTGCAGCCCTTTCTCAGACCACCCAGATATTCTGACACCTATGAAGTCTATTCCCTCACAGAGGAAAACGAACATGTAATTTGCTGTTTTCTTAATTTAGAGTAAGATACTAAATACTCATTTATTGCTCATAGATGTTCATTATTTTTAAGAATTTAATATTAACTCAGGAAGGAAACACTTTCCTGTCCATCTAAAAGCAGTGAACTTTAAATCGTAATCAAACTGTTAATTTAAAATAAGAGTATGGCTGGTCCCTCAGTCTTATAATGGCACCAACATGGTACATAGTAGGAGCTCGATACATATTCATTGAATGAACGCTGGGCTTAGATATTCCACTGAAAAATCACATCTAAACTTAGCCAAATCACCATAGTTTCCCGAGCTCCAATATTTATGTCTCACATAAACTATTTCTAGGGTTCACAACTACAAAGATAAAATCCAATTCTATTCAAAGCAAAACATGCATAAAAATTGTAGAGATGCGAAGTATGAAAGACTTGTTATTTGCTTCAGCATAATAAAGTCTGCACTAACAAAGTTGCCTGTAGTGTACCACTATTTTTCTTTGCCCAGTAAAGTATTCGCTTTCACAATGCCTAATCCTAAGGGGACTTCTCAAAGCTTACTCCTTGTGCCTTGAGAGATCATCACAAATGGTTTCTAGATATGTTTTGTTCACCATTCCAGGGATATTATTGATTGGCTTCAAAGTAAAAACAGTAGAGGGCAAATAAAAAAGTACGAGAACGTTTCACAAAATGAAACAAAAGTAAGAGGAATGGGGACCATTTCACTTTGTTTATAAATCAATCCTATGTCTGTACCTCCCTTTCAACTCTGCCAGGATCTACCAAACTGAGTCCCCACTGCCTTTCAATCTTCTGATTTTTCCACACCAGGCCCCCCTATGTCTGCAATCCCAGTGTGTGGAACGTCCATGCATAGAAATGTCCTCCCACTAACTCCCAGTGGCCAAATCCTAACCCTTCTTCAAGGGCTCAAACATCATCATATCCATGAAGCCTTTTTCGAACTCCTGAGCTAGAAAAAATCTTGTATCATTTCCTAAACTGCTCAAATGTAGCTATTTACCTCAGCTTCCTTATCAGATTTAACAGGTTCTACCTGGCCTTCAGTTATAACTACTTACTTCTACTATTTACAGTGTGTATTTATGTGCAAACACTATGTATAATACTTATTTTAGTGTTAATAAGTATTAATTATACTTGTTTTAAAGTAATACTTATTTTAGTTATTTATTTGTACTTTTATCTCTCAAAGACGTCAAAACATCTCTGCTCCCTTCATGAGGCCCATCTCAATGTCTTACACAGAGTAGGAGATCAGTAAAGAGCATAAAATGAGTTCTTATCTCAAGTTCGCTTTATAAATAATCTGCACAGTGAAATAAACAGAGCCATACAACATGCTATCATCACTAAAAACTAAATCATCGATACAGAAATATATACGTGGCACCTCTCATCTTCACTCCCTATTACACAGTCTTCTTATCAGAAGGAGTGATTTAACACAAACTCACAGTTAAATGTCCTTCATGATGGTCTGGGAAATGAATGAATAAATACTCTGTGGCTACCAGTTGCATTATGGAATCACCCAAGAATTCCATCCTCTGATTGTGGCCTCTGAAAAAAGAAACATCAATGTAAAGAGATCAATAAGCATCTGGGGACTTAAAAAAAAAAAAAAACAAAAAACAGAATTTTTAAAAGATAGAAAGGCAACATGTTCATCTTGTCTTAAAGCACAAAATAAATACAATTCCCTAAGGCTCTTCAATTGAGAAGAGATCTGAGTTAATATATGTTGGGTTTCAAAGAAGAGTAAAGTATATACTGTCTACGGCTTAAACAACGCTAAGCACTGCCTAGTCAGAAGCTGAGCAGTGTCAATGAAAAAATAAAGTATAACAGAAACAGCACTCATGTAACAAAACAGAGCAAAAAGGTCCAAGAATTGTCTTTGCTAAATCTATTGAAATATATACTCTATTATTCAAATCTGTAATCCAGATTTTTTAAAAATATCTATAATAAAAATATTTAACCTTTATAGTTTAAAGACAGGAGAGTATTTGATATGGAAAAAGGGAGCAAAAAACACAACAAAAAACAACCCCAAAGAAACAAAATTTTGCTTATTTTCTTAATTATTTCACTAACTTCTCTTCGAATCATTCACCCGAGAGCAAAGGGTCACAGAGCTAAATCCAACCCCTGGCCCGTGTCTAGGAATAAAGTTTTACTGGAACACAGCCACGCTCAAACGTTTGTGGGGTTTATGTTATGATGGCCGAGTTGAGTCACATAGCCTACAAAGACCAGCACAGGTATCCAACCATCTTTCTTTTCTGCTGCAGACTGGAAGAATGAGAATTGTTTGGGGCCACACAATAAATACACCAACGCTAACAAAAGGTGATGAGCAAAAGGTGTGCAAATGTTTTTCATAATAGCCAACACTACTGATAAGCAAAACAGTCCTAAAATAATCTGCATGGGGCTCAGGGGCCACAGGTTGGACACCCCTGATTAATACTTAATATCTGTTATTGCATGAAAAGTTTCTACTTCCTTCAGACTTCTCTTAAATGTACACAGAGAAACAAGATGCATGACAATGGGACCCAAAATACTGAATTGGAGCATATCCCCTGGTCCGCACCAGTACTGGACTGCTTGTCCATCTCACAACATGACTTTCCCAGGAATCTGTTTGAAATCCCAATTCCCTAGAAGGACAGACACCAAAGCTTTGAGATCACCTCGTCTAAATGGTCATGTTAAGACTACATAAGTAGTCGGTCACTCACAGGGTCAGATGGTTAAATCCCACAGTTCTCAATGTGAATGCCCTTGCTAGAAGTCGAACATGAGTAAAAATTACTCCAATTGCTTCTTCAAACTCAGTAAGTTTCTGCAGAACTGGAGACGTTTCAATAAGTTGTCGATCGGTATTTGGTTCCTGTAGCTACAGGAAAACAGAAATAAATAAAAGTCATGTGCAGTTTTTGGTTACAAGAGTAATGAATGATCAATTCTAGGACAGTGTTTTGTGAAATTCCTTCTCCCATGGGCAGAAATTCTAAAATGCCAATAAAACACAGATGCTTCTTTTTCATCTTTTAGAATGGTAAACAAACCTAATATTTAAAGAAGACTCAAATAATATTTTCCAATCTTCTGTCAGATTTCAAGGCCAAGTACTGTACACAGATAGTTCAAAATCCCAAGTATTATACTAACTCTCCGAGGAAGATGTGAGCTGAAGAGCAGCTGGTAGAGAATATATACGTTTAGTAAAGCAGTAGTTCTCAGACTTAAGCATTTATGAGAACACGTGAGGGGCTTGTTAAACACAGATGGCCTGGCCCTGTCCCCCAAGGTCACAGATTTCATACGTCTGCAGTGAGGACTGAGAGTTTGTCTTCCTGAAAAGTTCCCAGCTGAAGCAGATGCTGCTGGTCTCAGGACTTGTCCTTTGAGAACCACTGTATTAAAATTAGTAGACCACTGTGCGTCTTCTAGGGACCAACCCAATCTGAGCATCACTAAAACCGAAGTCAGCTCACACTGAAGATTACTGCACCACAGGCAGGTGGCGCCCACCTAACAATGAGCCTCTAACAGCGTGCAGAGAGCAAATGTGAAAGGTGTAATGAAAATGAGCATTTTCAACTCTTTAGGATTCTCTTGTATGACTAAGGTATTGTTTAGAAACTCTGAATTAATAGCATTACTGCTGTAAAGTTTCTCATGAGAACTCAGCCATTAATGATTCCTCTTACATTTCTTTATACATATATACACATATCAGAACATGTGTAGGTGAGTGAGCAGATGCATATTGACAAGTACACATACATCCCAAAATAAAATAAAATCCAAGACTACTAAGAATGTTTAAACCAATCAGGGAAAACGGCATCACCATACATATAACTTTTAAATTCCAAAATCTTGAGTAAAAAGCCATTGCGCTATACTGAATAGTATTTTTAATTTACAATACATTTTATGCAATCTGAGTTTAACTCTCAATACAATCTGGAATAGCTCTCAATTCCTAAGATCCAAATTGGTCTGCGATCTAGCAATGTTAATGTTCTATTTCTTTCACATGCTCAGATTCACTACTATTTCACCTACAACAGCAAGTGTGTAGATACTCTGGAATCAACATGTGCTTACCTGCCAGTGGGGGGGAGCACCCCACAGCTACACGGGAGCTCTCCCTGCATGGTAAGGCACCCCCATCTCAGCCCAGACCACGTAAACAGGTTCTTTTTATTATTTATTCCAACGTTTTCCAGCTCTTACACCCCAGCTTAAAGGTATACCGTCAGTGAAGGGAGTGAAAGGATAAAAGCGGGAAGGGAATAAAGGCAAACAAAAGTCACATGAACAGCCGGAGTTATAAAGCTCATTGCAGACAGGAAGGTCATACTCACTTGGAGTGGGTGCAGAGGATAATTGAGCCAGACTTCACGCAGGTCCTGGAAAACGGAGTGATGCCTTTAATGCTCAAGGGAGCCATTTAACGTACTCTAGAGTACTAAATAAAATGTCATTATTTGAAATATTGAACTATTTCAGATGCTGACTCCACTTATTGCAAATTCAATAGTGCTAGCAAACTAATTTTTTTTTTTAAAGTGTATTCACCACTCAAACTGCCTGTAGTGACTCTAATTAGCCTATTAAGCTCGGGAGGAAAAGAGATACCCTCAGCCCCAGAAGTCAAAGACACCTTTTAAAACTAAGTTACACATTTGCTTAACCTCATACACTGGATAGGGCTGTTCTTTAATCATATTTTTTTGACTTCCCATTCCCCAGAAATGTGCATCAGCTGGGCCTTTTGTAATTAAAACTCATTCCAAATGTCCTTTATTTTAGGCACCAATTAATAATCATCTGAGCTGTTTTAAGATGGAGTGAAAAACATCCCAATCTTGTTCATCAGCTCTTACATTTGAGACCATGCTTTGCTGCTGGTCACTACAATTGCTAACTTGAACAGCTGGAATGAATGAATTTTATGAAAAACCCTAGTACACCATTTCATCCGCTGAGTTAAATCTAGGAGCAGTTATAATTAGAACGGCCTCCGAATCGAAGTGTTTTTCTTTCAGTTTCAGATCTAGAGAGCCTTTGACTGAATCGACTTGTTGGCCTTGATGTTAGGTTTATAAAATAAACAAAACAAAATTTGAAAACAGGAAAAAATATTTTTCCAAGGTTTTTTTTTTGTGGGGGAGAGGTGGATAAGAAATACAGGAAAATTTAGTAGAGCTGTGACACACAGAGATAAAAAGAAATAAAATACTTAATGTTTTTGTATAACTTGCTCTTTAATAAAATACACTTAGGATATTTTTATAGCATTTTTAAAAAGCACTTATATCAAACTGTTCTTCAAAGGCATTTTAAAGGGCTTCTCTTAACCAATTCAGAACCTTTCCCTTGAAATCTCTGTAGTATAAATGACAACGAATGTTCCTGTCTTACAACCTCCCAGTGTTCTCTCAATGCTTTGTCCCTTCCTTCACCACCCAAACTTCAGCCCCTTGCCTGAGCTATTCACTACCATCTCCTCTGCAGAACCCACAACTCTCATTGCTTTAACTCTCAGAGGCCAGTCTGGACTACTCATTCGTTTCCACTGCAGCACTGACCTCTTATCTCGGCAATGGGCCCTATAGATTGGGGTCTATAACTCCAAATGCCTATGGGCCTCTATGACCTTACACACAACACAAACAAAGGCTAACTTTTCACCTTTCCCCTTAAACTGTGGATTTGTAGTTAGAGAAGACAGCAGGCTTAGAAGTCTGGCTGTCTGGGTCTAAACCTAACTTCTGTGTTGGCAATTCACTTCACCTCCCTCAGCCGCCATTTCTTCAAGCAAAAGACAAAGATAATTACAAGACCCACTCAGTGGGTTTTCTGATGCCCTAATAAGCAATGTACCAAAGCATTAAACCCAGTGCTGGCCCACAGAAAATACTACCATTAATAATGATGGCAACACCAATCTCCAAAGCTCAAAATGCTCAGAGACATCTGATTCATCTTTCTTCTGTCTCTTTTGTGCTTTACACCCTCCCCCCACCAAATACAGGAGCACAGAGTGGACGGGGGTGCTGTAAGATGGGAGATGGCCACAGGGTAAAGGTGGGTATGGTGGAAGGAGTTTATGGGGTGACAGGGGACACAGAGGCCAGACTGCAGGGAGGAAACGGAAGAGAGTTTGCTGAAACAGCCAAATAAAGACAAAGGCCAGAACAAGGCACTGTGAGAAAAGTCTTAAAATAGACACCACACGCTATAGGTGCAAATCAGGGTGCACATCTGTTTATATGTGTAGGGAAAAAATGGGGGACAGGGAACACCAGTGGACAATTTTGCCATCAGGAAGAAATTCCTGCACAGGAACCACCACACATCTCCAGAAAAACAAATATAAGATCAACTTTTCAGAAACAAACATTGTCCAGTTCATATTTCAAAATTATTCCTTTTTTTTAAGCTATCCACAGTAACACAGCAATAATATCTGACAGCCACTTAAGCTGAAGGTTTCACAGAGACTTAAAACATGAGCTTCCTGTGTTCTTTATTGCTCCACGAGGGCTATTTCATTCAATTAGAATGACATTTCAAATTGGAATACAGAGCTGCCTCTCCCTTGAAACGTTAAATTGACTTGTTTTGGTACAAAAAGCACCCAGTATGTTCTATTGCATGCAGGATTAAAAAGGTATCTCTGGCAATATTAACAGCTTAATACTTTAGCAACAACAGAAACTATTTTAGAATCTATCATTTTTCCTTAAACTATAATTTGCTTCATAAAAAAGAGCTTCCATACTCTTTATTCAGAGCCCTATCAGAAACTCCCTATGAACTGACTTTCTACTAAAATATACACTTATCTAGTCTACATAATTTACATAAAAATAAATTACAACAAACAGAAAAGCCAAAAGGCTATTACTTCAACTGAGCCTGCATGGGGTAGGTACCCGATGATTATAAAATATAACATCATAATTAACTTGAAGATTCTTCAAGTTGAAGCAAAGTTGTATTATATTTGAGTTTATATTTAATTTACAAATGACTATGAAGAAAGGCAGGATTTGGGTGAAAGAAAAATTCCTAGTGGCAATGCCCCTGGAACTTCCCCATCTGCAAGAGTTAAACAAGCTATTTGGGGGGGGGGACCCACCACCTACGGTAGGTAGATTTAGGTGTTTTGTTTCTCCTACAGAGTCTTCAAGAAACAAAGACCAACTGAAACAAAATCTTCCATAATGATATAGAACTGAGAGAACTCAAAAGACTCAAGATAAATACCGGATCATTAAAGAGTAAGCGTCCAAATAACTGTTTGGCTTCCTCCAGACTTCCCTCCAAGTAAACAGCTCCTACATAAAAGGAAGAAAATGCCAAAAGGAAGCTCGCATTAATATTCAAAGAAAATTACATATCTCTATAAAAAGCAAAGAGGCAAGCCGAAAACCCCTCACAGGAAAAAAAAAAATCAAGCTCCAAAGCAATTACTTTAAAGGTAACATTTCCCTCCTTTAGCTACTCTTTGTATCATAAATTAGACTCAAATACAAAATTCAATTTACTAAAAAAATCTAATATTGTAAGTAAAAGAGCCTCAATATGAACTATCATGAAAAGTAAGGGTATAAATAAATCTTACTAAGGGTAAAATGCACAAATATTTGACTTAAGAAAATGTTATATTTTATCTTTTGTATTTATAGTTTATGTTTCAGACCAAATATATACAGGTACCTAAGAAAAAGAATCCTGGCAGGGAAAACCTGAGTCTAGATCAAGGAAGGCTTCTGCAAATAAAGATCAGGGTAACCTTTACTTTTAATTCTAAATACTTAAGCACTGCACACAGTTAGCATTAATCATAACAAGTACCACAATAACATTTTAATTGCATATCCAGTAATAGAGTATCGTTCATATTTTCTTGAAATCAAATTTTTACACTTGTCTTCACAAAGGCTACTTTTCCATGTAATATGTTAAGATACTTAGTTACCAGGGTTTTTCACAACTAAATACATTTATTCCTTTTTTTTTTTTTTGAGATAGAGTCTCACTCTGTCACTTTGGGTGGCATCATAGTTTATAGCAACCTCAAACTCTCAGGCTCAAGCAATCCTCTTGCCTCAGCCTCCAGAATAACTGGGACTATTAGAGTCCACCATGACACTTAGCTGGGTTTTTCTATTTTTTGAGTTGAGACAAGGTCTCTCTCTTGCTCAGGGTGTTCTCGAACTCCTGTGCTCAAAGCAGTCCACCCACCTCAGCCTCCCAGAGTGCTAGGATTATGGGTGTGAGCCACTGGGCCCGGCCTAAATACATTTATTACTTATCAATAATTGTAGTAACAATATTGATAATAACAGTAGTAACGGTAGTAGCTTCTGGGGTTTGGAGGCTACTTAAGCCCTGGGGACCATGCCAAGCATTCTCATCTTTCTCTTCACAGGACATCTTGGTAGAGTATGTTGGAAAAGACTCAGGCTCATATTGTGTATTAGGTTGATTTGAGGGAGAGCTTGAACAAGTGAAACTTTGTTCTCGATTAGATGTTGTCAGAGTTAGATTAAAAGATCTTGACACCAGCTCTGTGTAAGTTTTTACAAGGAGGTAAGTGATCCTATCTCACAGATGAGAAAACTGAGGATCAAAGAGAGCAGATAACTTGACAAAGACATGTATTGGATAAATGATGGAGCAGGGAACTGAATTAACTGCCTAGCTCTGGAGCCAATGCTAACACCAACTGTCAAAAATATTATGTGTACAGGGCACAGTAATTCCACATGTCAAACTCCCTGAAAACAGACATATTTGTGAAAAATAGACATAGCTGTGAAAAGACTGTGGATAATTATTAGACATTCTCTTGCTACTATCATCACCATGAAACTATAATGGAAAGCTTTTATATTCATTTTCAAAGGAAGGGGGCGAAAATGATAAGTACAAAGGCCTTTGAAAGTAAAATGTACTTGATCATTTACCTAAAAATATCAAATTGTCAATCTACTGTAACATTTCATCGTAAAGCATACTTGCAATCACCAGCTAATTAACTCTTCATAACTTTCCTATACCAACTGCTAACTGCATTCTGGTGAGTCAAAAAGCAGCTGAGGAAGCAAAGTGTCTGGGTGAGGAGTGAGGTGTCTACATCAGTCTGGCTTCAAATGAATAAATAATAGTTATATAGAGGCAAGCCTAGATTTTAAAGATGTAGTGTTTTCATGACGTTTAAATCAGAAAATACTGCTAATAGTTTAAAATGTACTCAAAAACAACACAAGAGTCTTCAATGACCCAGTTTCTGTTTATTTATGTGTATGATTCTGAATCAAATCTGGAAAGTCATCCATCTCCATATTAATCCACTTCATTTCGAGTCATTCAACACTTACTAAGCAACTGCATGATACCAGATTCCAATTCGGGCACCAAGACTGTAAAAGCCAGAGAACATGATCACCATCTGGAGGACTGAAAAACTATAATACAGGGCAGTGGGTACTGATCGTACCAGGGACCTCACACACTTTGGGAACAAGTAATTCTGTCCCAAGTTCCCACACTGAATTTTACGTGTACTCCAGATGGTCTAGACATGTAAGAATGTAGAATATGAAAAGATAAATTACCTATTAATGCTTCAAAACAATTAGCCATTGCATGCCGAAGGTCTGATTCTCTACAAAGGTCAGGTCCATGAGCATACAGCATAAATCGATCCAGTTCAAGTTTCTACAAAATTCAAAATTACAAAAGCAAGAAAGAGTCAGCCAAAATCTTAATTGTAATAACGCAGCATCTCCCAGGGAAGGGAAGGTGATGGTTACAAATCCACTGGCCTCGTATTAGTACATTAAGAGGACTTAGTCCCCCATGCATTAGGAATCCTATACTTAGACTTCTGTTTTGACTAACTAGACTCTTTCCCAAACAGGCTTCTATGAACTCCCATAGTTCAGGTAGGGCTCAGAATTGATCAGAGCTGAGCTTTCTAAGTGCAGAGTGCACACAAGCCTAAGCTGGAATAAGACTCTGCTACAAGAGCACGGACCCCTGGGACACAAACATAACCCAAAGTTTTGGAAGTCAGTTATACCTCTCTGATTCCAGAGTTGTGTAGTACTGATAGTCTGCACCATACAAAACAGACTTTTACGTGCTGGAGTAAACGGAGTCCCTCAGAAGACTTCAAAATGCCTTGTACCTCTAAATCTTTTTTTTCTAATCTGGTGAGGATTGTGGGTGCCCTCTGTATTTGCACCTGTGTCCCCTTCATGAGCTTTCCCTACTCCTCTCTGTGCAAACTAAGTTCAGACAATGAATTAGATTGATCTACAGGGCTCTGAGAGTATTATCTATAGTGAATTATGTTTCCTTTTCTGATTTGGTCTCAGGAAAGTATAGAGCCAAAGTTGTGGCTCAGTTCTAGGTACGGGACTTATAAATACATCAGTATAGACTAACTTTACCTCTGGCTGCATTTCATTGTCTTACTCCATATTTTCCCTTTACCTTGATCTCTGTAGCTGTTTATTTCTTATCCTCTGGTATTCTAACATACAAATCAATTCTACTTTCAGAACTAAACACAATATAAATGAATATTTTTTTATAAAACTCCTGAGATTGAATAAATGGAGATCATAATTCTTTCCATAAAAGGAATAAGATACGAACACTGCATAAATATGCAATAAATTTGTTTCCATTACCACGTAATTCAATTCAATAAATACTTACTAAGCAATAACATGCCACATAATATGGAACAAGACACAAGTCAATGAACAACCGAGGCCACTATGCATTTCGTTAGTCCTCAGATAGAAGACATGGAGATTTTGTGTCTCAGAATGTATGCTGAATATTCATGCTCATTTATATTGGGAAAAGACCAACAAATAAAAACAAGACATATATGCTATAGTATTTTGTAATTGTTACAAAACCATGAGTATAAAATATACTCAAATGAGAGTTCTGACAACCACAAATGCAACAGGAAGAAAACATCTCTTTTTAAAAATTGATCCCAAAGTACAAGACTTTATACTAGAATATGTAAATTTCATCCATTTGACAACTTCACTGGGAAAACTCAATTGTTTGCTATCTCTGGAGCCCTGCTTGAGAGCAGACTGCAAGCCATATTTTATCTTATAAACAATGACTGTATTATGGAGTGCTGTGAATTTTCCAACTTTCCCCAGTCTCTACTGTATATCCTTATTTTTCCAAGTAGGCATCAGAGGAACTTTTAAAGGGAGAGGGTAGTAGTCTCCCGTGTATGTTAAGATGCTCATTGGTCTGGTGAGCTGACCTTGAGCTTTCATTAAATTCTGAATGGAGTCAATAATTCTCCACCAATTCCCCTCACTCCCAAGTGGTTAAAAAACCACTGGTCTACTCAGAACAAAGTTAGGACCCCCCACAGCCATCTGCTGGAGCAGATGAGTGAATACGATGAGAATAGCAAGGCTTGGGCTTTGTGGAGGAAATCGTATAGAAACCCCAGAAGGGAGAAAGTGGCCGCCTCTGTCATCACTCCTGCTGTGCACAGCACCCGATGGGTTGTGCAGTAGCTTCTGTTTTCATACTATGGCAATTTCCCATAGTTGGTAAATGTCCTCCCTATAAGCCTCTGAAAAATAATTCTACAATTCCATTATATCTTAAACTAAAAAGAATATAATGGAGAAGGGAATGACAATCTATTCATTGATATGTACCTCCAATGGCATTAACATGAACAATCAGGAAGCGCTCTGACAATTAAATCAACCAAACACTAAAACAGTTTTACATAGAGTTGCAAAATTTTATTCTTTATGATGTGCTAAAACCAAGTTAGCTTACCTTGTAGCCCACGGTTTTTCATTAAGCCATCATTATTCACAATCTCAAATGCCACAAAAGATGGTTCAAGGCCTACCACTGTAACTATGATAATAATGGTATTACATAAAACAAAACAATGCATTCTTGCTAACACCTGGGATAAAATTAAGCATGTTTTGAATATAATTAATACCTGGGCAAGATCAAATAAAAAAGCAGTCACAAAACTAGGATGGGTTTTAGCTAGTCTTTTCTATCAAATTTCAACTTTTATATCAAAATGAAGAAAAAAATATAAATTATGTAAGGCGATATTCAAGAAAAACCCACAAAACCTTTTCCAGTGGATCCTCAATATTTGGAAATTTAAGAACCACAAGTATATCTATTAAATAAGCCCAAATGGCTATAAAAATGTGAATATTTAGCACACGAACAAGGGAAACAGCAATAAAAATAATTAGCTCCTACAAAATTATTAATCTTTGTGTGATAACTATGAACAAGCATTATAGCAACCACTTTATAAATGGAATCATTAAAACTCATCATCTGATTTCATTCTCACAAGCAGGCTGGGTGGCAGGTGCTAATATCATTTCCATCTTACAGATAAGAAAGCAGAGGCTTCAGGAAGAGAACAACAAACATGGCAGTTTGTACACGGCTACCCTGCCCCTGGGCAGGCGGGGTGTGAACTGGAGCCCTGCTGAATCAGCACAAGCACTCAAGTTCTTCTCTGCTACAATTCACCATAGTAAGACATTGCACAGAGATGGGAACACCAAACCAGATTAGGTCAGTGGAATGCCCAGCACAAACTGAATTCAAGAAAAAGTTCTGTTAGTCACTCAGCTAAGTCAACAAGGCCTAGCTGGACAGCCTAAGCCCTAAATCTTAATTAATGGGAATTGTGAGTTTAGAGATTCTCAAAGGTCTATAACGTTCCCTGTGTGGACATAAATGGTCTGGAATATTCTGTTCAAAGCTATAATTTTGCTTGTTAATGTAAATAAAAACAAATGTACTACAGAATATTACACAAAGGGAAAATGCAGAATACTTCCCTTCTTTTGCTTTGTTCCCATGTTTCTTTTCCTCAAATGTTCAACTCTGTTCATGCACATCTGTCAAATTTTTCTTCATCTGTTCTCAAGTTACCTCACTGTGGAGTTCATTAGCTGCTAGTGAAACTCACAAAGGTAACAGAAGTAATAAGGCTGAATCATTAAAACCTAAACAAAAAATACCCATCTATACCTGGTCTATAAAATGTTATCACTTAGTATATCCTAAGGAGTCACTTATTCAAATGCAGAATTAGGCATGGACGGAAGAGAGGATGTAGGACACAACTGTGAATGCTCCAGGCTCTGTGTGTACCTTTGCTAGCATGGCAAGGTGCTGATTCTGAACGATGGCCGTTCGATAGGTCGCTAATCCTCCTTCTTCCAGACTAGGAAACAAATAGTACAAATGGACACTACAAATGAAAAAAAAGAAGCAGCACATCAATAAATACACAGCACAACATTCTGCTTTGGCTCTGTGTCGCAGACATAGGGCTGGCACGCAGTGTCTGCGCAATAGATGTCTCTCAATTAAACTGAAGGGTTTGCTTAAGTCTTTGAAAGTTAAATGGTTAGCACAGTGTATCTGAATGTGCTAAAACCGCAAAGCACTCATCATTCACTCATGTTTACACGTGGATTTCTCTTAAAAGATTTCTCTGAAAGCTGATGACAGCAGAGACATTCAGGCACACACTGCTAAGAACAGCCACGTCTGGCACTCTGCAGGCAGGGCTGGAAACAAAGGCTTTCCTTGGGTTGAGATGTGGGTGCCCCTGATGGACTCTGGGAAGACCTGGGCAGCACTGCAGGGTACCATATTCTTCCCAAGCACAGACAGGGACAGAACAGAACAGAGAGTGGCACTCACACCAGGCTCTGCCCCAAGGACAAGCCTAGAGGAGCTGATCAGAAACGTGTGGGGATTGGCAAAGGCCACATGGACAGCCAGGCTGGGTCACCACCGCAGCACTCCCCAACTGCACACCATTTGTAAGACCTACTGCTGATCAGGGCACTAAGCCCTGATATTTAGAGGCTTAGGGAAGAGCCTCTTCTCCTCACTGTGTACTTCTTGCAAAAAGAAATGACCTAAAGAGAATAAAAATATGAATAGCTCAAGAGAGTTCCAAGAGAAGCAGGTGAGGTCTCCCTCTAAAAGGGAAACTGTATAGAAAAGCTGTATAGAAATACAAAATACACTTTCCTACCACTACCCCCAAATTAAGAACCCTAAAACTTCTGGAAAGAGAAAACACACATACACACACAGAGAAACCTGGTCATTAAAATTACTTTTAAGCTTTACTTCCCTTGAGATCAAACAGAGTGAGAAAGGGATCAAAGACAAATCCTAGAAGATGAAATGACATTTCAAAATATCATCCCTTTCTTTACAAATTGAATATAAGCTCTGAAGCATTCTAGACCAAGACAAGCTGATCTCTTGTGGCTGTAAGCAACTTTAACATATACTTGACAGGACAGAGACACCAGCCTTTCATCTTGTAATCTCGCTCATTACAGCGCCAGTGAGTGCAAGTTGTCAGGGCAAAAGCCACAGACATGTGGCTTTTAAGCTCTACAAAAGAGACAAAATACATGGGGTTTCAATACTTTATTTAGCTGATTACAAAGAAAGTAATGGGATAAGTATGTTACCTATAAAATGTAATTATTGGGGAATTATAACAAAGCCTAATTACCTGGTCAGAAATTCAACAACAGCATCACCCAGGAACTCCAACCGTTCATTGTGGTTAATCCTAGAGAAAGAATGAAAAAAATGGCTTAAAATAGCAAATTTTCACCCCCTTCTAAGAAATGAATGCACGAGGGCTGGCTCCTTTAGTAATCAAACACCTTATGTATTCCTCTTAATTAAGAGCACTAACCACCGTCTTAGCCCAGAGGTACCCGGGGTCTGCCTAGCAGGAAAGGATAGAGGGCATTTCTTCACATGTGTGGTTCAGGCTTTCTACAAGTGGGCTTCCCTCCCCAGGAACTGCTGTCAAAGCACCCAGAGAGTCAAGGTTATTTCTCACTAACAACTGTAGAAATAGCCATCCACTATCAGGCACCAAACAGAAAGGAAAGAAAGGAGAATGCATTCTAGTGAGAGTTAAAACTGACCACTGAAAAGTCAGTTCTGATATAACCTACTAAACACAGCTTTTCATCACCCGTACTCTCACACCCCACCCACCATCTAAAGTCTTCCAAAGGGCTCGGTGCCTGTAGCTCAAGCAGCTAAGGCACCAGCCACGTATACCAGAGCTGGCGGGTTCAAATCCAGCCCAGGACTGCCAAACGACGACAACTACAACCAAAAAATAGCCGGGTGTTGTGGCAGGCACCTGTAGGAACTTGGGAGGCTGAGGCAGGAGAATCGCTTAAACCCAGGAGTTGGAGGTTGCTGTGAGCTGTGACACCACAGCACTTTACCCAGCACAACAACTTGAGGCTCTGTCTCAAATAAATAAATAAATAAAGTCTTCCAAAGGAAGCCTAACCTGCCTCTTCAGCCTCCGCACCCACTACCGTCTTCTCCCACTTAACACATCAAGTTCCTCCTCCGACACTGTCCACTACTCGTCAAAGAGGAATCCCCCAAACCACTCGGTGCCTCTGTTCAGGCCAAGTTCTCTGCTGCCCTGGAGCTTTCCACTGAGTCACACTGAAAATCTACTGTCCTCCAACGCCTACTGAAAACGGGGTCTTCTTTATGAAGCCCCCTCCGTGAATAGACCACAGGCCAATGTATCTTAGCTATATGATGCCGTCAACTTCACGGTCTGCTAGTTTCTCATGTCCATGTATAAAGCTGAAATGACCAGGAAGGCAGCCCACAGAAAACTTCCTGCTGCCTCTCAGTAAGTCCAATGGAGAACTTTCTCCCAATGCTGAAGTGATTCCTCAGTCTCTTTGGATGGGCAGAGACGTGACATGAAGTGATTTGGGTTTTTAAAAGGCCTCTCCAGCTGCCATGCAGAGAATGAGTGCAAGAAAGAGAAGCTCCGAGAGGCTACTGCAGGAGGCCCAGGATACTTACCCAGGCGAGGCCTTAGGCTGGGAGGTCATGGTGGAAGTGAGGGGAAATAGTCAGATCTGGGATAAATTTTGAAGACACAAAGCTGGAAAGAACTGTTGATAGTTAGAATGTGGAAGCTAAGTGGAAGAAAAGAATGAAGAGCAATGCCTAGACTTCAGCTTAAGTAGCTGATGAAAGGCAGCACCATATACTAAGGAGGGGAGGACAACAGGGGAGCAGGTTTGAGAGAGAAGAAGAGGGTGCATTTTAGACATATTAACGCTGAAATGCCCATCAAACATCCAAATGGAGAAATCCAGTATAGAGCTGGATATACCAACCTACTGCTCATGGACAGGACAAAGCTGGTAATAAATCTTTATGGATGGTTAGTGTTGAGATGAGATTTCAGGTAATGAACTACATGACCCAACCAGAGAGAGGATATAGCCAGAGAAGTGGGGTCCCAGGACTAGCTC